>NW_028288668.1:3451201-3764947 GCF_059628265.1 Tinamus guttatus
CTTGCATGTGCAGGAGGGTTGGGCTAGATGTCCTCTAGAGGTCCCTTCTAACCTTAAGCATTCTATGAATTCTATGGCTACACTATTCCTTCCATCAAAAAGAGTGAAATTCCTCTTAGCAAAAGAGTAAAAATTTCTTCTCCAGCACTTTCCCATTCCCGTTCTCCCACTTCTCATTTTCCTATTTTCTATGTCCCTAAGCCTAGGTGTCCCAAGTAGATTTATATCTGTTTAACTAGGTCTTACAGCTGTTGTAGAACTGCTTAAATGAGCAACCAAGATGCACTGTATGCACTTCCCATTCTACTTTTCAGAATGCATCTAACTGGCTCACAATATTTTATAGTCTGTTCGCATAACCAGTGTGAGGAGGGGCCTACTAGATGAACACATTTCTTCTGTATTCCAAGTAGTTTTCCTGTCACCTCTGGAAAGTAAAGTGCATTAAGCTTTTCCTGTCATTTTAAAGTCAGAACAGCTGCATGGGTCAGACAGTAAGTGGAAAGCACAATATAAAACTGTACTGTCAGGGTCTTCTGACTGAAACTCTATTCATATATCTTTTTTGTATATTGAGCTGTATTGTCTTAAGTGGATAACTGGATGCTGAAAACAGTCACTGAATTTAGGGGATGGGACAAATCTAACCAAAAACAAGGTGACAGGAAATTAATAAATTAGAGGTAAGAACTTAAAATTAATGGTCAATGGTCAATGCCAGGATCCTCCTGCAGAGGTGAATATCCAATAAAGAATACAAAATGTGTGAAATGAAGCAGTGGAGCTAACTCCTGGCAAAATTAGTGTGAATATGGCAGCAGTTGAACATCCAAAGAGCAGACAACCTTGATATCAAAATAGGACATTTTAAAAAGTCTAAGACGTGGAGAAAGAATGGCAGAGTGAAACAAAAGTAGCTGAGTGCATAGAAAAATACTTATCCTCCCCTTCAGCCTTTAACGGTACTGCCTGAAGAATGACTCCAACAAATACAACAAAATGTTTGCTCTTTTAATGTTCTGATTCTCATCACAGTACCATAACCTTTAGATACAGGCTTAGATGAGTTGTCTTCAAAATTTAATACATAAAAAATTTCTTATGTCTCCTTTAGGAGACAAATTTTACTTCTGATAGACTCTTTGTTTAGTTCAAGAACATTCCTAGGGAAAGGAGAGTGAGCTACAGGATTGTTCTCACAACCTTAAAATGTAATCCTATTATCAAAGATTCCTCCTAAAATGAAGAAGCCAGATAGTGTTGAGAGTTATTTGGAAACTGGACTTTATTGTTTTGAGATAATGACATTCTGTTGCAAATCCTGCACTAGCAAAGGGAACAGTTTATTCAGACCATAAGATGAAGACCTTCTGGCTATAAAAGAGGACTCTTTCTGCATAACACATAAGAGAAGAGCTCAATAAACATCTCTAAAGATTGTGTAAGGAGGAAATATTTACAGTTACATTAGCCAGCAATTTCCTATGCTACCTGGATTTTTTAAAGAATGAAAAATTCAATTTTATTACTCCTAAATAAATAGAAAAAAAAAGATATATGAATGGGCACATGTTCATTTCATACAATACCTATCAGTTTCTCTTCCTGTAAAATTTTTAGGGTTACTGCTGAAATGATTTTAATTGTTTAGCAGTGTAGAATATTTTTTCTATGCCAACTGCTGATGTCATTGTACTCATTTGGGACTATTCATCATTCTTTTTTTCTTTCTTGATATTCTCATTAATGTGTGTATGAAGTTGTCAAAGAAATGCTATGATGTGGGTCAAGATTTCTCTGTGGAAAAAAAAAAATCTGAACAAGAGGTGACAAGCCTCAGACAGTTTATTATTGAATCTTCTGTGTCCTGGGAAGAAAGCTACTAACATGTTTCATATTTGCACTCCTTGAGCTGTCCACAGTAAGCTCTTCAGTTCTTCATAAAACAGAAAGACATAAATTAGTAATTTTATCCTTTTTTCATAAGTTCACCAAGGCTTTCATCTTTTTCTCAAAGTGATACCCAGTCAAGCGGATTTTGTAATTACTATCCTTTTTTATGGTATCATGTTCTTGCAAACTGCTTTCACAGACTACTAAATCATGACTCTTTCTTGCTTCAGGCCAAAATTTGACCTATGCACAGTTTTCTGGTTATACTGCTGCTGGATGATGGACTTTTGTGCTAGACACAAGTTTTATGGTATTATGGAATAGCTAAAGCAGGCTATTCTATCTGCATATTTGAGTTTAGGGCATTCAGCAAGACTACCATTCAGTTAGGAGGTGGATGCAGAGAGATAGTGATTTAGGATAGGATACTCTACCCCAGAGTTGGGAGGTAGATTATACTGCGTCTTTTAGTTTATAGCATGTCAGAAAGAAATCTCTACATTCCCCATGAAACAAACCTTTAGTGAAAACAGACCATGAATATTGTTCAAGGCAGACTAATGTCCCTGAGGCATTTCTGTGCCTGAGCTACAGGTACAGGCATAAACACAGTCAGAGCTAAGGAAGTATAATTCCTGATGTAGTACATAATGGAGCTCACAGAATTGAAGGAATTCTGATTTTCCCATCCTGATAAAATTACTGATGCATCTTAAAGTTTGTTGAATTGCCAGTAATGGAGTTAATGGTCTAAACTATGGGATGATGGACTGGTGTGAGACTAGATCATGGAGCAGCAGACACAAATCTTTTTGCTAACCTTTTGCTGATTAGGACAACTAAAATAGTTACTGAACGAATGCTTATTTTCAGGAAAAAAAAGATTAGCTTTCACAAGAAATGGTAAGAGAATTGATGGACCTAATATGCATAATTATTCATAAGTAAGAGATAAACCAAGCAGCAGAGAGGGAAAGATTTGCCTGTTTACAACACACTCATAGAAAAGTGGTAGAAGACTTGTTCATTAAGAGGGCACATTTTAAGCAATCCCTAGGGGGAAAGGTGTGTAATATTATCTTACATGACACCGATGGGAAAATATATGTAAGTTTATGTGTGAAATAGGTGGAATGATTCAGCTGACAAGGTCCTATGGCACAAAAAGAGTTGTTTCTGTAGTTTTATAAACAGCTTCTAAAGTGTAAGATGTGATTCTCTGAATGAACACGGAGCAATGATGAGTTCTTGGATTTCTTCCAGCCTATAGGTATGTATTTGTTTTGGTATTTCTATGTTAAAATTATTGCCTTATATTCTTTGGGAAATTAAATGACTATGTGAAGCAGACTTAAAATTATCCGAGTCAAAAAAAATGAGCTTCTCATTAAAAAATATGCTATTTGAGCCTTAGTGAGAATGTCTAGCATCATTTTAAAGCCTGAGAAAGGCTAGAGAAGGAATCTATCTTGAATTTCATTAAATTCATTATTTGAATGACAGGGGCAGATGAATCCTAAAACTTTGGTAGGGATATCTTTTTTAAGAGCATCTGTTTAAGTCCTTTTCCTACTGAAAAGTAAGATAAAAATCTGTTAGACTCACTTTCTGGGGTCCTCAGTGATAAGAAAATCAATTGTAACAAAAAGATATCTTTTTCAAAGCCTTTTTTTTCAACAATTTGTAAGAAATTTATTCATAAAAAGAAAAGATGACTATACAGGAGTATATGAAAATGAAAAGACACAAGGAGGATTGAGAAAGGAAAGATCTGACTTGCTCCCTAGTTTCTGAACTTTACAGAATCAGAGTATAAAAACTGACCTTCTTAAAAGCATTTTCTCTTTGTCCTTTCAGTGGCAGTTTGAACTTCTTTTCTAAACATGTCTCTAAGAAAATGCAAAAATATTTTCTGAAAGACAGCACTAGTACCTTTCCATGGCTTCACTGGAGAAAACATGTAGAACAGCTGACCCCATTAAGTCCTGACATTGAACATGAGATATTAAAATGATATTTCTCATTACAGGGTTAACGTCTAGTTATATCTCAGTGAAGCTATATGTTTAGTTTCAATTTATGTCATTTCTGACAAAATGGTGCACAATACATTCATACTGAAAAAAAAATATAATTAAAAACAAACAAATAAAAACCTACCTTTTATTCTTGGACACAAAGGTTGAAATTTATCTAAATTTATCTATCTAAAAAGGTAGGTGTCTAAATTAAGCTGAAAATTTAAAATCTTTCTCCTCATTCCAAATAAGATGTAAATCCCAAGTCTACTTGAACTATCACTCCACCTCTGCAGAGATACATCTCATATCTCCCAACTAGGAGAAGTAGGAGATTTTTGTGTAATAAAGTCACTATATATTGGAGTATGTAACTGCAAAAGAGTTAATCTCAGTGTAACTTTCTTCAAGGTGGTGAACTTCTCCCTCTGAATAACTTATTTAGGGCATAACATATTATGCACTGGTTGAAATTGCAAAGTGAGTCACCTACACCTGCAAACAAAAGTAGCTCTTCGTACAGAGAAGTATTTACTGTGTTGCTTCAGTTCCAGTCATGTATAAACAGACTGCTTTCTTGGTATTTAATTTAAAGTCTTCCTTCTAGTAGCCTGTGTTCTCCTGAAGTTAATTTCTGCTATTTTTCAATTATCTGTCTAAGCATTTTATGGAAAAAAATACATGAATGCAAATTAGAAATGGTCCTGAGAAGATTCTGTACCTGTTTTTTAATGCATTAAAAAAAGGAAAATGTTAAAGTTTTGATTTATTCAGAATTAATTTCTCAAAAAGACAATCATTAAGCCTGAATACTGTTTATTATCTTTTATTTATGTAACTTCTTCCTATTTTTTAAAATAAATGTTACGTCTATATAAGGATGTTAAAATAAACTAGTTTTCTAGCACTCGACAGGCATAGAAAAACTGCTTCCATATTATCAAACTCTCTCACCTCCTAAAGGAATGGTCTTATACAAGTTACCTATTCAGAGAGGAAAAGGCTATCTGAACCCTGGCGAACCTCTTTGTCTGAGGGTTGTTTAGAAGCAAGAAGGTTGGCCAGACTGTGAGAGAAATTACTGTAAAAACTTAGCAATATGGACAATCAAATTGCAGCTCCTATAAATAATACCTAAGCCTTCTTCCTAGCAGATATATAGCTTTTGAGTATCTTATGACCAGAATGCTATATTTTTCTATGCTATAATTTATTCAATAAAAAGGTTATAAAAGAAAGCATTTTTATGAGTGTTGAAGAATTTTTTTCCTCTCATTATTTCTCCTTTTTCATTTTCTTTTACCTTTTATTCCCTTTCTTTATCCCCTCTTCCCTTTGTTTCCCTTCCTTTATTTTTTCTCTTGTCTTTTTTTCCTCTCCCTTTCTCTCCCTCTTCCTTTCATTTTCTCTTTTGCTCTTTCTTTCACTCCTTTTATCTTTCTGTTCTTTTCCAATCTCTTCTTCGAGTGAACAGCTAGAAAATGTGGAAAGTATTTTTTTTTCTCCCTACTGGGACCAGATTTCACCCTGAAAAGTCAGGAGCTCGTAAAGCATTTTAATTTTCAGCTTGTCAATCTGTAGAGACCAAATGCCTAGAGTTAGAAATTACAGTAATATTCAAAGTCAGAGGGGTTGAGTGATGCAAAGACATGGAGCTGAAAGCTGAATTCTGCAGAGAGCTCTGCCGTATCTCTGAACTTGAAAAACTACAGTCATCCTATTCTGTGCTTCCTAAATTTACAGACCTGAACGACACAGAAATGTTCAAGATTATGTTTGAATGTAAAACTTTATAGATATGTATTTATACATCTGCTTTACTTTTTTTTTTGTCCTAAGTTTATTATGCATAAATTGGGACTTTTACAAATATGTCATTTATAATATGACCTTTTTACATAAGATTTTTTTTGTTTCCCTTTTCTTATTTTGTTTAGGACTGCATATCAAATAAGTCAGCTTTTCATTGCAGCTCTTTTGATCCTGAAACTCATGCCTCAGCTGAAGGAAAAATTTATATGGAATAATTATTTACATTTTGAAAAATGATGACAAACTTATGACAATGACAGAAATTAGAAAAGCAAAGTATAGCAACACAAGAGCAAATTATTGCCAGTTAGAAGTCAAATGCTGAAAGTTGATAATCTGCTGCAGCCAGCTGGTTCTCTGGAGCCTCCTTTCTCTTTGGCTGTCATGTCTCCTTCGGAGCTCCTGTTTTATGTTTGCTCTTGTTGCTGCTCTGTTGGTTGACCAAATCGAAAGATAAATGAAGTATTAAGAAAGCAAGAGCAGCTGAGCTGCTGGCTTCATTAGAGTGCTCTGGGACCATCTTCAGCTTTTGATAAGACTGCCACAGCTTGTGATTGCATCTCATAACTGTTTCTTAGTTACCACTCACAATCAAAGTCAGAATAGAGGAATTCTGGGAAAGGGAGATAATGACCTTGGCAAGTGTCTGGGAACAGAACTGAGAAATTATTTACAGCACTTGCCTTCAAGGGATAATTTGGCAATAGAACTACAAAGCAGGTTTGTGTGGGCAATGCTGAAATTAGTAATAGACTTTTAAATATTAAAGCCCCCTAAAAATAACTACAGATGGAATAAGGGAGAACAACCTCTGGGACCTATTTTCCACCTCGGCTGGCAACACACAATCTTGCTTTTATAACAAAAGACATCTTATTAAATTACATTAGGCTGAGTCTGTTCCTTAGTGCAGGTGTCAGGCTGGCAGTGTTGCTAATACCTACTGTAGCCACACATGTTGTTCTGAAAGCCAGCCAATATTTCAGGAGAAATGACATGCATGTGTTATCTCCCAGTGTTCTGAGAGCATTTAATTAAGTTTAAGAAGAGATGTAAAAAAATAACTAGATGTTTCTTATATTATTCGTGCATAAGTAGGCATATGGGCAAACATTCAAGAATTGACCCTTCAAATCAGCATACGGGAATGAAAGACAGCAAGAAATTGTGATGACTGTTTGGTTTCCCAGACTGTGGGGGTCAGCGTGTGCTCACAACAGATATGTTGCTTTCTTATAACTTCAGATCATGCTTCTTCAGCTGAGGATTTACTAATGTTCCAAGTGTTTTGTTTGAAAAGACTGCAATAGGCATAAAAGGTTATTAACCACAACATCACCTACTAATTCACTGTGCATGCAGCACATTGCATTTTACACGAAATTAAGTACCTTCACCTACAGTTTGTCAATAAAGTATATGAAAAAGTTTAAAAGATTTAGATATTTATATTGAAATTAACCATATGGACATAATGGTTTTGGACCATAATGTGTTTCTCAAAAAAAAAAAAAAAAAAAAAGAAGCAGCAAAAGCCAAAAAAAAACAACCTTTCACAGAATCACAGAATGGTTAAGGTTGGAAGCTCCAGTAAGGACACCTAGAGCACGGGGCATAGGGTCGCATCCAGGTGGATTTGGAAGATCTCCAGGGAAGGAGACTCCACAACCTCTCTGGGCAGCCTGTTCCAGGGCTCTGTCACCCTCACAGGAAAGAAGTTCTTCCTCATTTGGAGATTAAACTTCCTATATTTCAACTTACACCCACTACCCTCTGTTCTGTCACTGGCCACCACCAGTGGCCACCACAGAGAAGAGCCTGGCCCCATCATCCCTACAATCACCCCTCAGGTACTTGAACATAGTGACCAAATCTCTTCTCAGTCTTCTCTAGGCTAAACAGGTCCAGCTCCCTTAGTCTTTCCTCATGCAATAGATGCTCCAGTCCCTTAATCATCTTTGTGGCCCTATGCTGGACCCTTTCTAGTAGTTCGCACCCTTCTTGCACTGGTGAGCCCAGAATTGCACACAATACTCCAGGTGCAGTTGCACCAGAGCTGAGTAGAGGGGCAGGATCACCTCCCTTGACCTGCTGGCAACAGTCCTCCTGATGCAGGCCAGGATCCCCTTGGCCTTCTTGGCCACAGGGGCACATTGCTGACTCATGGTTAACTTCTTGTCAATCAGGAAGCCCAAATCCCTCTCTGCGGAGCTGCTTCCCAGCAGCTCAACCCCTAATCTGTACTGGTGTCTGGGGTTATTCCTCCCCACATGCAGGACCCTGCGCTTGTCCTTGTTGAACCTCATGAGGTTCCTGTCTGCCCAACTCTCCATCCTGTCTAGGTCTCTCTGAATGGCAGCACAGCCCTTGAGCGTCGGCCACTCCTCCCAGTTTGGTGTCATCTTCAAACTTGCTGAGGGCTGCATTGTAGTGTAGTGTAGTGTATATTAGCACTTTGTATAATTATTTTAAATTTAGCAATACCTACATATAGTGGCATAACAAGTGAAGGAAAATTTCAACATAGAGCATTGAATTTGATCTTAAGAGGCAAATAAAAGGCACCATAACGAACACGTACTGTAAGAATATGTTCTCTTCATATTCAAAATTTGTTATAGACTGTGAAGTACTAAAAAGGGATCATTAGCATTGCAGTAAAAAATGCTCTTTTAAGTATGGCAATAAGAGTCATCCACTTCCATCAAGATCAGCATTAACTCCAGCTGACCTTGTTCTAAGAACAAGGTGTGTGCAAGAACACAAATTCTCTCAAAGAAGCTTACGTACTTTTTTCACTAATCTTAACTTAAACTCTGTACAGACAGAGGTACAAAAAAGTTACAAACTGCAAGCTGGGTCTCAAACAGTCACAGTTTGCTATTCTTTTCTTAATCAGGATTTTCAAGTGTAGGTGTTTTTATCTTAGTTTTTCTTTTGTTCATCATAACAAAGAACTGACATTTGACTGTAATGGTTACTCAAAAAAGCACTCCATATCTGAATTGATCAAAAAATGTATGTATTAGAGATGGTACTGTTTCTGCATGTTCATCTTCCCTATGATCCACTTGTGATGTGTAATTATTTTCTTATTAGTTACAATTGCTAAAAGGGTTTCTAATACATGTTTCACTGAGAGGATTTATTATCATACTGGATCACATCGCAAGTGCATCTATTTAGTCACATGATAAAAATTTCTTTCTGGCTGCAGTCAAGCCTCCACGGCTGCAAGAGATGATAGACAGACTTCGAGTAAGTAACAAATATTGCAGCAATGTGTGTGCTATTACACAGGCTTCTCCTCCATGTTTCTCTATATTAAGAATGCCAACAAACCCCTCATTTCTCTTTCCTGTCCCAAAGGTTCACTTTATTAGTGCTACTTGGGTTGGTTTCACTGTTTCTGGAAGAAATTACTCCTGCCTGTTCGCTGCATAGCATCTGAATAGGATTCAGCAGGATGAGACAAAAGTCACAGAGTGCCTGTGACTTCAAACAACCACATTGCTACTGAGAATCACTTGAAGTCAGAATAGGGCCCCTGAAAATAATATTGACTTAAAATAAGTCATTTCCCCAATACCAAATCTTTTCTTAATTTCTTTCTGATTTTTCTAGTCTTCAGGACATGCGCACATATGTTGTTCTCCTTACTCCGAAATGAAAGGTAAAATTTCAGCTACTGCAAACATGTATTCATTGATTTCTGTAGGACTGTAATAAATAATATTAAATACTTCCAAGGATTTTTTTAAGCCTTTCTAGTGTACATATGTGATAAAGATTCTCACCTAATGCAAAACAATAAAAAATCGACTTTAAGGCACTCCCAAGGCTTAGAGTTTTCCTAAAGACTATCTACTCTGCACAACTTTCATTCAACTTTACCTTGTCAAATTCTAATAGTAATTTCATGTTCATACACTGAGGTCGTGAACATAGGCAATCATGTGTGAATATCAGGGATTCAGGTGAATTAAAAGCTCTTTCACAAACAGTCATACAACCAAATAGCAGTCCAAATGTCCATGATGAAATTCTGAGTGAAAAGAGTACAAGGGTAAAGCTTAATTTCACAGCTCATTGAAGTCACTGAGAGCTTTTCCAGTGAAACCAACAGACTCGTTTAAAGGAAATATTATATAAGCACTCAAATACGACCCAACAGCTGTAGAACTTTACTCACTGTAGAATGATAGATAAAATTTATATTTGTGGAACTATACATGAACAAGTTATCATGGGATAATGAACAATGTACTAGTCATTTCACAGTAACATATCCTAAAGTAAATGCAAGGTTATATGATATGTTATATTCCTTAAGTGAATTGGGAATAAGCTTATACCAAAATGGACAGAAGATAAATATACTGTTCACACCATCTATTTTACCTGTTCTGACTAGAAGCAGCTTAAATCTTGAAGTCTTATTTTGAAGTTTTTGGATATTCAAACTTACTGTTTGGTAACGTCATATGCCTAGAACAAATTTACTGTTGTTGAAACTGAGGATGAAGGAAGCACCTGGAAAAAAAGCAAACATGCAGCTGAGATCCAGGCTTTTATTAACAATTTCAGGATGTTAAAATCACCCTGGGTAAGAAAGTAGAAGAAAGTAAAGGAAAAAAAAGGCAGCTAGCTCATTAATTTAGCTATAATGCAGCACTGCATTATAAATCGAGAAACAGAGCTCACTTGTTTCACATGTTAACCACCACCTTAACATTTTTCCCCAAAGCTCAGGCATGATAACTGCAGAAGTCATTTTTACAAAAAAAAAAATGATTGGGGATGTGTTTTATGTTTTTGCAGGCTGCAATGCAGGACTTCTTAAACCAGTAAACATGTGATTTGCATGGTCTCACACGGTTAGTTTCAGATTCTGTTCCATTTGTTTTGCTTCCCTTCTAGAAATCTGCATATCCAGGTGCCTATAGGCCATCACCGACCCTTGGAATCCAGATGGAATATCAGAAAAAGCGAAATAAACAAAGAAAATAAAAACAACTC
This sequence comes from Tinamus guttatus, assembly GCF_059628265.1. Classification (NCBI taxonomy): domain Eukaryota; kingdom Metazoa; phylum Chordata; class Aves; order Tinamiformes; family Tinamidae; genus Tinamus; species Tinamus guttatus. The sequence goes on from NW_028288668.1 coordinate 3,461,944, forward strand.
CACAGCAAATGAAAGTTACCATACATTGTTCTCTGACATTATCGCTTTCCTTTGCAGTTGCTTGGAATAAGAAGGTAAATTATTCTCCTGGTTAGGCTTTGGCACAAGTCTATAATGTCATATCAAATTCTTCTATATTATTTCCTGTGGTTTTGCTGAAGAGGATTTATTAATATATTTAGTGTACTACTGGTTGTGTATTCAGATTCCACATTTGTTATCATTTTGTTGAACAGTTTTCTTCCAGCTAATTGCAGCTATATATATGTATATATAAAGACATCTCAGATTCAGCATGCATTTAAATATATCCTGATTAGGAAGGCTTAAATGAAATTTGGGATTACAATCAGAAGTATTAGACAAGAAACTAAAACAGGTTTCTGAGCAAATTTATTCCATCTCCTTTAGCAGAGCCACAAGATTCCACTAAGATCCCAACTCCATTACTGTTGATTGCAAAATACTAGCCAAAAGTAATTAAATTGACCTCAGCGGGTATTTAATGGTGTTCAGCAAATAAAATACTTTAAACAGAATGAACAACAGTGAGGAAAGGAAAATCATTGGTGTGTTGGTATATGCGGACATTGTAAATCAATTTTTATTCAAAAGAAGACTCATTAAACTATCATTGTTAAGATATAAAAAATTATATTTTTAGAGACATCTACAATAACATATAGTGTCAGGAAACATTAGGTCAAAAATAAATAAAATAAAATAAAATAAAATAAAATAAAATAAAATAAAATAAAATAAAATAGACATTAACTGATAGTAATCAAATAGCTAAAATGTGTTTTCTTTACGAAAAAGGTATGCATAAACTCCAGTGTTTGCAGGAAAGCGCTAAGTACTGATGCCACCAGCAGCAAGAGAAAGATGTGGCAAAATGCTTTTGCTGGTAAGTAGGTAAATGCACAGTGTCTGAGATCTGGCCACTCTGTGCCGAGTATTTTGTTCTAGCCATAATACTGCATGCTGGAAAAAAGATATTTGATCGAAGCAAAATAAAGAATTTGAGGAAGAATAGCTCCCAAACAAGATTATCTGGGAGGTGTAATTTTTTATGACAAAGAAATTATGTATGTGCATGGCACAGAAAAAAAAAATAAAATGTGCAAAGGGCAATCAGGATATGTAAATATGAAACAGAAAGAGAATATAGGACAAAATTATAGTACTATATCAATTTGCTCTGAACGTCCTGCAAGAACATTAATCAAGCATGGGCCTTTCTTTCCAAGTACATTTTCCAAAATGCGGAATTTCATGTAAACATACAGTGATAAAAATGTAAGAGATGTGTGTTGTCACATATGCACCAAAACAAAAATTGTTCAAAGCACCCCCCACCTTAGAAGAAAACTTTTTATGCATTTTTCTTCTCTGGTTATTTGTTTCTGCTCAAAATCTTGTTTCTGTGCAGACAAGAAGCATATCATATACATATTTATTATTAGGCATTTATTTCATGTAAGTGAAATCCTAACAGTCTAATTCAAGTCATTATTAGTCTAGATGTAATTATTACAGAAAAAAAAAAAAGAATGATAATTCATGAACACTTATGCTCATAAAGTCTCATTAATACTAAATGCAACTAAAATTGTAGCATGCACATCTTTTAATTTCTGCTGCTTTTCCTCTTGTTTTGCCAAACCATCTCCTGCAACTCTGTATCCTTAGGTTGATAGTTTCATTCTGCTAGTGGTGGTGGGTGTTATGGTGAGGAGTAGCCTGAACCCAGACAGTACAAATGTAATGTCAATTTTAACAGGTTGTATCACAGTGTAAAGGTTTAGGTAGAATCATTATCCATATCACAGTATTTTCCTAGGAAGCCATAATTAACACTGGTTGGAGTAATTAAGAGCTGAAAGAGAATATCTGAGTGGCACCATCACCTCACCAAGCACAGGGCTCATTAATATCTCAGATCATTTCACTAAGCCTGTGAGGGAAGAAGAAGAAAGGCATTTTCTTGGTCTGTGTGAGAACATCACCCAGAGATAAGGAGTTAATACCCCAGATTAATGTTCTCCTAGACTCAGTTATACCCAGGTAGATTTTTGTTAGCAATGTCAGCATTCCCCAGATTTGTTGCTGTGGTAAATAGTACATGACATTACACTGTTCTATAATAGAAAATCCAGTCGTTTGTTCATGCTGGATATTTTGTTTTCATATGAATGTAAGAAAAGGGAAGCCACGAGCTGTGAAAATCCTATTTGTCACCTATGACATTGATCAATAACTTATGACTTATTCCAAAGGAAATAAAGTCCTTTTAATGCTTAAACATCTCTAATGATCTAAAGTTACTGTAATTGGAATGTAAATAAGCTTTTTTTAAACAACATTAAATACTTGTCATTAAATACATTTTGTATTTGTAGATATTCCTTTCTTCCTTCTATTTACGTTTCAGAGCTTGTGCAGTTATTCATGAGATTTCTCTGAAGACCAGAACAACTGAAGGGCTCTTATGCGAACAGGTTATAATGGGATGGCAGTAAGTGCTGTGTCCCTAGGGCTGGCTATGAATCATACAAACAACTTTGGAGTAAGTTGGCAAATGCTTGCAAAACAGTTACACAACAAGAAGAGCAACTCTAATTCTTAAACAGAAAAAACATGCAATAACTTTCTGGGAACATGGAAGAAAGCACCTGTAGGGCATTAAATAATCAAACAAGAGCATATTGTCACAAATCTACCACTAAACGGTTATCTTATCATAACCCAATTTAGTCCTATTACACGGCTGAGCATGAGCAGTCTGTAATCTCAGATGAACATATAAAATGTTTAACATATATATATATATTTATATAGATATACATTGATGAACTACTATCCACATCTTTTTAAAAAAACACAGAGAGTGAGCAATGTAGAAAGAAAGGAGGTGACAGGGAGGATACATGTCAAAAAGCAGAGAATATTATGGACTAAACACAGGAAATAGTAATGGAAAATGAGAGATTTAGAGACAACAGACCTGCATGATAATGATAAGGCAAGCTGGGCTTTCAGGAAAAATCTTCACACGATAAATAGCTATGATTGTTTGGAATTGTCTTTCCTATCAAAAGAACGTTGGCAAAAGGATTCTACTGCTAAGACTTAAAGGATAGTTGAACACTGTGTGCATACCACTATCACCCATTTCATTTTTAAATGAATAAAGCAAACAAAGCTCTGTGTATAAACTGGAAAATATGGAGATATATATGTTGCTCAAGAACATTTACTGATTCACCAGAAATAAAAGGCTTTAGAGTTAGGTCTTAAATCCACTCAAAGTCTTAAACAAAATACTATGCGTACTATGTAATATACCAATTCCATAGTTAGGCGGGCACATATACACAAGTAGAAAAGACTAAGACTTTAAAATGGTGAGTAAACATAACAACAAACATTCATGCATAGAAAATACAGAGTTTTTTTTCCTGTTATTTAAAGCTGCCTGTGCGCACATATGCCACATATACATATGAAATGCCAGAGGTAGACAAAACATGTTGCGACTATGACCATGTCTGAATTCACTCCTTTAGAGTACTCCAGAGATAACTGGTTTATCTCGATATGTTCATGATAACAGATCTTTTCCCAGCTAAACTAGGGGTGGGGAGAAGACCGCAAAGTGAGCTCAGATTTCTGCTGAGTTGAGAATTTTGGCAAGTGCCCTGAGGTCACAAATGGCACAGTGAACTTGAAGATGCTATGAATAGAGCTATAAGCAAACTGTCACTCACTGCTTTCTATTAGAGCTTCCATGCTCATTCCACTGTCTCTCATTACACATGAAAAGAAAATATTGATTTTACTACAACCAATTTAGTGCGAGCTGAATACAAGTATTTAGTGACCATATCATTTACATATTAAAAAATCTAAGATACTTAACTTTCCATCAAGAACATTCGCCATGCATTTTGTCTCAGTAAGACATGGAGAGTGTCTATAATGAAAGACCAAAATTGGATTTACACATCTGCCCACCAGAGGGAAAGCACCTCCTTTGAGACAGATGAAGCTTCCTGCTAGCTAGCTGGAAGATTTCAGTATTTCCTGTAAGACATGTTTGAATAATAATTCTCAAACCTACAGTTTACAAGGGAAATATTAAATCACACTTAAAAGTTGATTGTAAAATACCCAAGAAATTATTTTCTTCCAATTTAACTCAGGTATCGATGTATATGTAACATAAGAACTGTGCTATAACTCCATACTCTGCACCATAGGTAAACCCTTGTTGGAAGAAAAACAACAATTCTGTTAAACAATTGAAAGGCAAGAGAATTTTTTTTCAAAAAAGTCTATTTGAGGAATCCTATCTGTAAATGTAAAGTTTACATCTCTCATTTCCTATACTCATGAAAAGCATATTTCTCAGAGAATTTATCATATCTGCAGATTATTTAGAGTCCTGTATTAATCACTGTGCAAAGGTTCTATATTCAACATGCTATGGATCTAAGCTGTAATCTCTAGTATATGAAAATTCTATCACAGTTCTACGGATCAAAGAAATCTAAAGAAAGGTCTAAGAAAATTTCAAAATATGGAAATTCTTATTCACTAATAAATAATGAACATTCACTAAGAATAATAAACATAAATTATTATTATTATAGAAAGACTTTTTTTTGATAGTGTTTGTTTTAAATAAGAAATCAAATATTAATATTACTGGGAACAGTAATATTAATTACTGGGAACAGTGCATTGCAGCACTTTGGTAATTGTTATTTTTATAATTTATATTGTTCCTTTTTAAATATTCAAAATTTTAGATTTTGCTACAGAAGGATGTTAAAAGCAAAATTGCAAATGCATTGAACTTGAACAAACTCTGAACATACTTCAATGTAGTGGAAAAAAAATGTTTCCAAGGAACGCTTACAGCAATTTTTTTTGTTTGTGCAATTTCAGTTATTTAGACAGAACAGAGCTGAGGGGAATCTGAGAACAGAATAAAGAAATAGACACATACAACAGAGGCACACAGGAATCTTGAACTTTGATTTTATTTAAGTTTTGAGGAAGAGGAAGGGATTACAGGGTCAGTTTTTTTTGTGATGGTGATTTTTTTTTCCTTTTTCTCAGATTCTGGGTGGGTGGCTACGGATAGAGCTGGTATTTTAATTATTAGCCACTCTGTGCTAAGTAAACTCTAGTAAAACAGAATGCCATATCTCTTACACAGCAAATTGTAGTGTATAATTAAACCAAATAACATATTTATGAGTTGAGAAGCTGTTACAGAATTTTATCAGTTTACCAATATACTCAATATTGTGTATTAGTGTGTCTGGTGGCAAGCAAAGTAAAAACATGGTTATAAAACTTCTTTGTAAACTTCTGATTAAGCAACTGCCTAGTGCTTCCTGCACTGAGGTCAAAAGAAGTATTCTAGAAATGTAAAGTTACTCAAGATTAGGACTATTTCCAATACTTATTGAACATGAGTTATGCTAAGGTCTTACTAGTCATTTAAATTCAGAGATGCAGTAAAATAATTCAGGTGGAAAAATTAATTTAAAAGAGATCTCAAAATGTAGCAGTTTCTATTGATTTAGTTTTTCATCTCGTGTTGACCTTGAATTTTGAATTGACATGAGCAGAAAATCTCCCAGCAAGACTCAGCTCAAGCAGAGCTACATCTGCAGTCTGGGAATTGGAGATTTATATAAACCTGTTTTTGTTTCGCTGAAGGCTTTAAGAGATTTTTAGCAAAAAATTGCGATGAAGTTCTTAACAAATTCACACACCCCAAAATGATGGTAATTGAGTCCTATAGGCAGCTCAAAAAAAAGAAAAGATATATTTTTGTGCACTCTGATTTACAGTTGAGGATCAGAAGACACTGCAAGACAAAAATATTTATTTCAAATATGTTTCAAGGATTTTTACTGTCAGTATTATTTTTATAGAGATATCTATAGCTATAGCTCCATATCTAAATGTACATGATATGTACACACATACTTGTGTCTGTTTCTGCACAAATATGCACTCATATATATCCTTTTTTTTCCAGCAATAGTAATAAAAAATATAAATTCGCTATTTTCTGATTATTTGTGGTTTACACTTGAGTATGTCTCATTCTGCAGCTTTTTACATTGCATCAGCAGGAAACGAAAGTTAAGTAACCCTCATGAGATATTTTGTTCTCATGCCTCTGACAAACAATGCTAATGACCTTCATGTAAATCATAATATTAAAAAACTAATCTTTCTGATTATAGGTGTGATTTGAGCTTATAGATATGAATACTAAACTACCAAATAAAGGCAAGTGACTAAACTACCAAATAAAGGCAAGGTACCTCAGAATTTGATGCTCTTATTCATGTGTTAGGAGCTTTGTCACGGAGATCCTTCATAGTAAACCTTGTTGGATCAAGGTGGAATGAATCCCGATCACTCTTTTACCCACTGTCTTTCAGCAGAACTTCAGGGCTATTAAATCACTGGGCTCTTAAACAATGGTAAGTTGTTTAACGAACAATTCTGTATATTTGAATCAAGAATACAGAACAGAGTATAGAAACGAAAGTCTGGGTAAAGGCGTATGGGGCGGGTTTTTGTTGTTATTTGATTGTATTTGTTTTTGCTCAATAGTATATATACTACCTAATTATTGGTGAAAGATCACTGTAATAGCGAAACACAAGAAAAATAATTTAATAAGTATCTTGCAATGGCTTCATAATATCATGGCTTCTATTCATTTATTTATTTATTTACCTATCTCTCTGTTTGCATCTTGCAGGCTTATGAATACACATTCGGATAAGAATTTCTTTGGACTCAATTCATTGTGACAAAAAGAAAGCTAAGTTCAAAATAAAACTTTTCAAATACAAGAAATACTATCATACTAGTACCAAAAAGGCTTTAGCCTAGTATTAAGATGATAAAGACTGTAAGTACTAACCAAAAGATCCTAACATGCTGAAAGTCTGGTAGAGTGGTGACTTCCAGGGAGGCCAACTCTAAAATCATGTTCACTCCTACAATGACGCGCAAATCTCAAGAGCCTTGGCTTATAACCATCAGAAGGTGAACAGGTCAGGAGAGAGATGTTAGATTCAGACTAAGAAAGAGGGGAACCTAACTCTGGAAGCAGCATTATCTTAGCTACAGCTGTGATTTCTGCTCCAGATGTGTGTGAATTAAATGAGATTGAGGAAAAACAAATGCATTTACTAAAGTTGGCTTGCTAGTTTCTAAAATATTTCAGAGACTTAGGACTGGCTATATTTGTGTAATATAATCAGTAATGGGCATTGACAATGAGCATGGGTATTGACAGCTATCCTTATGTCTTCTAAGAGTAAAATAAAATGTACTGCACTCTAGGCTGTCTTTCCAGTTTAAATTTTGATAATTCACATCTTCTGACTTATGCTTTCTCACTCCTTAAGGGTGAAACCTGGTGTCAGAGGGAAAATGATTTATACAGACGCTCTTGGCTGCTTACTGACCCTGTATTGCTGATTACTCAGCACAGGTTGCATCTCAAGATGTGCATTTAATAATGGAAAAATACCAGGAGTGATCTTTTCATTTGTACATCTAGCATCTGGCTGCCTTCTCAGGGTGAAAAAATGGGTATGGCCCAAACTGTATATGGATATGGAGAAAAACATTTAACTTTTAATTACCCCAGGTAAATAGCAGATAAAGGCATAAACTGAAACAACTCAGATGTTAACATACTGTAAAAAAAGATGAAAAGATAGAAGAAAAGTGTAAGGGAAGGGAGACAAGAAGGAAAGGAAGAGAAGGAAGCTCTATTTCTGGGACTTCAGCTTAATCTATGAATAATAAGAGATTGACCTATGGAGACAGTTTCTGAACACAAATCAAGGTTCTGAAAATCAGAAATTTAGATAGCTTTAAATCTTCTGAAACATAAATTTGGTTATATTTGCCATCACTGTGGTTATTCTATTGCTATAGCAGCTAATCTACTCCGTAGTAGTGATGTTCTGTAGCATTAATAGCGATATCAACAATAACTCTGTAACACTGGAACAGGTAGCCCAGAGCGGTAGTGGAGTCTCCATTCTTGAAGATATTAAAAGGCATCTGAACACAACCTGCTCTAAGGCACCCTGCTTGATCGGGAGACCAGATGATCTCCAGAGGTGCTTTCAAATCCAACTATTCTGTGCTTATGTGATATTAGAGGCATTTGTTTACATCAGATGAGCCTCAAAAGAATGTTTTAAAATATTCACATATATGTTTTATAGAAATGTGAATCACAAGGCTCTGTTTTTTCCACAACTTTCTGTTCATAAAAAAAATCAATAAGATCATATTTATATAGTCAGGTTCATCACAGAGTAAATGTTTATGTCACCATCATAATATGTGATAAGCTAAGCAAATGATTTGCAAACAGTCAGAATTTTGTTATTCAAATCCCAAGAAAATTTACAGTCTTCAGTCAAAAGCATGAAAAATTTGAAATGACAGATACATTCAATAATGAGTTATTATTACATTGCAAAGAACAGAGAAGACTTAGAGATTTCTTTTTCTTTAATGTACAGATGTATAAAGTATGTTGTTATAATGCAAAAAGAACTAAATGATTTTGCTTGAATTTCCAAAATAATGTGCATTTGGACTCAGGCCAGATATTCAGATTTCTATTCACAGTAAAAAAAAAAAAAAAAAAAAAAAAAAAGTATCCAATGCTAATTATAGATTTATTAAGATAAAGAAACAACAACAAAAAAACTTAAAAAATAGACTGAAGCACACAAATCAGCATTTCTCAAAATACTAGCATCTGCAATAAAAATTCTGAGGATACAGTTCTAAATGTTTTGTTGCAGCCTTATACATTCAGTTGAAAATCAGCTTTTAAATTAATATCCTTTTCTTGTCTGGAGTTCATAGTGTGACAATAATTCTTTATCCTTGTGCTTGCCATCTTGTTCATAATATTTGGCAACATTCAAAATTATGAAGTGTATGTGCTCCAAGAGAACTTTCAGCTATGTTTAATTTTTTCGTCTTCTTCATTTATAGGAAATGATGCGTTCAGCTCATTAATCCTAAAGCTTTTTATAAGCAGTGTACCTACCTGTCAGACTTGCAAAAGTGTCATAAAAATTGTCATCTTAGTGACGTCTATATGCTTGTTAATTCTCATTATAGAGATTTAGAGAAACTAAAGCCAGAATAGATAAAAGATCCCCCCCACCAAAAAAGACAGACAAACAAAAAGTTACATACAGTACAGACTGAGTTGGGAGGGCAAAGTTCTGAGTTTTATAATACATTCCTTTTCCTCTCTCCTAACTCCACCTTAGATGATGTTCTGTTGGCCTCTGAAACTACAGACATGTTCTAGTTATTTATACAGAAATCCAAAGCAGATATCTGCTTCAAACAGAAGTTTTGGGTACAGAGTTTTGGGTTCACCCCTCTCCCAAACAGCATGAAACAAGAGATAATTTGAGGCTTCATGTATACCAGTTTCATCAAAGCTCAGTTTAAAAACAGATTCTTGATATGTTTTTTTTTTTCTCCAAAATTCAGTCCAATGTTCATTTTAATCCATTACTCAGGCTTTCATTGTCACACTACTGCCAAGCACAGTAAATTTTTTGTTCCATTTTGCATTCAGCCCTTTCAAGTTCATCTTCATCATGTCCTAATCAATTTAAATATTCCTCTTGTCTGCCTAGTCTAATATCAATAACATCACTTCCAATAAGCACTATTTTTAAATCTCAAATATGTAGCTATCACATGAGTTTTTTCAATTATATCATTTAGTTTTAAACTGAAGGTAAGCTCAGTTTTTCTCATCTGTCTAGTATGTCACTTTCACCACAGGTATAGAGCTCTCAAATATTCTTTTTAAAAATGAAACATAGGTAATTATGAAATCTATGCTATATATAGGTAATCTGGCCTTTCTCTCTAGGTATACTTTACCACTTTTTACTTATCTTTATTTCCTCTACAACCATAATGATACTTTCCATTTCACTGGTACCAATCTGAATGTTTTGATGCAAAGTTACAGAATTGTTATAAATTACAGCGATATTAAAAATAGATGTCAATAATCAGCTGGTTTGATCAAGTTTACATTCAAAAAGTAGACATCTAAACTGTAGTCTGAGTAGTTAATCTGACCTGTTTCAAGCACTGGTGTTAGGAGCACATGAATCTCTATCATTTAATGTCTCTTTCTGTTCAGAGTCTGTAACAGGAGATAATAGAAGCATTAAGTGACTAGCTGGTACTCAGGCATCTAACTTCAGGTCCAAAACTAAGGTGGACCTTAGAGGTTTCATCACTGAATGACTCACTCATTAAATAATTGAACTTATTTTAAAGTTGTTTTAAAGTGCCTAGACTGCCTTACTGATCTGTGCTCCCTTCATATGGAAAGAAGGTATTGCTGGAGTTCTTCCTACCTCTCTTATGCCCTGCTCAACCTACCTGATCTTGCCAACCCCCGTAAGAGGGCATCTGCTCCTTGACATGACTCGGCTTGCTTATGCATTCATGTTTTATAGAAAGAAAGAAAAGAAAAAAAATAAGAAAAGAAAAAGAGCACAATAAAAGTTTTAAAATTTTGATTAGGATAACCACCATACACATTGGCATTTAATCCGAAGTCCAAATATTACTGGACTTTGTGGACAAAGAGCTTTTGGCTACTGGAGAAGTACCATTTCTACTAATTGTTGTGGTGGAATATACCGAACATATAACATACTATTAATGCATTACTATAGTAATGTATAATAATATAGAATCATATGCAATATTATATACTAGCATATAAATATAATACTAAAGCTTCTGGGATTTTGATAAGTGTATCAGCTTTATTTTATAGAGGAGCAGTATAAAATAACAATTCCATTACCAATATTATTATCTGAGCTGATGAGATTTGTTTGCATGAGTTGAAGAGATTTGATGAAATTTATGTTTTTTTTTTCTCAGGAAATTTGTGTGGCAAAACAGTTAGCATTGCTGAGTGACAGCAGTGCACTTCTTGCAGTCTGATGATTTTGATAATCAGTTTAAGGCTAAAAAGGATGAGTCAAATGAGAGCAGAGCAAGAGGTATTGATTTTGATGAGAAGGAAGAAAAAATGATGTTATATGTGAAGAGATTGCATCCAAATAATATCATTTGTTTAATAGATAGAATTAAACTAGCGCTCACAAGATAAGGTTCATTATCTCAGGAGGTTAGGGAAGATATGAAAATTACAGTGAAACTAAGTGTGACTCGCTTTTCTGTTTTGTTGTATAAATTTAATCATAGATATTTAAACATTAATAAATAAAATTGTTATACTTTGAATAAACCGGACAGTGCCCAACTTAATTGTGTTTACTTTTGTTTTGATGCTCAGAATGAATGAAAATGAATATAATCAAATTTATGATTATGGTAAAGACATACCAGAGGTCATGCTGGATGCTGTTCTGTTTACCAAGTTCACATCATCGAGAAGGGGAGCTCAGTCCAGGCTTTTCCTCAGCGCTTGGGACCTGCCAAGGAAATGGAGAACTAATTTAGACTGCCAGGTGGAGGTCGCCAATAAAATAGTCTTCTCTGTTTGCTCTGCTCAAATATTACACTGTATAAGCAAAAAATCACAACATATCTTATATTAAAATATTTTTAATTGCATTTGCTGATTTTTAGAATCATACATTTGTAGGATTTGGGTGAGGAGTTTCATGCCCTAAAAATATTAGAACAAGTGTTCTATTACATTATTGTATCAAAATCAGCAGAAAAATGCCTGTAGATCATTGAACCTGCTTATTTTTATATTTCTTTAGATTTTCTTCTGTCATATATCTTTTATTGACAATATTAGCTATATAGAGGTCATCATATTCCTCCCTGCATGAAGCCAAATTTGCAGAAAATTCACAAAAATACTGTTTATAAATTTTGTACCATTTTTTTTATTCAGTTATTTTTACAATTGTTTTCATTGCAATGTCCAAATGTGAACTTTAACATTTTTCTTTACATAACTTCTTTCTTCCACCTCTGACAAGGCATGGCATATGAAAGGTTGCTTGTAGCTTTCTCATGGTGAATCAGCACTCAACAATTAGTAGTTGTGTGTTTTGTGCTTTGAACTGGAAGATGCTTATAATCTCTCAAATCTTTGGATTTCATGGTCAGACAACCTGAGTTTCTAAAATTAAGTTTCCCTGGTGCTTTCTCTGTCAAATAGTTAACTACACTAGCAGAATGGAGAGAGGTTATTCAGCTTTTTCTATTTGTATCTCTCTGAATTATCTTGCCACAAACTCCCTAATGTTTTGGCAGGTAAATAAAGCATTATATATGACATGGAAACCCAGTAGACCTTGCATTCTGTCTCCCTACTGGCATTAGAGTGAGTGACTTGTTTCTTTGATGTTGTATGTTTTATCTGGCTTACTTATGTACCTGTTAGAATTAATTCTTATCAATTAATTCAAGTGACATTCCTTTTATGTAGCCAGTGAGATCCCATGTGATGCAATTTAATTCATTATGTATCATTCCACCCTGGCTTTTTTGTTTGCTTGCTTGCTTGTTTGTTTAATTTAGGTTACACTAAGAATTATATTTTATACCAGTCCTTAGGCAATTGCTTTAGTTTAATATAAGTTTCGAATCTCAGTGTTCACAGGGTAGTTTTCTATTAAGACTTAAATCTATGATGCAGCAAAGGATAGCTGTTTTCCCAATTATATCAAGCTTGCAAATAACATGGCAGAGCATAATAAAACGTTTAAGCTTATGGATTTTGATAAATAGAGCAATACTATTTTCTCTCAGAGCAGCAAAAATCAATAATTGAACCAATTATCATTTAGCTAATGAGATGTGTTTATTTTCTCAGGATATTTGCATATCAAACGATACTGTTCTTGTTGGAAATATGTTTTTTCATGGAAACAGCAGTTCTCTGTCTAATTCTTTGAGTTAAGGAAATTCTCCCTTAAAAAAAAAAAGTCCATTACTTTCTTGTAATACTTCAACTCTTAACAAACAAAAAATGATTAAAGGAGCAGGTTGTAATGAAAAAAAATGTAAATATGTATATGTGTGTGTGTGTATGTGTATATATATATTTATATGAAGACTATTCCTAACGGTCTTAAGGAAATGTCAGGGATATATATATATACATATATATAAATATACATAGTATACTGTTTTCTCTAGTAATATAAAAATATAAACATATATGTATACATAAATTTGCAATATCTTCTCCTTTTTCTTCTTTGGAAACCTTCACTTTTGCACATTCACACTGCAAACTTTTTTTTTTTTTTTTTTGTAAAGAATGTACTGTTCTATTCAAAATGTAGCATCTGAAAAGTCTTTCTTCAGTTTAATACCACAGGTGAAAAGTAACTTGTTCTGAAATTGCTAACAGGTGTCATGATGGGGTTGTTCCAGTCAAAGCTGGTGACAGGTTACTTTCAGCAGTGATGAAGCTTGTTGTGGTTTGATGTGAGGCTCAAATTTGGTAAAAAATGAATCCCCTTTCATTCCAGGATGATCCTCAAAGGTTAGAGGGACTGGGGGTGGCTAGACTCATCTCTTAATAGGGATACTAAATACTGTGTTAGTTATGTGCCCTACTCCGGCAGTATTGGATTCACCGATAGTCTGCTGACCGTTGGTCCGATCGCCTTCCTAGGAGCAAATCGACTTCCCAAATTTGTGATTAACTATAAGCTCGACTCTGACAGTATTGGATTCACCGACAGTCTGTCAGCTGTAGATCTGATTGCCTTCAAATCAAGTGGTCGGGTTCACGAATAGCACAATTTATTCAAATGCAACATTTGGAAAACAGATTTCAGATATCAGTATAGGAAATTCTCTACTACAGTGTGGGGTTCTTAGCCAGTGCCTAGCGTACAAATGCACAATCATCACTCACCCAAAGGTGGGACAGGGCTCTCAATCTTGCGGAGTCTTCTCAGGCAGTGTCCTGACCCAAGGAGAGAAAAGGGGTTCAGCCTGTCGACTGATCCAGCAGTTACGATGGAATCTTCCCTCTCTCCTCTTCCTTCTTCCTTAGTTCTTCTTCCTCCGTTCTTACTGTCCCATTCTTCCTTCCTAATTCTTACCACCCCATTCTTCCTTCGTCCTATAACCCTCCTTAATTCGCCTTTTATATTTTTTCTTTTACATTTAGGTGGAGTTTGAGTGACTCTAGTCATATTTATCTTTGCTATTCACCGATTTTAAAAAGTCTCCTGAGTTAATCAAAAATCTAGAGAGCATGCTCAGTGAGGAATTGTGCTCAGTGAGATGGGGTTCTGTATTGGTATTATAATGAGATTAGAAGGAGGAGAGTTTGAGCAAAGTCTATCGGAAAGAACTGATCTGCCACCATTGTTGGCCCAGAACTAGACATCACACTATGTGGCTTATCAACTGCATGGTACGACCAGGTTGCCACCTCTGCAGGGAGTACAGTAGAGTTTGGCCGTGGTGTCTTCACTCCTCTGCACCCTCCATTCACTCATCAGCTGCCCGGTACCATCAGATTATCCCCTCCACAGGGAAGCCAACAAAGTTTGGCCATGGTGTCTCCATTCTGCTCCACTCTTCATTTACTCTTATTAATACATGCTAGGAGGGCAGATTATGTTGCCAAGGGAATCATGGAGAAGTAGATTCTGTACAAACCAGCCATCCTGGAAGCGGTAACTTTCTCACCTCAAGCAAGCCTCTGTAATGCCATAACTTCTGTTAGGCTCTATTTTTCTCTAAGTTCCCCCTTCTCCCCCCATTCACCTTTATAAGGATGCTAGAAGACTGAAAATGTCTTAGAGAGAGGACAGAACACAGCTACTATTTTGCTATCATACCTCAAGACTATGTAAATGTGTTTCAAGACTAGCTGAAAGATTTAGAACTCCCAGTTCAGAGACCTCTTTTACAGATAGATAACTGTCTCCCTACTCTCCTTTCACAGCATTGCAAGAGGAGGAAAGGTTTCTTTTATATGTTAATTTAAATTAAATTGCTTTCTCTGTACATGAAGGCATCCAGGAATCTGTAAAAAATCATATCCATCCCCTACCCTCAAAAAAAAAAAAAAAAAAAAAAAAAAAGAAAAGAAAAAAAAAGAAAAAGGAACCAAAAGGAACCAATACTTGCTTCTTTGTAGTGGATGTATTGGGCATTTTCCTTTTTCTTCTTATTCTTTTTGCCCCAAGAAATATTTTTTTTTGCCAAGAGTTTTCAACAAGAAGGAGAAAAAGTGGTGTTCTCTTCAGTATAGCCTCCATGTATGTAGCATTGGGGATAAACCATTCTTTTGGGGGAGGGAAAGGGATAATTTTGAATGTCATCAAGCAGAGGACTGGGCTACTGCCAAAAACTTGACAAATGTTCTTATTGATGTAGCATTGCATTACACTAGAGTTTTACTGTGTACAGAGCTTGGAAACATGATCACTACTCTCTCCTCCCATTCTCTGAGATTTAGAAGGAGTTGGCAGGAATGGCAATGAGAAACCCTGTGAGAAATCCTGTGTGACTGTGAGATATCCAAGCCAGTGGATGTGTTCTGAGAATACCTGCTCAGGAGAAATAGGCGGAAGTATGCCTAATCTCCAGATGCTATTTACGAATCTGTTCATAAAGTCTGAGGTTAAGCTACGTATACCTAGAGGTGGAAAATAGGCAATATTAAAAGAGACATAACAATTAAGTTCAGAAGCCTTGCAACACTGGAAGCAGCTGGTCAGATTTTGGGGAGCTGAATTCAGATTTGCCTGAAATTTGTTTAACACAATCACCTCTTTGTGAAAATACAGTGGCTGGATAACCCTATACATTGTTGTAGAGGCGAACAGATTCTAGACAATGCAGTTCATGGGTTCATGTGTTCATGTGACAAAATGAGCAGCCTGTGGTAGATAGGCATCACCTTGGTTCCTGAGTAAAAGGAGTAACAGTAAGTACAAGGAGAGACAGCTGAATTGCATGAGTGCATCTACAAGAAGAAGCTCTGGAGTATACTCTGTCCAGTACCAAGTCCCTTGTATTTATTCCGGATGGAGCAGAAGCAGCTGCTGTGTGTCCTAGACTACCCTGTAAATCAGACTCTGCAGGAGTGAGCAGATGGACAGAGCATGCACATGATGGTCTGGACACTTTTGAACCACCAGACAGGAGCTGCACACTTGTGTGCTGTTTCTCTGGGTTTTCTGGACATGAGGCAGTCAGTCTGAGGTCCTGTTCCGACAGAAGTATGTGGAATCCAAAAATCCCAGATAAATGATCCCATTCCCACATTATTTACCAAAAATGGAGGAGGATAAACACAGAAGGCAGTGTTAAAAGCCTAGCTAATGTTTGATGAAAACCTCTTCAGTTCCCTGGCAAATGTCATTGATCTGTTTAATAGGCAATTAAATCCTTTAAAGGACTAAATTTCCCTTACTACAAAAAGAACTAAAGCTAAACTAACTCCATCAGAGTTTCACTAAAGGGTAAAACAGAACAAAGCCAAAAATAGAATAATACTACATGTAAAACTTCGTGTTTACAAATGTTGTAGAGATAGTGAGACAAAGCAGATTTGCAGAAGCATACAGAAGCCAATCACTAAGCACCATTGATGTTTTTATTCTTTCTGTGACTTTGTTAAAATCTAAATTTGATCTTCCTAGGAAACATGACACTGTGAATACCTGAATGTTAGGAAAACATTTCCTAAAATAAGATTTTCAATTTGCTTGCTGAGTTTTGAAGTGTTTTAAGGTGTTAAGTGTTATGGTGTTAAAAGTATATTATATTAAGCACATAAGTTTACCAGAAATTATGCTTAAAAAAGTAAATGTTAATGGAACTGATTTTTAGCTCATTGCAAAATTTGAAAAGGAAATCTGTCTTCAAAGAAATCTGTCTTCATTCTTTTTGACTCCAATGATCATAATCCAAAAATTAGAAATATATATGAGGAAAAAATTCAGAAGTTTGGTCCCTGTTCATATGCTTTTTGCATTTTATTTTAACTAGTACAGTGAAGATGCACCATACTCCACAACTCCTTTCCAGGCACGTTCCTTGGTAATGTAACAAGCACTCATCTAGTTAATAAATCCAAGACTGCCATGGAAAAGGGCAGTACCTGGAGATATGCTAAAGATTCACTTCAAAGGTGCATTTCTAATCCAATATGAAATGTTAATTTCAACTTTTAAATTCGGAAGTTTGATTGTGGCCCTTATCAGGGCCTCATCATGAAAAATAAGAATCCCAATTGTTATAGTTTGAAAGGAAGGATGGGGAATGGCAGCTAATTTAGTAAGAGATGAATCTCCTTGTGTTCCAGCAGATTCTCAGAGATTAGAGGGACTAGGAGCAGCTGGAATAATCTCTTAACAGGGATACCATATACTGTGGTAGCTATAGGCCTGACTCTGGCAGTATCAGATTCACGAGCAGTTTGTCAACTGTAAGTCCAGTCACCTTCAAAACAATGAGTCGAGTTCACAGATAGTATGATTTATTCAAATGCAACATTTATAAAGCAGGCTTCAGATGTGAGTACCGGAAATTCTCTACTACAGCATAGAGTTTTTAGCTAGTTCTTATGTACAAATGCGCCTTTTCCCTCACCCCACAAGATGGGAGAGGGCTCTCAGTCTCCAGCTCAGTCTCCAGGAGTCTCCTCAGGTGGTGTCTCATCCCAAGGGGAGGGAAGGGGTTCAGCCTGTCAACAGAAATTACGATGGAATATTCCCTCCTCCTTCGTTCCTCACTTTTTTTTTTTTTCTTTAATATATATATCTGGGTGGGGCTTGAGTGAGTACTTACTTTTGTTACTGATTGGTGAAAAAGTTTTACACTTTCATTTAAAGCATAGTCAATCGAAAATCTAGAGCGCATGCTCAGTGAGGAGTGCTTGTACCTCGGAGGAGGGTAACTTTTGGGATGGAAGTGTGTGTTGGCATTAAAATGAGCTTATAAGGAGGAAAATTCAAGCAAAGTTCATCCAAAAGGAATGATTTGCCACCCTTGCTGGCTCAGCACCGGATCTGTTATGGTATATCTCCCATTGGACAGCCACTGTGCAGCAGTCCAGCACAGAGAGTACAACAGAGTTTGGCCACGACGTCTTCACTCCTCTCCATCCTCCATTACTCCTCTTTGCAGCTGCAAGGAGGGCAGATTGTGTTGCCTAGGCAACCGTGGAGGAGCCGAGTCTGTGCATACCAGCTATCCTGGAAGTGGCAACTATATATCACCCGAAACAAGCTTCTGTAATGCCCTAACTTCGGTTAAGCCCTATTTTTTCTCTAAGTAGTCCCTTTTCAAGTAATTCTTCCACACCAATAGTATTGGAGAAAGGGAAAACAGAATAAAATAGGTTGTTCAGTTCTCACTGCAGAGTTATAAAGGAAGTGTAAGGAACTATCATTATTATAGTGATATGATTTTCACTTTGGACACTCAAAAGATAATATTACACATTACTGTGTCATTATCACCAAAGATTGCATGTGAATTAGCGACAAAATCCTACAACAAATGGCTTGTCCTATTTATCAGTTGCATCTGAATAAGCACAGAATATGAGTGAAATTACTTGTATTGTTTTTGTGCGGAAAATCTCGCTGTCAAGAACTGAATGTCCAAAAAGGAGACAGAGGAGTCCTAAAACTTTATTTGAATAAAGGGAGAGTCCACCGGGCATATCCCTGTGGGGTCTCTCAAATTGCTGGAGGACGCAGCCCCCCTTTTATCCTAATTTCCCGACCGAGGGATGCCCTCTCCTTTTCCCCATTGGCCAAGGTACTCAGAAGTTACAGCCTTCCCGGCCTGCCTATACCAAACTCCTACCTCCTGCCATCTGTTCTCACCTAAGGTCACCTGACTCCTTTATCCCCCTTGCTGAAGAATGTGGGGGAATTCCCTTATTTGTAAAGGTCCCCAGATCTTGGCATCTGCTCTTTTGTCCCACTCACTCATGCCTCCGCTCAGTCTCTCCCCTCCCTTTGCCCTGCTCTTCAGCCATACTGTGGGGGAATCCCCTTATTGGCGAATACACAAACTTGAGCATTCCGCTCATTTTCAAATATTTTCTTCATTTCAGAATTGTAATCTAAATAACATGTTTTGCTAAAAGTAGGCAAAGTATCTTACAATAATATCTGGGAAATTACCTTTGATGATAGAAAGGTAGCTGCTGCCTTTATGCACAGACAGCCTGTGGAGGCTAGGCAAAAAATAAATCAGGACTTACAATCCTTTTTTTCTGTGTCTCTGGGATCCTGGGATCTTCGACAGATGCCTTCTACAGATGTACTCCACCAGTTTGTAGTTGCCATAGAAAAAAGTAGGGTTCTGGGATAGATCTAGAATTTTGATTTAATCCAATCAGTTTCCATCTTGGAAACAACTAAGAAGCCTAAATTAAATTCTAGATCTATCCCAGAACCCTACTTTTTTCTATGGCAACTACAAAGAAGCCTAAATTAAAAGGATAGGCCAAGGGATGTTTATAGGAAGATCTACAAACAAAAGAAAAGCTTCTGTACATAATTGACCAATGTTGATTCATTGTTGATTCTGTTGACAGAGCTCACTGAGAAAGTCTCCTTACATCTTTTTCACACGCCACTATTCATCACCTCTTTAGTTCTTCGAATACAACTCTTCCCTGTGCTGGAATGTAACTGGACTCCTGAAACTATCAAGATATTTCAAATTCTTAAACTGTAGTCTCTGACTTGTAATGTGGGCTAGGAACAAAAGGGTTGGAAGCTTCTTAAGCCTGACAAACATATATATGAGCTTTCATTTCTCCGTGGTTTGGGTGCAACAATGAAAATTTTAGCATTGATCTAGAAATGATCAGATTGTCCAAGAAGAAAACATTATGTTCACAGAAAAGATGTATTATCAAATTAAAGAAAATGGGACCCTTTTGTGGAAAGATCAGTTAACTTGGAAGTCTGTTCAAATGTTTTACCTGTGCAGAGTAGCCACCGAATCAACCACAAAGAGTTTAATTGTTAAGCTGCGGTAGTTAAGACTGCAGCTAACCATGCAGTGTTGTGCACTTTCTTCTTTTCTCCAGCATGATGTTGGAGGATTATTTTACAGGTGGACAGAATGGAACATTCATATATTCTGTACTGGACTGTTACGTATGCAAGCATTGACTTATCATGATTAGGGAGACATTTACCCCTATTGCTTGTGCCTGATGTTGTACCACATCCTTTGTAATTTGTATGCAATAATTTGTAATCTATAATCTTCATAATCTTTCTGTCTACTGTCTTTAATCTACACCTGGCATCTTCCTTCTCTTCTTCCCCCTAAGGTCGTACATGGACTTGTATTTCAATAACTCATTTAATTCTCCAGCAATTACAGTTTTCATTCTTTCAGTCTTACTAAATAATTTTTTTTAAGAAATGGTTTCCAGATAGCTGCAACTGCATGATTAGATCATCAGCAAATAATAAATAAATAATAGAAACAATAATAAAAATAACCCCCCCTTTATTTTCTGACTTCTGACTTGTAAACTCGTAATTTTGCACCTTACTCAAGGAAAATCTGAAGATAATCATATATGTTGGAACTGAATTATTAAAGAATGGTATAAAATTAGAAATAAGTAGTACACTATGGAAGCTCTTAGCAACACTTTTAAAATCGCCCATTAAATGAAGATATTGCAATGAAGAACTCTAATAATAAATGAAAACTCCACAGGAATCTCAAGTGAGCCTTTTAATATCAATGTTATAAAGAAATAGTAATCAAATACTTGATGATGAGGCACTTAAAGTACTACCTAGTTTTAACAAATTAATTCAAAACATTTAATTTTAATTGAAGTGGAACCAGATGCTTTCATTTAGGACTATGCACTAGCAGTATGGTAAAGAATTACATTCTGGTTTAATGAGTTACATTATTTTATTAGGTAATATGTTTTTTACTTGAGAAACTATTAAAAATATATCTAATTATGGTCCTAGTCAAATGCCATTCTTACAAATGCTTCCTCTGAAATTGAATTCATAGTGAAGAAGTGTTTCTGATCATAGAGATTGTACCACGTGTTTTGGTTCTGTTCATTTTTGTTGTTTTGTTTTGTTTTCCTCATAAGCTAAATACTATGATTCTGGTCTTTCTGGTGGATACAAAAAGAAAAAAAAAATAGGAGTAGACAATCAGAAAAAATAGTTTACTAAGCATTCCTTATAACCTTAAAACATAAAAATATATAACCTTAAAACATAAAAAGAGGTGAGCGGGGAAAAAAAAAGTACAAATCTGCATAATTGTAACACTTGTATACCAAAGAAGACTATTTATGTTGAGTAGAATTTTCATCTGTTTGTTCTAAAGTCATGAATAAGTCTACAAAGTAGTGGGTGATTGGCCAAGATCAGTAAGTTCTAAGAATGTTGCCCATCATTGTTATTGTTTGTTAAGACGTATTATTGCCAGTGCATAGTACATTCTCTCTTCAAATCCTAAATACTTTATATGAATTATTTATGACATTTAACATAAATAGATATTTCATCACTGAATATTCGAAATTGAATAGGTTTTATGAACTCAGTGTTATTGAAAGTGGTATCATAGAATCATAGAATCATAGAATGCTTAGGGTTGCAAGGGACCTCCAGAGATCATCTAGTCCAACCCCCCTGCATACGCAGGGACACCTAAAGCACGTGGCGCAGGACCGCATCCAAGCGGGTTTTGAAGATCTCCAGAGAAGGAGACTCCACAACCTCTCTGGGCAGCCTGTTCCAGTGCTCTGTCACCCTCACTGTTAAGAAATTTTTCCTTAAGTTCCTATGGAATTTTTGATGTTTCAGTTTCTGGCCATTTCCTCTAGTCCTATCAGTGGCCACCACTGAAAAGAGACCATGACCGTCCTCTGCACTCCCTCCCTTGAGGTATTTATATACACTGATTAGATCCCCTCTCAGCCTTCTCTTCTCCAGGCTGAACAGGCCCAGCTCCCTCAGCCTCTCCTCATAGGGCAGATGTTCCAGGCCCCTGATCATCCTTGTAGCCCTGCGCTGGACTCTCTCCAGCAGCTCCACATCCCTCTTGTACTGTGGAGCCCAGAACTGGACACAGTACTCCAGATGCGGCCTCACCAGGGCTGAGTAGAGGGGCAGGATCACCTCCCTCGACCTGCTGGAGACGCTCTTCTTAATGCAGCCCAGGATCCCATTGGCCTTTTTGGCCACGAGGGCACACTGCTGCCTCATGGTCAACTTGTCATCCACCATTACGCCCAAGTCTTTCTCTGCAGAGCTGCTCTCCAGAAGGTTGGTCCTCAGCCTGTACTGGTGTCTGGGGTTATTCCTCCCCAGGTGCAGGACCTTGCACTTGGTCTTGTTGAATTGCATGAGGTTTTTCACCGCCCAGTTGTCCAGTCTGTCCAGGTCCCTCTGGATGGCAGCGCAGCCCTCTGGGGTATCGGCTACTCCTCCCAGTTTGGTATCATCAGCAAACTTGCTGAGGGAGCACTCTGTGCCTTCATCCAGGTCATTGATGAATAAATTGAACAGTACTGGACTGAGGACTGACCCCTGGGGGACCCCACTAGCCACAGGCCTCCAACTAGACTCTGCATCAGGCTAACATGACTGGAATATTTATACCTTGAATATTCAAATCACTTGTTCCTGGCCTCAAAAGTTTGTTTCTCTCCTTGTCTGAATTATCAGGTGTTTGTGAACTCAAAATTATGTGTACTAATTTCACTATATAGGGAGGGCCATACCTCTAAACAGATTTGCTATCAATAAAATGTGTACATAGATGTGTATTTCTCTCCAAGACTAATTTCTTTAGGACTCCCCAAAAATGTCTTTAGATTTAAAGCAATAAAAATATGCTTAAGTTTACTTTAAAGAAAATAGTTTAACAGTCATTCAAATAGCAAGAGTTTTTTTAAAAAGTCAGGTCTCCCTTGGTCTAACAAACCAATTAATACACTGCTGAATAGATTAGGCCTCTTAGGCAGGAACTCATAGGATATATTTAATAAGTCAAATATATATATATATATAAAGTGATTCTATATCCTCAAAGGTTTTGAACTTCGACGGACATGACCGTGGAGCAAATTCATTCTGTAGGAATTATTTTCATCTTATGGGCCTGAGTTTCCACCCCAGAGCAGGCATAGTCCTTATAAAAACTCCTCTAACAGCAGATGGCATCTAGATATGGCCAAGATCCATGGTCAGATCAGACATGAAACACTCTTGAGCAAGGGAAAAAAGACCTGATGCAGTGACACTCACCTAGATAGGAGATTAGTTGCTAATCCTCAGCAGAAACATATGGGAAAAGATTCATATCCCCTATATTGATATGCCTGTGTTACAGAACAATTGCCATAGAATTATTGTGGAAGATCTGAATCATACCACCAATTGACATATTTTTAATAACTGATTGCAAAGGTGACAGAGTGTCACATACTTTTTTCTTAGGTGCCTTAAATCTGAACTTAGATGGCATGAATCTTGCTCTTCAAAACTCTCTCCCTCAGCCCTTAAAAAAATGATTTGACTTACACAAAGGTACTTCAACTATTTTCAAGGCAGCAAATAACATGAACTATGGCGTTGTGTCTTTATTTATATTTTACCTTCTTCCTGCTGTGAGTACACCCAGATCTCATAAAATGATTCCCTGTTTACCTTTACTTCACAGAGCAGAAAATTACCATCTGTTATTTAGTGAGAAAGTATTTCTTCCTCTAGCAGCTTGGAACATATTGCTGTTCAGGAGGAAACACTTCCCATCCTAACTTTGCTCTATTTTATTCATTTCTGATGTGTCTTGAAATGCAGTACACAATGAATAAGTTATTGCTATGAAAAGACTGCTTAGCAAACAGAAAGTACACACATTGGATAGAATCAGAAAGAGCATGAAAAGAACGTAAAATTATTTAGGGGAAAGGGCAAAAGGTACCAATTGGCAAAAACAAGAACTGACTGAACGTGGCTCAAGCTTGATGCAGCTTGCTGTCTAGACACAAGAACAAGTTAAAGCTGACCTTTTCTGTGATTGGAGATCTCAAGTTATGCAAGCCTCGGCCGAGGCTGGATTGGCTACTGGGTCACGTGTAAGACGCATGTACCACCTTGTTTGCTTATAAATATGATGTTTTAAACCAGGGGAATTGCTATTGCCTATGAGCTTTTAGTTCCTATTTGTTGATACCAGGCCCATAAATTGCGCCCCGAACGGGGGCCTGACAGAGACGAAGTGATTTCATAACCGGTGGGCTGACGCCAGCGGAATGACAGAGGGGAAGGGAAGGAACTGTCATGACAAGCAATCACTGAATACTGAAGCTCTAGGGCGTTTTCGGGTGAGAAAGATGTCTAGGAATAATCATGGGGGGTACCATGACAAAAGAACAGGAATGTGCACTGCAGGTCATGCGGCATATCTTGGACAAGGTTGGTCTCACACTGGGGAAGTCCAAGAAGGTGACTTGGTCAGACTGTTGAAATGGGGACTTGAAAATTGTAACTCATTTAACGAAAATAAAGCCCTTACGGTGGAAGCATGGGATGGCTTTGGGGTCATGCTACAGGATGTGTCCACGAGAGGGGGTCTGACCACGTTGTTCTTGAGTGGTCAGTGTTGGATCCCGGCAAGATGGGTCCGACCAGCCTTAGCATTGTGTTCCTTGTGTGCATTGGAGCAGCCAAAGACTTCCCACCAAGCCCACCAAGAGGAGCAGCCGGGAATGTCCGGGTGACCCTCGCGAATGGGATTGGACAAGATTGGTAATCCAATCTAGTTGGTTGGTAGGGGTGTCAGCAGCTGCGTGGGAGTGGTGGGAGGTTACAAAAAGTAGCTGTTAAAAGGACGAGGATTGTAACCTGTGGTGTAATGAGACATTTATAGGGGAAAACTACAGTGATAACCCAAAGAATTGTAACAATACTGAAAATTATGACTGTATCAACTATTGTTATTTGTTGTGATAAACAAAAGGGAAAGGCGGAAAGGGCGGTGGATATGGGTTAATGGCATGATGCGATGCTATAGTGAACCGCAGGAAATTGATCTGTTAGGCTGAATATGTTTGGCATATCAATCATAATAATACTAGTTTGTCTATCTGCATGTATACTATGCTTAGTGCGATTACAATACTAGTTTGTCTATCTGCATGTATACCATGCTTAGTGCGATTACTTAAATACTTACTGGGAAGATTTATTGAGGGGCTAATGAAAAAGATGAGATATAGACAAATAGAACTATTTTAGGAATAAAAAAAGGGGGAGATGTAGGGAAAAGAGCAAAAGGTACCAATTGGCGAAAACAAGAACCAACTGAACCCAGCTCAAGCTGGATGCAACTTGCTGCCTAGACACAAGAACAAGTTAAAGCTGACCTTTTTTGTGTTTGGAGATCTCAAGTTATGCAAGCCTCGGACGAGGCTGGATTGGCTACCAGGGTGCGTGTAAGATACATGTACTGCCTTGTTTGCTTATAAATACGAGGTTGTAACCCAATAAAATTGTTATTGCTCAAGAACTTTTAGCCCCTATTCCTTGACACTGGACCCACAAAACTCAACTTGCTGACGAATTTTTACATGTATTCCTTTCATCTGTCATTCTGTTCTTTCTGGAATGCCACAGCTGTGTAAAGCACCCTCTGCTTTAAAGTGCTTCACAGTGGCTGTGGTTAGCATTTTGCAAAATTTGTCATGTGGGAAAAGTATTTCCCTTTTGTTTGTTTGTGCATTTTTTTTCAATTCAGACAATGAAAATATATAAAAAAGCTGTTCTTTAAAGCATAAGCTTTTATCCCCTACTTAATCAGAGTAGTTTCTTCCTACTTTATAGTGTTTCATATACAGCTATTCATATTTCTGTCCTTTTTTTATTGACATTAGTATGTAATCCAAAAGCAAAATCCTAAACAGGTTAGTCAACTAAGATACTCCCACAAACAAGTTTTTTTTTTTTTTTTTCCCCAATGTTACCCCTTTAGCGTTCATGCACACTCTGTAACTGGAAACTCAGCTGACCTCCAAGGTTTCCTCCCTCTTTGCAGCTGTCCAGAAATGCCAGAAGTTATGGTTCCAACACATGTATCCTCTGCTGTAATTCTTCCTGTGCATGGGCGATCAGATTGCTTCCTTATGCCCTGAAACCATAACTTTAAAATACTGTCTAAAAAGGGTGACCCAGCGTACAAATAACTTTGACACATTTCAATACAGGAGTTTATTTTTCCTACATCAGTATTCCCATGCCACCTTCCTTGCTTCCTACTTCTCCAGGGTTTTTTACATTTCATAATAGGAAATGTAATTATATAGGAGGGGGAAAATACTTACCTAAATAGAATTAAATAGTGTGAAGTATCTGCTAGAAGTCAGGCCTAGAAACATTGGTTTTCCCAATTTTTGATTTCTGGTTAATCAAAATTAACAAATGTGAGGGAAACTGAAACTTAGTGGCAGCAAAAGAATACTACAACATGCATTTCCACAGTTAAGCCAGTACCATGTAGCCCAAGAGAAAGGAGTAGTAGGATTTCTAGGAAGCAATTATTCATCTTCCTTTACCCTGATCTGCTCTCAGAGCACTCCTTATCCCAGGTTTCCTGGATGATGTGATGTGCATCTTATGGTCCTAGACAGATCACAATTTTGGTTTGTGATGAATATAGACAGAAAATCTAGCTGTTGCAATCCTTTGATCTGAGTAACTTGTTTCTTATCACTGGTATTGTTTATCAGAAGCAGTGTGAAAATACTTCCAGATTTCTGAAGTGGTGGTAATAAATAAATAAATAAAAAACTACGTAGGTATTTCAGAAGATATTCTGCCATCTTAAAATAATTCATTTATAATTTCCCAAAATATATGTCTTTTTTTTTTTTTTTTTAGATGTAAACCATACTAACCTAATGTAAGGTAAATCGTTTCTTCTGTATGTGTTACTATCTAAACAGGAACTCTGATGATTTACAAAGGGCTTGAAGTATTTTGTTACACTTTTCAAAGGAATAATTTGGGAAAATACCAAAAGGTGTTGTCAATGTAGTCATCTAGTCAGTGCAGGTTCTCAACTTCACTAGAGAAGATGATTTCTTCCTTTCTTTCTTTTTTATTACAGGCCCTTTTCAAGAATAGCACACACAAATATTTTCAGGATGCAAAGAACCTCATGTCAGGAGTAATCACAACATCTTCTCCAAAGAACAAATGAAACCACAGAGGACTATGGGTCCATCAAAACCAAATAGACAAGTGAGAAAGTCAGCACCACAAATGCACACATCTTAACACATGCCAACCCTAATATATCTGTACAGTCTCTGAAATCACATAATATTTGTTTGTTGGGGAATAGTCTCAAGGGAGTAAGTTTATACCTAATAAAAGATTTAGTCAGGTTTGAACATGGAAGAAACATTAATGATGAAATACTGACCTATAAACAAACTACCTGTGCTTCTCTCAGCACTATACCCAGCATTTAAGTGTCCATGAATTCGATCAAATAAAATAGGCATGCATATTTTTTAGAACTTATTTTGGTAGCCGTTAAAAAAATACTTCCCCAAGTAAAGTGCAAACAAACAGCATTTTTCTAAACCTTTCTATTTTTATAGTTAATGTTATTACAGGTTAAGAGGAGGGCAGATCAACGTGTACTTAGAAAAGAAACTCTGAAGTAGCTAATAATTTAATGATAATTCCTTTTGAAGACGACTACTAGCAACAGGAAAAAAAAGCCACTCTTGATTGTCCTCTTCCCTTCCATTCCCTTCCTTCTTCCATTCCCACCCTTGCTCATGTTTGTTTTATATGGCTCCTCATTTTATGTCCTTAGGATATACTCAGTATTGCGAAGGTACCTGCATAATTTCTCCCCAGTCTCTTCGGAAGCAGGAATGCCTTTCAGTATTTGGTCAACCGTCTCACTTCTTTTTCTTCAGAGCATCCCCTGCAACTATATTCATTTTTGTTCTTTTGTTTCTCTTCATCAATCTCACTGTTGCCTTTCTCTCTCTTTATGCCCCGTTCTTAAGTGTTTTCAGTCATGACTTACAGGACTGTAAGCCTTCTTTCTCCGCATTGATTAACTGGCTCCACCATGTAGAGTCAATACCTTGGAATGCATTTCTTTCTTCTCAGTCTAGACCTTTGTGTACTTTACAAATAAATTTTGGCCTGTGCTTGGAAGTTCTGTAAGAGTCTGAAGGGACCTATTTGCCACAGTATGAATCTCTGATGAGCGGCTTGCCAACTAATCCTTACACACTTGCCCTTTCTAAAGTGAAGGCATTCTTCAGCATTTCATCTGTTTGTGCGAATCAAGCAGTGCTGATTTTGCAGCCATTGTTTTCTTTTAACAATTTCAGTGACTTGCCCTGATGTTGTTTCTATGGTAACCTGTAGTCGCTTCAGTTTGTTTGACCAGAGAGCACACAATGCAGTGTATTTGAGAAACTGTAGCTTAAAAACGGAAAGTGACATTTTAAAACAAGCTTCTGAAAACTGTCACCTCCATTCCCCTTGCTCCTTTAATAAATCTCCAAGCCTCTAGAGTTTTCACTGGTAATAATTCTTTTTATTTATGAAAAGTATGAATTCAAAATAAAAAAAATGCAATATAACAACTGCTATCATATCAATATTTTAATTAAACCTGAGCACACACTAAAAAGTGTGCATTTATTCTTTTTTAAACTCTGGGGCTTAATTGCAAATAACTTTAGAAACAGAAAATAATAGCTTTTTTTTCCCCCTATTTCATCATATAATGTTAGAGCCAGAATGGGCACATAGTGATTACTGACTCAAATCATTCAGGGACTGAGGGGGAAAAGGAGTTAATACAGCGTATTGACCAAAAAATAATAATAAAAAAATTGCAGTAGTGTAAGGATTTTATTTTTCCTTTGTTCATTTATGAACAACACTGGAAAATGGAATGACGCACAAAGGTCTAAGACCACATCGACACAGAGTGGGAATATGAATTAAGCTTAAGTAATATAAGATTGGCTTTCATAACGCCATCTCAGGTATCTACAAGTATTTTTCTGAGTGACAGTAGTCCTATGGTTAACAGGAGAATAACTCCACTCACTTTTTTACCCATATTTGTCCTGCCTTTCCTATGATTCCAGTGGTATTCTTCTAAGAGTCTTCACCAGTTAGCTGATGACTAAAATCTCATGGTCCAATGACCCTGAAATCCTCCAAGGCATACAAGCTTGCCTGAGAAAAATCTTTCTTGCTTTCTTGTTTAATCTAATTTAACATTTGCCTCTTCAGGGACCCATCACAACAGAGGCAAATGTACTCAGATCTTGCAAACTGATCTGAAATGAACTGATATTTTTTGAAGACTTTGCTTAGCAGTTTTTATTTAAATTGCTTTCTGTCACCCGTGACAGAAAGAAAGATAAATATGAATCATAAGAGAGAGAGATTCTTTAAGTTTCATCTACTTGTCAGATTTAAATAGGAACCTCCAGTATTGAGATAGATGCAAATGTGAAACAAGTATTAGCCTAAGCTTCGTGATTGATCTGGATAACTGCAGTGTTAGGAAAGAAGGACATATTCTCTGCATCCAGATTTAGCATTTGCAGCATGTTGCTACCTCTGTCCCTCTATAATCTTGATTAGAGAGGTCAGAGCTCCAAATAAGAACAAAAATCATAAGATGGTTGAAAACAGTTCACTTTTCTTTTTTTAACATTAAGAAATATAATAAAATGAAAATATAACTGAGAAAACATTATTTTTGTGAAGTACATCATGGTATGTTTGAAAGAGAACATATAATGCTGTAAAAGCATTTCCCGCAAATGAGATGAACTATATATTGTCTATTGGAAAGATTTAATGAAATTTAAGCAAAATAGGAATATCTCAAGTGAATGGCATTTAAATGATGAAGCAAGCTAATGAACAAATTGTTCCAAATCCTTCAGGTCCAAAGCAATTTTATTAACGCAGTAGAACAAAATTAGCTCCATATAGTACATGCATTTAGAAGTGAGCTGAATGTTGATGAATACCTAATCAAGTAATGCTTCTTTCAGACATGATAAACAGAACATGATTTTATTTAATTATTTATGTTTTTTAAAATATAGTGAGTTTTCTTTTTTAAGACAAGTATCTTTTGATACTTTTCCTGTAGTAGATAGTTATTCCTCCTTAATTCATTTCCTACTTCCTACTTCATTTTGTATAGCAAAATCCCAAATATTATATCTGACAAAAGTTAAAGTTCCTTGAAATTTAAAGCTGGAAAATAATTAAGCCTCTACATTGATTTCACAGTGTAAAGTGAATTCTCTAAAACAATTCCATAGGAATTTTACTATGTGTTAACATTTTTTTAAATAAATAAAAGTCTGCATTCCAAAATATTTCACATATAGTGGAGAAAAATAAAGGAAATTTGTCTTCACAAAATATTTCTAATTTTATTGTAAATATTATCTGGCAAAGAATAAGATAGGGTGTATTACAAGTCTAGGGAAAACATGGAAAAACCTCTACTAATTCATGTACTAGTACTTAATACAATTTATTAGAAAAGTTAATTCACACTCTAACGCATCCAAGCAGTCAGGCTCCTTGCCCTCCTTTTTTGATTCAATATGAAATATTACTGGGACAAATTGATGACTAACTTTTAATTAGAAATATTTTTCCCACCACTCCTATCTTTGTAATTTACATCATTGCTATGTTCTAGAAGTTCAGAGTGGAAGGGCATCAGAAACTCACCTAATATATCTCTGCGTTGTGAAGTTAGATCAATGACGCAGAACTCATTTTAAAAAAGACTTGTAAAACAGATGGTGAAGCCATCTTAACCAATACAATTCATTCTTCAAGAGTGCTTATCATCAGGATTGCTTCTCACATGCTATTCACAATCTCCGTTCCTGCAGTTAAAGCTCATTATTCCTTGTCTTGCTCCAAAAGCACGTGGACAGCTGTCCTTTGCTGTCTTTTTTTTTCTTTTTTGGCAAGATTTATCATATTTTAAGACCTTATCATATCTCTCTTCAGCCTCCTTTTTCTTTGCTAAATCACTCCTCATACATTTCTAAGCAGATCTTGCTTCCTGATCTTTAATCACATTTGCTGAAATACTTCACACTCTTTTTTAACTGATCCATATCTTTGTTGAAATGTTACTCCAAAATTAGATTACTACTCCACTGGAGGTTTTTCTGGGGCAGAATAGAAGATTAATTAAAATGTTTTAAATGAGAAACAGATATTCCTAACTAGCAGGTTTGGGGTTTCCTTTTTCTTGTGTGTAGGTTTTGTTTTGTTTGTTTGTTGTTTTGTTTGTTTGTTTGCTTAGGAAGCATGATGTTCTTAATCAATATTCAGTCAGGTACAAGACCGTTTTTTGTAGTGCTGATGTTTAGTCAGTCTTTCCCCCACAATGTGTTTTTGCAGTCCGTAGGATTGTGTCCAAGTCCATAATGAATTTTATAATATTTAGGTTTTCAGCTAATTGATCAGATTAATGCTAATACTTTCTGAAGTACTTGAAATTCTGACTTCTTTTTACTTCCTTCTCATTCTCCTTTCTCAGATTAGTGTCTCCAACTTCGAATAACATTACTCTGTACTGAATTAACTTATAATGAAAAATAATCAGTAAGGTATCCCAAAAAAGCTCCCCAAGGAATCCACGGAATACAGCCTTTTCATTAGAATGTGAACCTCTTGTAAACAGTTTTAAGAACATTTTGGTGCAGTTTTCAATCTCCTTTCAGTAATTTCTTAGATTGTAAATGAAAATAGCGTGTGTGACAATGTCAACAGACTTTCTGAAATATAGTATTTTTTAAAAAATTAAAATCATGAATAATGTATGATAGCTAATGTGGTGGCAGAACAAAACTAGTTTATTTAAATAGCAGTTCTTGACATCTCCCTATTTTGTGATTATTTGGCTTTTGGTTAATAATAATTAGCTTGAGTATCTGTTCTAGAATTCTTCCATGTATGGAAATTTAAAAGGCTGTTCTACCTTTCCCTTTGTCCTTCTTTCCCTTCACTTAGATACAGACAGCATTGCCATACTTAACTGCATTAAGCAATCTCACTCACCTTCTATGTTTCCTTACAGTTAAATACAAGTGCGTCAAGCTTGGTTTAGACAGATCTTTCTGTAGGCTAGAATGAACTGTTAGGCTAACACTTTTGAAAATTCTACTTTTGTTTCACTTTTTTTTTTCTTGTTCTATGTTAAGTACATAAGAAGTTGTCAAAATTAATTTTGTTATCATTTATCATAATCATAAAATAACAAGATTTTAAACTTTTTTTCAATGCATCCCTATAGTATATAGCATCAGGAACTTTATCCTTCATAACGTTATTTTTTAGCTTTTAATTCTTGTTAATCAGACCATTTTGGTCTTCCATTCCTAAATATGGTACTTATAAAATGATTTACTCTTATTGTCTGTATCTTCCACTTATTGTAACTCTTTGTGCTTTTCCTTTCTTATTTTACATGAGCATGTTACAGAAATGTTTTCATAGTCATCTCTAATAATATGAGCTATTTTTCACATTTCATGTATGTCCGTGCTGAATTTGAAGAGCTCACAAACTAGCTGTTTTCTTCCTACCTGCTTTGTTTTCAGCTTAGAGAGTTCACACTTGTTCCCTCAATGCCATTTCTTTTAGAGTTATCATTTTCATGAATACTTCCCTGGCTTCTCCCATTGAAGTTCTTCCTTCTTGATCAGATGCAGAAAGACTGATGTTCTCTACTATATGTATGATTACTATTTATTATTTATTATTATTATCATCATTGTTATTTGCCAGTCTCTTCCAATAGATTATTGGATAGTCAGTAATTTGTACTATTTATTTTTGCAAAATATTGATGTAATTCAAAATCCTTGATATGCCTATTTGATTCTGTCTAACTTTATTTTTTGAATGGAATCAAAAAAATACATTTTTTCTCCTCTTTTCTGAAGAGAACACAGAAATAATTACTTTTCAGTTTCCAAATTCCTAATTGATGTAAATTGTCATCTTACTTCATCTAACATACTGAGTTTACTTGACCCAGCAGAGAAGTCAATTATCTTGACTTGCTTATACTCCTTTGAGTACAGCCTAATGATGACATACTTTATTTATAATATACACATAAATATAAAATTTAAAGAAAATACCATTAACTTTCTCATTATTAGCCCCAGGCTGATCATAAGTCTTGTGAAATGTGTGTTTTGTTTGTAGGCATGACTCTCAACAGCACAAGTAATTCACATATGAACTCATATGTGAATTTAATGCAGAAGTAATTGTAAAGTAATTAATACAAAGTAAGATGAGATTTATGTAGAACAAGCTTAACTATTATTATTTTACTACTAACTACTGTTTGAAAAGTGCATTGCATCTTGAGTAATATTTGTCCATCCTCAATAGTTGCATGAATACTTATAGCTAAAATAATAACAAAACTATTTTTCCTTTGAAAGACACCTCCTATCATAAAAGAAAGACAATCCTAGAACTGAAACAGCCAAGCCATTACAACCAAGTTGCTATTGTTCCCCATCTCTTTTTTTTTAAGGTAAGATTCCTTTTCACTTTTCCCTTCCCCTTCCCTTTGCCTTTTTCCTTCCCCTCCTCTTGCCCCAAATATGTGTTTCTATATCATTATTAGGTTAGTCAAAAGGTTTACCCTTGAAGACCTTCTTCCAGTCAGTCATCTCTCTCCCATAAGATACTGCTTTGATTTAATACATTTTCATCTTGTTAGGGAAAGGTCTTCCTTTCACCAGATTTCCTTATCTTATAAAATGAATTGAATGGTGTGATACGGCTTTGCAAAAAAAAAAAAAAAAAGTTATGTTTTATTTAACATTACACTTATTTCCGTAAATCTATTCTTTCATTTAAGAACTGTTACAATGTCTTCTGCATTGTGGAGATCAGGTTGCCTGTTCTGTATCTTCATAAATAGTTCTTCCCTCACCTGTGCTCTTCCGTAGTCTCTATTTTATTCTATCCCTAAGTTGATACATTTGACAAATTATCTGCCAATATAACTGCAATTTAAATATAACTTCTGTTGCGATTTAAACATAACTTCCATTTGAGTACACACACATAAAACACAAACTCTAATAGACTTCACATATGTGAGAGGGAACACAATATTCTACCATAAGAAATCAGTGAAAGGACTCACACCAGATTTGTGAAATACTTCAATAGCACAGTGATAACAGAGAGGGACTCCTGCTTTCCAGGACCTGCTGCTGTAAGATCAGTATTCAAATGCTACTACTAGAAAACACACATCTAACAAAATACAGTTGCTGTGTCTTTACTTGCCAATTATATCGCATATGACCCTAAAGACATAAGAAAGTTTAAGAAAACTGGCATTTACCAATAGGATCATATTATGTAGAGTTAGTTCATTATGTACATGTCAACATATAGACAAAATTGATCATTACTAAAAAGACAAGGTTGTTATTTTACAATGTTTGGAAGTGGTCTAAAGTTTATTAATGTCTTCCATATTTCTTTCAGATGTTTTGAAGTTGTCTTTTGCTAGTTTCATATGCTGGCTCTGGTTCAAGTATAGCCTTTTATTTTTCTGAGCTACTTATTTCTATGCACCTTCATGTCCATGTCTTCTCTATATTGAAGAAAAGTAGCTCTTTCAGTTTCTCCTCTGATTAACTTCTTTTTTTTTGATTGCCCTTATCACACAGCTTTGCATGTCTTCCATTTCTACTTTGGCATTTTTGAGGTGTGAGATCCAGACTGACCATATTATTCAAAAGTGGGTGAATTCAAAAGTGGGGAAGGAAGGAAGGAAGGAAGGAAGGAAGGAAGGAAGGAAGGAAGGAAGGAAGGAAGGAAGGAAGGGAGGGAGGGAGGGAGGGAGGGAGGGAGGGAGGGAGGGAGGAAGGAAGGAAGGAAGGAAGGAAGGAAGGAAGGAAGGAAGGAAGGAAGGAAGGGAGGAAGGAAGGAAGGAAGGAAGGAAGGAAGGAAGGAAGGAAGGAAGGAAGGAAGGAAGGAAGGAAGGAAGGAAGGAAGGAAGGAAGGAAGGAAGGAAGGAAGGAAGGAAGGAAGGAAGGAAGGAAGGAAGGAAGGAAGGAAGGAAGGAAAGAAGGAAGGAAGGAAGGAAGGAAGGAAGAAGGGAAGGGAGGGAGGGAGGGAGGGAGGGAGGAAGGAAGGAAGGAAGGAAGGAAGGAAGGAAGGAAGGAAGGAAGGAAGGAAGGACCCACCCTACAGATAAAAATTAATAGCTTTATATCTGGGAACATAGCACAGATAAAATACTATAACATACTAGATGTTAACGTCCCATAGATCTTTCTCTAGGAAGTATGCACAATGTGTCACAATCTGTCACACTGAACATAGTCACATGTTGTAACTCCAGTTTTTAGCATTCTACTAGGTTAAACTAGGTTTATGCTAGGTTTTAGCATTCTGCTAGGTTATCCTTTTGACATAGAAAATCGTTTTGATTCATGAATGATGTTTAATTTCTTTGAATTTTAGGTGCTTAAGGCATAAGTTTTACTAGAACAAGAATGTTAAAAGCTCGAAAAAAAAAAAAAAAAAAAAAAGACGATTTCGTTTAAGATGTTATTCCTAGCTCATTCTTATTCTTACAGTCCTCGGAACCAAATTAACTATCTAGGGATGTATTTCTAGCCCTCAAGGTATTTGGTCATGTGTTTCCTGTTCTTATGGATATCCCTAAATTTTAATGAATGTTTTTAGTAAGGCAAACAGGGTCAGTCTTTGTTCTTTACCTCCAGGATTTGATTATGATTTTATGAGTCTGCTCTACTGAAACCTCAGAGACACTCTCTGTTCTCCCGGGTCTTCCTGACTGACTAGCTTAATCAGTGCAGCATTACCCAAGTCTTTACTTCTGTGCACTCAGCTTTACAAATCTACACTAAACAATTTGCCTGAAGCTTGGAAATTGTTATCTGCATGTTCTCCCCCGCCCTCATTTCATATTTTGTTCTCTATCTGGCTATACTCACGCAAATTCAGTTTAAGAAACAAGCAAACAAGCAAATATATATACATATATTAAAAAAAATGTATTCATTTATTGCATGTATACTTATTGTACCTATACAAATATATATATATATTTGCAATACAATATATATATATGTCTGTGTGTCCAGTATGTGCAATAAATAAAAGAAAAAATACTCTTGCAGGTTCTGTGTATGAGTTGTTAACAACAATGGTTGACAAAACATCTCAGATGCAGTAACTCTGTGCAGTATACACAGATAGTACACTGTCTCTCTGTAATAAAGGGCATGGTCCTATGTGTTATACCATGTCATACATGCATATTATTATTGTTATTACATGTATAAAAAACATTCAATTTTTTTGATGTCTTCCTTGTTCTAGTAATATTGTATATACACATATGGAGTGTTTACAAAATGACAACAGAAATCTGTCAAATTAAAAAAAATGCAGAGGTGAATAAATAAATATATATAAAGTCCACAATCCCCTAGAAAATTCTAAGCAAAAAATTCTCTCTCCCTCCAAAAAGTCTTTTGTTGTTTTGCAAACAAGAGGAAATGGATATCCAGAAAAAAAAGTGATTTTTTTCTTTTAAAAATAGGAAAAAAGACAAAAAAGTGAAATTGTCATTTATCTTGTGAACTTATTAGTTATTATCTTGTTATTATCTATCTTATTATCTTGTGACTTATTAGTAATGGTTTATATCAGACATTCTGTAGAGCCATAAGTTAATTTGGAACTTGTTGGACTCTATGTAGTGGTGTCTCCAGAAGACTGAAGAACATTGATGGTGTGCTGAGGTTTATGGAGGTGGGACCACCAGTTGGAAATGCAGGGGTGCCAGAGAAAATTGTTTCTCCAGCTTCTGATGAATAATTATTTAGGCCATTTTCTAGAAGTAGAGCATTAACTCTCAGTGTTTATTTTGATGTCTTTATTGTACTAAAACTCAGTGTATGAGAATACTGAACAAACTGAAATGTTATTGATGCTTGTGATAAAATTATTCAACTGAAATTGAATCAGTATATGTAAGAGACTTTTCAATGTTCTGATGTATTGAGGTCTTCAGTCATTTAAACAGAAAATTACAGCTGTAAAAGAATAAATAAATAAAAGCCTTCGACCACTGCTATTTTCCTCTAGCCTTAAAATTTCAGAATTTCTATGTTGTCCTATGCTGAAGTCATATTTTTATATTTTATGGTTCTTTTCCCTTTTCTTTTTCATATTGATGTTAAGGATAAGAGAGAGTTGTTCACATACAGCATTATTAAAAGTCATTATCTTAATTTATGACAGGTCTTGCATAAAAACCACAGAATTTTACAGGCATCATTGCAAAAGCTGTACTTTGCAGCTGAAAGCATGTTAGTTCTAGACTGAAGTATCATTTTTAATGTCAGACTAAAATGAAGTTAGTAATTAAAGTAATGAAAGCAGTTGAACTATACTGCTTGCATTTAGTATGTAATATGACCCATATTAATAATGCATTCTATCTACAGAAACTTACTCTGATCTGAATCCTTCACTGAAGGGCTTCAAGAGGAATTCCAGATAGTAAGAGTTATAGGAAGATAGAGTTAGAAGGTGGCAGGAGTGAGATTCATCTGTTCTAACTTTCTAGAAACCAATTTCTTTCTAGAAATTTGGACCCAGATCTAAACAGTGGAGTGTGAGAAAGTTGGTAGTTACATATAAACTGGTTATCTAAAATCCTCTTATAAGTTAAGTCTCTATTTAGTTGAAAATATTGAAGCGGTTGTTGTGTACCATGTCGGTGCCCGTTCTTTTCAGTTCTCTGTGTGGAAGAACTGTTTGAAAGCGAGAACTGAGAGGAAAACTAGGGCCTAAGAGAAGTTTTGGCATTGCAGAAGCTTGCTTGGGGTGCTACACAGTTGCCACTTCCAGGATGGTTGGTACACACGGACTCTGCTCCTCCATGGTTCCCTGGGGAGCAGAATCTGCCCTTCTCGCAGCTGCAAAGGGGAGTAAGGGAGGGTGACGCCGTGGCCAAACTCTGTTGCATTCCCTGTGCTAGGCCGCTGATAAGCCGCACAGTGGCTGTCCAATGGGAGATATATGATAACATGTCCGGTGCTGAGCCAGCAAAGGTGGCAAATCACTCCTTTTGGATGAACTTTGCTTGAACTTTGCTCATTATAATGTCAAAACACACCTCCATCCCAAAAGTTACCTGCCTCCGAGGTATGACCACTCCTCACTAAGCATTTGCTCCATTTTCAAATGACTGTACCTATAAATGAAAGTGAGAAACTTTTTCATCAATCAATAACAATATTAAGTATGACTCTAGTAACTTAAGCTCCACCTGAATGTAAAGAAAAGTATAAAAGGTGAACTAAGGATGAAAAGGAGGAGGGAAGAATCCATCATATCCTCTGGGTCAGTTGACGGGCTGATCCCCTTTTCCTCCCCTTGGGTTGGGAGGCAGCCTGAGGAGGTTCAAGACTGAGTGCCTTCTCCCATCTTCTGGGGTGAGTGATGATTGCACATTTGTACACTAGGCAGTAGCTAAGAACCCCACACTGTAGTAGAGAATTTCTTGTACTGACACCCAAAACCTTTGTAAATGTTGCATTTGAATAAATCTTACTGTTTGTGAACTGGACTACCCGTTTGGGGAGAGGCAGTCGGACCTACGGTCCACAGACTGTTCGTGAATCCGATACTGCCAGAGTCAAGCTTATAGTTGATCACAACTATTCGGGAACTTCATCCACTCCTAGGAAGGCGATCGGACCTACAGTCCACAGACTCTGATTTGATATCTCTTCCCCCCTGCCACCACCACTACGGCTTTCAAACTGCAGCATTTTACACTCAGAAAGAATGACCAGGTGAATGCTTAAGTATGGTAGGATGTTTAATCAGAATACCCATAAATGGGAGTAGAATAAATAATTGGCAATGAAATCGTTACATACTTTCTGATGCTCTGAACTCCAAGGTAATACAGCATGGGATGGATCACTCCATCAGGACTTGGCACACTGCTCTGTTCATCAGCATTTTGGTCTTTGGAACTCCTGTGGGATTGTCTTAGAAGAAATTCCTGCTGTCAAGTAAAAGGATATTTCCTTGAGAAGATAGCGTTTTACTTCTAGGTAAAGATGAGGACACACAGGTGACATTTCAGGTGCCAAGTGGGAGCTGCCTATGTTACAATTAGCTGACTGAGTTTATCTTGTGTTCAAGGGATATATGCAGCACAGCATGGGCATGTCTCCACTCTATTATGTGGGTCACTAACTCTTCAATGTAGAATGGTCTTCCTGTTTGGATCACTACACGAGTAATATAATCTGACAGCATCAAGTACATCCCACCTGACATACAGCTGTTATTCCATAAGATCACTGTTTTTCTGTAGTGCCTGCATCACATCCTTTTATCCTGAATATCCTGGAGCATCTTGGATGGTATTTGATGCAACTGAGGTACCCTAATATTTAGTACCTAAGCTGAGCTCCAGAACTGAGCCTGTAAGGAATGTAATAGATATAATATACAGAGATGTTCAGTTTGTGCTGAAAGAAAGATGAGGGAACAAGTCAGCTACTTATAACACTTATAGTGTTATACAGACTGCCCCAGATCATCACCCATAGAGTGCTGGCAGGCCCGTCTCAGGAATGGTAAGTCCTGAGGTGTAGGTAAGTCATTTCTATCATGGGACTTGGAGAAAACTGTTAGGGCATTACCTCACTCACACCTAACATTCAGATTGAATAGACCCCTTCTGTTCAGTCAGATGATGTTTAAGTCTGACATAGTGTCTTCAGAGGCTGATTCACGTGACTTACCTTATATGCTTGTTTTAGGATGAGACAGGTCATCTTTCAGCAGAATTTAGCAGTTTCTGTTTACTACAGAGGAAGAAAAGACTAAAGGGGCGATACAGGGAGATGAACCTTGGATACCGAATGTCTCCATATCTGCACTAGAGAGAAAACAAGTACCTTTCATGACTACTTCCCACATTTGTTGTATTCTGATTTCTCCTAAGAATAACCCTTATATATATGTATATATATATATATATATATGTTAGGTCTAGAATAATATGCTTAAATAATATTTTTTAAAATGTGATAATCTGAGACATTAAGCAATGAAAGAAAAAGAAAGAAAAAAGAACAATCAAAACCAAACCACCCAAACAAAAAACCCACAAATGCCTGCCTATCTGCTTAAGTTGCTTGTCCAGATAAGACTTTAAGAAGGAAATCTATAATAACATCAAAATCATCTGGATTTCATCTTGGTCACATGGAGAAATGGGAAAGCAGGAGATACATACTAGAATTATTCAAGAAAAAGAAAACTTTCATTCAGTAATTTCCAGATTTTTATTATTATTTTGAAGTTTCTTTTTAGTAGCTTAATTGAATACAAATCATTAAAGGAGAATAAATTTTTAGCTTTCAGAAAGGAAGTATTTCTTACTATGCCACTGCAGTTTTCCTGACCAATTCTTATAATGTGATACCCTCCACTGCGAAAAAATAAATGGGGTGTGTGAAAGGTAATTAGCAGATGGTTTGGAAAGAATATTATATCACCATAGCAGAGAGTCACAGGTCATGTCCATACTGGGCAACAGAGAGAAATGCAGACTTCTTTAACTGACCCTGAGTCATTCAGCTCTGCAGTAAGCAGCAGAATAGTCACATCCAAGTGGTATTCTGTTTAGACTGATTAATCATGCTAAAAGGCATATACTGTTACTGGGACTGAATCATAAAAAACATGCCTAGTGCTACACTGCACCACATAGAAATGACTGATTGCTTCAACCAGAATGAATATCTCTATCACAATATTGTATTCATTAACAAATCTTTTTCCGTTTCAGAGAAGAGTTTTGCAAAGATTTTTGTTTTATTACAACATAAAAATACACCTTTTTTGAAGGGGAAATAAGTGGGTATTTTTAATAATATATTTTAACAGTATATGAGGAGCTATCTTAATTGCATGTGGATTTTGGATCAATCCAAATACTATTTCTTCAGAATTTAGAGTTATTTGTGGTAGTATATGATTACATTTTGCTTTGAAGAAAAGTGCTTCTCTAACTGCCATTAAGCATCTTAAGCTCTAGGGCTTTAAAATGTATTATTAAAAAAAAAGGAATCAATTATATTTATCATGTTAGGTATGCAGTAATGTAGATTAAAAACTACAGAAACAGGTTAGAGAAACATATTTCAGATAAAATGTAAGAAAGGAGAATATTCTTACTCTTCTACCTGAAAAATTGTTAGTGATGCTCATTTTTGCTTTTATCATACCAGACTCACAGAATTACACATTATGTTTCAGTATTCTTATTGCCTTCTTACAACCACATGCTCAGTTGAGTGAACTCCACTGAGAATAAAAGAACTATGCCAGTTTATACCAGCTGAGCATTCAACCATTTTTCACAGTCATTTTATAGCTGACCATAAAGCATTCTCACTAGATAAAACTGACCTCTCAAATTTTGTGAAAGTATCTTCCACTCTGATGGCTGGATTGTGGGAGGATTTACCAATCTGGGATCTATTAATGTGATCTGAGCAACACGCCATGCTAAGGTGTTTCAGACTGAAGTCTGAAGCTAATTAAGTGTGTACTATTTGTACCATGAAGAGAATCAGATGACAGTATTTTAAATACACAGTTTAGGCTCCAAACGTAGCAATAGTCTAAATTATCCTGTCCCAGAGATCAGTTGAGAAGACTGATCTCTTTCTTCCCTGGTTACAGAAGCTCAGGACAACAAATTATATGAGTTGGATAATTAAGTTAGGTAGTTACGTTTACGATGTGAACACACTTTAGATTCAAAAGCTAGATTTAGAAATTAATGCAAGAACTTTCAACCATAATTGTATTTACATGAAGTAATTCTTTTTGGTTCACGGTTGAATATTTGAGAAATTAATGAGTCATTCTCAAACTCAAGGCCCATTGCCTTAAAACTGCTGCTAATGAGGTCACTGAAATGTAATAAAGCCTAAACATAGACAGCAATGATGGGAATCCCAAGAGGCAGTGAGGCATTGCTTGACACTTGGGGGCCCACAGTCCCCACTTGGGAAGCACTGTGGGTCACTTGGGGATCCACAATCTGCAACTGTGTTCTTATACCTCTAATTAAAGGAACTGAGAAGGCCTTGATTGATTTACTTTCCTCTTTCTCCCTTGCTTCTTCCTCCCTCTCTCATCTCCCCACTCTTTATCCCTCTCTTCCTCCTTTCTCATGCTGCCTCCTTTCTTTTCTCCATTCTTCCTTACTGCCTCTCTAGTTACCCTGGAGGTACTAAAGTACAAAAGTACAAAAGGTACTACTTTTTACCAAAGAAGTAGTTACAGCACACATCTACATTTAATTATTTTTTTCACTGAAGCACTTTTAAATTAACTTGCAGTTCCCACCTCTAACATGAAGGATATGGGGTGAAAAACAAAAAATATCATCTATCTTGTCAAAACAAGCCTATGTATTTTTGAATTTCTCTCAAGTTCCATACTGCAATTTTGAGTCAAATTGTAGCAATTCAAAAGTTAATTCTTATATTTTGATAATTCCTTTAGTTCCTCTTGCCTTGTAAACATTTTTAAAAGTAGAATTGGACCATTGCAGACTCATGTATTAAGTATATTTAACCAGTATTGTTTATAAAATGGGAAGCTGAGAGCTCCTCTGAACATATTCCACTACTTATGCATTGCCAGCTGTGTACAAAGTACAGTAAATTTTCCTAGTGCCATAATATTTGTTTTGCAGCTTCCTTAATAACATGAGTATAATGAACATCTAAAAAGCATACAAATACATAACTTTGATAAAGTGCATTAATTAAGTTTACTATATAAATCAGGAGCATGCTTTAAAAAGGGTCTAAACAGTTCCATACTTGCATGCATAAATTCACCTTTGAAAATATGTATATATCAATACTGTAATTAAATTAATTCTGTATCTCTAACCTACAGTCCTCCAAGCTTTCTTTTCTACATCTTGTTTTTTAATGACTTTGTTGCTAATAAAGAAAACATGTAGGTGGCAACTTATGACAATGGAAACATTTCTTCCCACAATATTTTTTTTTTTTCATTCTGACCATAGTCACAAAGGAAATTATAAGCTCTGCAAATACTAGCCACATCGATATTTAATGAATTGTGATGATGGTTTCTTTTGTTTGGCATACAGTTAAAAAAAAAAAAAAGGGGGGGGGGGAAGGCAAAGGGAAGGCAAAGGGAAGGCAAAGGGAAGGCAAAGGGAAGGCAAAGGGAAGGCAAAGGGAAGGCAAAGGGAAGGCAAAGGGAAGGCAAAGGGAAGGCAAAGGGAAGGCAAAGGGAAGGCAAAGGGAAGGCAAAGGGAAGGCAAAGGGAAGGCAAAGGGAAGGCAAAGGGAAGGCAAAGGGAAGGCAAAGGGAAGGCAAAGGGAAGGCAAAGGGAAGGCAAAGGGAAGGCAAAGGGAAGGCAAAGGGAAGGCAAAGGGAAGGCAAAGGGAAGGCAAAGGGAAGGCAAAGGGAAGGCAAAGGGAAGGCAAAGGGAAGGCAAAGGGAAGGCAAAGGGAAGGCAAAGGGAAGGCAAAGGGAAGGCAAAGGGAAGGCAAAGGGAAGGCAAAGGGAAGGCAAAGGGAAGGCAAAGGGAAGGCAAAGGGAAGGCAAAGGGAAGGCAAAGGGAAGGCAAAGGGAAGGCAAAGGGAAGGCAAAGGGAAGGCAAAGGGAAGGCAAAGGGAAGGCAAAGGGAAGGCAAAGGGAAGGCAAAGGGAAGGCAAAGGGAAGGCAAAGGGAAGGCAAAGGGAAGGCAAAGGGAAGGCAAAGGGAAGGCAAAGGGAAGGCAAAGGGAAGGCAAAGGGAAGGCAAAGGGAAGGCAAAGGGAAGGCAAAGGGAAGGCAAAGGGAAGGCAAAGGGAAGGCAAAGGGAAGGCAAAGGGAAGGCAAAGGGAAGGCAAAGGGAAGGCAAAGGGAAGGCAAAGGGAAGGCAAAGGGAAGGCAAAGGGAAGGCAAAGGGAAGGCAAAGGGAAGGCAAAGGGAAGGCAAAGGGAAGGCAAAGGGAAGGCAAAGGGAAGGCAAAGGGAAGGCAAAGGGAAGGCAAAGGGAAGGCAAAGGGAAGGCAAAGGGAAGGCAAAGGGAAGGCAAAGGGAAGGCAAAGGGAAGGCAAAGGGAAGGCAAAGGGAAGGCAAAGGGAAGGCAAAGGGAAGGCAAAGGGAAGGCAAAGGGAAGGCAAAGGGAAGGCAAAGGGAAGGCAAAGGGAAGGCAAAGGGAAGGCAAAGGGAAGGCAAAGGGAAGGCAAAGGGAAGGCAAAGGGAAGGCAAAGGGAAGGCAAAGGGAAGGCAAAGGGAAGGCAAAGGGAAGGCAAAGGGAAGGCAAAGGGAAGGCAAAGGGAAGGCAAAGGGAAGGCAAAGGGAAGGCAAAGGGAAGGCAAAGGGAAGGCAAAGGGAAGGCAAAGGGAAGGCAAAGGGAAGGCAAAGGGAAGGCAAAGGGAAGGCAAAGGGAAGGCAAAGGGAAGGCAAAGGGAAGGCAAAGGGAAGGCAAAGGGAAGGCAAA
The DNA here is from genome assembly GCF_059628265.1 of Tinamus guttatus. NCBI lineage: Eukaryota > Metazoa > Chordata > Aves > Tinamiformes > Tinamidae > Tinamus > Tinamus guttatus. Next base: position 3,506,707 of record NW_028288668.1, read on the forward strand.
GGGAAGGCAAAGGGAAGGCAAAGGGAAGGCAAAGGGAAGGCAAAGGGAAGGCAAAGGGAAGGCAAAGGGAAGGCAAAGGGAAGGCAAAGGGAAGGCAAAGGGAAGGCAAAGGGAAGGCAAAGGGAAGGCAAAGGGAAGGCAAAGGGAAGGCAAAGGGAAGGCAAAGGGAAGGCAAAGGGAAGGCAAAGGGAAGGCAAAGGGAAGGCAAAGGGAAGGCAAAGGGAAGGCAAAGGGAAGGCAAAGGGAAGGCAAAGGGAAGGCAAAGGGAAGGCAAAGGGAAGGCAAAGGGAAGGCAAAGGGAAGGCAAAGGGAAGGCAAAGGGAAGGCAAAGGGAAGGCAAAGGGAAGGCAAAGGGAAGGCAAAGGGAAGGCAAAGGGAAGGCAAAGGGAAGGCAAAGGGAAGGCAAAGGGAAGGCAAAGGGAAGGCAAAGGGAAGGCAAAGGGAAGGCAAAGGGAAGGCAAAGGGAAGGCAAAGGGAAGGCAAAGGGAAGGCAAAGGGAAGGCAAAGGGAAGGCAAAGGGAAGGCAAAGGGAAGGCAAAGGGAAGGCAAAGGGAAGGCAAAGGGAAGGCAAAGGGAAGGCAAAGGGAAGGCAAAGGGAAGGCAAAGGGAAGGCAAAGGGAAGGCAAAGGGAAGGCAAAGGGAAGGCAAAGGGAAGGCAAAGGGAAGGCAAAGGGAAGGCAAAGGGAAGGCAAAGGGAAGGCAAAGGGAAGGCAAAGGGAAGGCAAAGGGAAGGCAAAGGGAAGGCAAAGGGAAGGCAAAGGGAAGGCAAAGGGAAGGCAAAGGGAAGGCAAAGGGAGATACAAGGAGGAAGAAGGGAAGTAGAGGAAGAGGGGAAGGGTAGGATCCAGCGGGAGACAAAGGGGAAAGAAAAAATGAAAAACTGAAGAAAAAAATCAGTTTGACTACAGATTTATGTATAAAGTTGTTGATAACTCCATTCTGCTTGATTCTTAGGCAGTTTATATTTCTTTTCTGCTGCAATTTATGCTTCCTGTTCACAGAGACAAACTAAAATAGCTTTCCTAAATATATGGTATGGGAAAACAGAGAGGAGCAGACAACAACCTAGAGGCCCCACAGTCTCTTCTCTGTCCAGGGGGTGTTGGTGTGTCTTTTCTATGAGTCTTCCCAGGTGATCCTTATATCCTCACCTCGCTACCTTTACTACAACCTTCGCAGGTGCTGCTTATTAACCTTAACCTTATTAACCTGCTTATTAACCAGGTGTTCCTTATCACCATCTAACAGGTGGCCTCAGACAATCCTTTTGTTCACCAAGTAATCAGCATTATCATTTTCATTCCTGGCCAACCTTTCTCTGTATTCCTTATTACTACAATATGGATAGTCTCTTCTTGATACATGCAAGTAATTGCCATCAGTATAAAGGGACCTACATAGTCATCAAAAGGAGAAAAGGCAGAAAAAGCTGCTTTTAGGGCTATTTATTTATTTACTTACTTACTTACACAGATGAACACTAACCACATTCTTCACCACAGCTTGAGAATTCTCAGTACAGTTTTGGAGTGAGGATTCATAAATATGTTGCAGTGAAATTGCCAGAGTAGTGGGCTTACCCACAGTGGATGCTGGGGCTCCTGCACTAGTTATTGCCATGTGATGCTATTCAGGTATCAGGGGATCCATTTCCTAGTCTATCCCTGTAAGAATGTCAGGAAAGATTCAGCAAAAGAAAAGCAAAATAGTAATTTATATATCATGCTGTCCTTGAGGGCCTCCTGTAATGGTCTGTACAATGGTTTGTATTATTCAAGTGATCCAAAGGTATTCAGATGACCACATTATCCAGGCCTACAAATGAATAAAGACAGTAGGGAATATTTTTACTTCCTACTCTAGTCCTAGCAGAGAATCAGGGCAAATGAGGTGTATATAATGTTAATTTACAGAGATCATTCTCAGTGCTGGAAGAGTGCTGATGTTGGTATTATGATTTGCAGCAACTTTATGTTGGAGCAGAAGAGCTGTTATAACTTCAGTCGTCTAAATTTCATCCAAGGTTGCTAAAGTGTACAGTCAGGAAGATGCAAATGTATGTTTTGGCCCTCTTCCCCTGAGTCACACTACTTATTCTTGTTTATCTGTATAATTATTCATTGCTTGAAAACAACTGGGGGTTTCAATCTGTATTTCTTTGCTTATGATGAGTATACATGATTATACAGATAGCTTATTGTATCTAATGGTATTTTTAATGATACTCAAAAACAATGAAATAGTCTCCAATAGTCTCTTTAACACAAAATTAGTGACATACTGTTTGGAAAGGGGGCCAGTATGGAGAATGCCAGATTGGCCAGATTACAGAACTCAGAGGGTTGTGGTCAGTGTTATGAAGTTAAGCTGCCTGAAGATTACTAGTGGTGTTCTGCAGGAGTCAGTAGTGGTTTAATGCTGTTTAATATCTTTGTAAAAAAAGTTGGACGTTAAAAAATAATGCTCTCTCAGTAAGTATGTGGATGTCCATGTATCAGAGGGAGTGAGCAATATACTGGCTGTCAGGACTGCTATTTAGAGGTACAAGCTGAAGAAAGGGGCAGGTAGGAACCTCATGAAGTTCAGCACAGGCAAATGTGAAATCTTGCACATGTAGTGCAAGAATGTAATGCTACATCCTGGGGATGACTGTCTGAAAAGAAACTGAAGAAAAGGACTTGGGTTCTTGGAGGACTAATTGAATACAAGTCAGGAGAACCTTGCAGGAAAGAAGGCAAACAAAACTCAAGAGCTGTGACAGCCACAGAGATGCTAGCTAGCTCAGGGCAGGGACTTCTTCATTCAGCACTCAAGAGATTAGTTATTTTCTCCCCAGTACAAGAAGGACATTGACCTGCTGAAGTGAGTCTAGTGGAGGGCCACCAGTATGGTAAGAGACTGGAGTACAGGATGTGTGAGGAGACACTCAGAGCTGGGTCAGCTCAGTCTGGAGAGAAAAGATGTAAGGGGAGATCTAATTGTTCTTCTACCTAGTGGGAGAGTACAATAGAAACAGATTCCTCTAGAAGGATCACAGTCCTCTTGTGAAAAGCAAAGTGCCCAGGACACCCAAGTTACAATATGGAGAATTCTAATTAGACATTGCAATTTTTTTGTTGTTTGTTTGTTTGTTTGTTCCCATGAGATTGATCAAAAGCTGAGATGCGCTGTGCAGAGAAGCTATGAAACATAGCTGGTTGGACAAGACCATGAGCAACATGATCTAAGTTCGTTGCACTTGGAGCAGTAAGCTGGAAAGATGACCTCCAGATTACCATTTCAATTAGGTATTTTCTACATGTTTTTTCCATGGTTTTATGAAAAGTTTTAGGTTTGGATAATCAAATCCATGTGATATGAGAAAAAAATAGAGGAAGTTATTTCCAATTTAATAATAGTTTATGCTGTTCAGTTTGAAGATTTTTATGAAAAGATGATTTATGCAGAGGAGTATGTATTAGAGTCAGCTTCTCTTGAGTTTGAATGCAGCCATAAATAATCAATTTAATATTCTGAAAAAAAAATCTGAAACTTCCTTTTTTTTTAAAGTCCACTAAAGTACTGTATTCTTGCAATATTTGAAACAATAAAAGAGCGCTTTAAAATTGCTCAGACTTTAACAGGTTGCTTTTAAGCAATACTTACTCTCATTTATGTTGCAATGCTTTCTCAGTGCAATTGTGCCTTGCTGCTTTTACTACAGAGTAATTTAAAAGCTATTTTCTGTCCATAAAAACCTGTTGAAAAGTTATAAAAATATGAAACCTTATAGTGTATAGTTATTATACAAAAATTAATGTTTATCTTTTCAGATTTTAGTCACAGTGATCATAAATGAAAATATAAGCTTCAGCATGGTTTTCAGAATTAAACCATAACTGAAGCATCTGAAAATGTCTGGAAAATACTGGAAAATCCCATGGAAAGATTTTGTCCATAGCAATAGTTAAACTCTTAATTTTGGTATTCCACAACTGTCATTTTTTCCTTGCCTTAATATTTGTGAAAGTGTGCAGACATGAGGAGTTTTCTGCAAAACTGCATACTTCCCTGCTAGTGCAAGCAGTAAGAAAGACAGTTACATACTTCATATAATACAGGCATAATTGTATTATGTTGCAAGCTGAATATATTTTTTTATCATTGAAAATGTGATGTTTAGTTCTAAAGCTTAAAGATGTAGAAAAAGTTTGCACTACATAAATCCTCACCCTTGTGGGATTTCCCTATGTAGGGAAATATCAGCCAATAAATCATCTGGCATCCATTACACAATTCAATCACACTGGCAGAGAAACTCAGCTCAATATTTCTTCTAGCCAGCAGAAATCAGTACAGAATCTTTAATACTTTAGAGTTATTACTCTTAACTGCCTTATCTAAAAACTGAGGTTTGCTGACTAGAGATAGTTGTAGGAAACAGAGCCAAATAAAATCAGGATTACTATAATTCTTGCCGTGAATTCTTATTTTGTTCCTTTCACTTGTGCAGACTGTCAGGGTCATTCACTCTAACTCTATCCCAATGTCATTTACCTCAACACATAGTTTGGGCTTGGTGACTATACTAATCCCACACTAAAGGTCACCTTGTTACACTGTTCTTCCTACAGCATGCTGGTAAATTCTAGACAAATAGGAAAGTTTTCAGCTTACCAAGTTCTGTTGCATTCGGACTGGTCAGTGATCACCACAGCATAAATAACCATACTAGTACACATATTTATGCACCATGTTTTCAGGCAAAAATACTTCACTGTCTTCTCCTCAATAGAATAGAAGGAAACAGCCTGACCTATTCTTTGATAACTTGCCTTTGTTTACCATCTATTACACTTGTGAAAATAAGTTTATATTTTTATCACTGATGGCAATAAAAGTAGCTTATCAGAGTCAGTGGAACCTCAGAAAGATAAAGAATGGGAAAGTTTATTGCAAAGTCCTTGAAGTAAATGGAAACATTCCTGTTGTTTTCAGAGAAAAATGGCACTTGGCCTAGAATACAAGAAATTCCTGGTTCAGATGTCTTGAATTCTCAACCTCCAAAGTCAGTTCAGACAGACAGTTTTGCCACTGAGGGTATGACCAATACTTCTCTATCCTGACTGACTGAGTGGGATGATGAAATGTTATTAAATGGTTCACAACAATACTTTTGACAAGTCTTGAAACTAAGATCCCATTTGACACCAGAGTCAAAGCCTTTAACATTGATAGGAGTTATCCACTAATGACAATTGGTTTTGGTTCAGGCCCTGGAAAAAAGACTTCCAGGAAAGAAGAGGAATCTTTTTTTTTTTTTTTTTTTTTTTTTTGGTGGATGTCTCACGTCAAAATCCTTTATCCTATTGAAAACACAAGGATTCTCAAAATAAGGATTGTATAAACAGAAGTTCACTATGACAACATTGAAGTTCAAAATATCTATGAGTAAAGGCATAATATAAAAAATAAAGAAAGTATATGCAGAAATTATGGTATAAGACACAGAATGATAAGCAATGGTGTGGTCGTGCAAAGGCAATGTGCCTTGGCTATTTGCAGATTCACCAGTAAAACAGAAATTTTCACATTGAAATAATTATCTTGCAGCAAAGTTCTGTTAGAAATGCAGGAGTATGTTATATGCATGATGTAATTAATGAAAAAAAAAGTTAATACTAAAGACTGTTTACTGATAAATTTTGACCTTTTTCTTTCAGTCTTTTAACAAAAAATGTTTTACACTAAAGTGAAACTGACACTACTGCTGTCTAGACTATTGCTGGCTAAATGAGGTAACACCCTACTGGCAAAGCAGAGAAATTAGGTTCCTTCTAACTTTAGCCAGACTCCACTGTAATGAGATGGTTGAGAATGGTTGTTCTCTTCAGCTAATCTTCAGCTTCCTCTACAACAGTCTCCTACTCAAGGAGGACCTTCATCCAGCAGGTAGGTATTTATCATAGAATGAATCATAGAATTCATAGAATGCTTAAGGTTGGAAGGGACCTCTAGAGATCATCTAGTCCAACCCCCCTGCACACGCAGGGCTGCCTAGAGCACGTGGCACAGGACTGCATCCAAGCGGGTTTTGAAGATCTCCAGAGAAGGAGACTCCGCAACCTCTCTGGGCAGCCCGTTCCAGTGCTCTGTCACCCTCACTGTTAAAAAATTTTTCCTTAAGTTCCTGTGGAACCTTTGGTGCTTCAGTTTGTGGCCGTTTCCTCTAGTTCTGTCGGTGGCCACCAGGGAAAAGAGGCCAGCACCATCCTCCTCACTTCCTCCCTTGAGGTACTTATAGACACTGATTAGATCCCCTCTCAGCCTTCACTTTTCCAGGCTGAACAGGCCCAGCTCCCTCAGCCTCTCCTCATAGGGCAGATGTTCCAGGCCCCTCATCATCCTTGTGGCCCTATGCTGGACTCTCTCCAGCAGCTCCACATCCCTCTTGTACTGTGGGGCCCAGAACTGGACACAATACTCCAGATGTGGCCTCACTAGGGCTGAGTAGAGGGGCAGGATCGCCTCCCTCGACCTGCTGGAGATGCTTTATTTATCCTTCTGGATAATTTTATTTATTTATTTATTTTTAAGTAATGTTTGGGATAATACCTAACTTTTTCAATGCAAGAGAAACTTAAATATGTGGATCTTTAATTTATAGGTTTTTCCATTCTGCTAAGAATTTCCATATAAAACTAGGTCAATCACAGCATAAAGTTCTTATGAATTAAGAGAATTAAGAATTTGCCATATAGTTGAGACATTCGGCACAAAGGTACCTGTACACTTCAGCGCTAAGAACTCATCTTTTGAAATATTAATTTTAAGTTTATATCCTGAAATGTTTTCAAGTAAAACAAAGAAGGAGCTTTAATTATGCTTTACTGTCTCTTACAAAACAGCTCATTATAACATAATTTTCTCAGCAGAAAATTATGTAGTGGTTACCATATTTAATTGTGTGCTTCTCCAAGCATGCTTTATTTTGAGAAAACCCCCTTGCATTGTAATAAAGTCATTCTAAATAGTACAATGATTATTTTTTTTTAATAGTAAAAGCACAGTCTGGAGTTTATATTGTATGTTGCATATTCTTTAACCCAAATTCAATTTGTTCTGTAAGCAGAATTTGTTTACCTAACTGATTAACCAGGATCAAATTAGGTCATTCTCTGTTGACACAGTTTGGAGCAGTAATTGGTTTCTTTAATTGGTAACTATAAAAAACAGAACATAATCAGCTCTGAGAGAGCACAGGCTGTGCCATTAACTAGGAAAGTTTTGGATCTCTTGGGAAAGCTTTGCTAATTGTAAACTACAAAAGTAATTAAAAATCTATCAGTTTCTGTCCTGCTGAGAAATGTATTTCTTAAAATCAACCATACAGAAGTGCAATAATATATATATATATATTTTATGAAACACAGAAAATAATGTGAAAAGCAATACCTTCCCATGGAAGTCTTTGTTTCAGAGAATGAGTAAGGGAATTATACTCTTCCCTTAATTGTAACTGAACAGATAGAGCATTTTGGCTGCTTACTGATCATATTGTATTTCTCCTTTAAACAGATCAAGTTTGTAGCTAATTAACCGATACGTAAGTGAAAAAAATCAGGAAATTTTAAGTCTGAAAAACTTTATGTATCATTATAAATGATATAAAATACTAAGTTTTGTGGTCTTCTGCTCCCAGGGCATAATTCACAAAAATCTATGTTCTGCCACCTACAGTGACTGATGTTAAACTGATATAAATCCACAAAGTCTCATAATCTGAAAATCAGGTTTTCCATGTGGATGCTATAGTGTAGCTGCAGTGTTTTATTGCAAAGCCATGAATGTTGTAAACATGTAAATAGGACTAGAAGGAAACTCTGTTCTTTGTGAAAGGTAGGTTCTATGGCACCATTGAGTTGCTTGATGAACTTTTGCCTAAATGTTTCTTAGACTTCCAACAAGTTAGAAAGCCTTCTTAAAACATCTATTCTTTCTATTATGCTCTTTTCTCTCTTTCTTCCCTTTCCCTTCATCTCCCCCTCTCCATCTCATCCTTTCTCTCTCCTTCCTTCCCACTCTGTTTTCTGATGGCAGTTCTTATTCACATTTTATTGAAATTACAATTTGTCATATAATATATGTTTGTATTGTTGACATGACTTGTTGTGACACATTTTATGTATGTTTCTTCAGTATTACTAACTGCATGTTAAAAAACAAAATAATAATAAAAAAACTATAGATTTCTGAAAATTAAGAACATAATTTCCTGAGAACTGGGACTTAATATGCTGAAGAAAGGAAACAAAAATTGGTTGCAAGCTCTGGAACTAGGTTAAAAGTAGGAGATATTTCAGCAGTACAATTACATCTAATGAGTGGGCTGAAATTTTACAGGAGAGTTATGACAATGAGGAGTTAAAATGCAGTTTAGATAAAATGCTGGACATTTGAAAGTCATACTACTCTTGGATATTGTATTATATTTTGTAGTCTAAAAGAGACATCGATACTAATACATTGATACTAATACATGAATGTGTTCATAGGTCTTGTTGATGTTAACTGTAGTGGATAAGTGAATCGTAAAACACACTAAAATACTTATCAGATTAATTTTTAGTTATAGAAGTTAATTCTATATTTCTGTTTATTAACTTGGTGATAGGTTGCATCAAAGTAAGCACAAAATACAAGATTTCTATGTAAGCCTGGGTCAACCTCGTTTAGGGAGCAGCTATAATTCAAAGAGAAATTTTTATAGATATGAGTGAATGATGACATATATAGAGCACTACAGTTGCTATTGGTTACACTGTCCATTAGAGTCCATTCTTGTAAAACAGCAAATGTGTGTTGACCTGTATATTGTTGAATCAAAACCAAAAAATTGTATGTCTGACAGTACTGGGCAAATTTTTGGATGGAATTAGGCCACATTAAAATATTTTGCTCCAGATTACTGACTGAATCTAAAATATTATTTTTCTGTTATTATTAGCTAAATTACTGCTGAAGTCAATAAAAGAAGAAAATTATCATTGTTAAATTATTCAACTTTATTTTGTTGTTGTTGTTGTCCACATAAATTATAAATGTGAATATTAAATTACTTGAAGCTTTTCAGAATATTTCACCTTAACCATCCAACATTTTTTTCAAACTGTGCTGGATCCATTCAGTTTATTCATCTATCTGCATTGAGTCAACCCCTTTTAAACAGGATAATAGAAGGATTTGTACTTGACATACTAGAAGTAATTGACTGTAAACTGGTATATCAGTATATGTATATTTTAAAATCTAGATTATTTATTATTTTTTGATTCAGGGCATAAATTCATATTGATTTTCCATTCTATAGGGCACAGAGAAAAAGGTAGCTAGACAGAAAAATGAGTCCATAAAGGACTCTGAGATATCCTCTAAGTAAACGTAGTCCAGTAGAAAATTGAAATACATCAAATATTGGTTTGTAGTGCATTTCACATTATGTACAGGTCACAATGTGCTAATAATTATTTCACTCTTGAATGAGAAATGCATTAGCTCTTGCGAAATGTAGTGAAATAAAGGAAAGATCTTGACAATAACTTTGAGACACTTCCTCTCTTTAAATATAAGTAACATGGAAAGGGCATGTCCAATATGACAAATCAAATATACTTTCAATTTGAAACCTTAGTAGATTTGTTTTATTTGTTCATTTCAGTTTGCACACAGTCCTGCAGGTTGCAGCTTGTTTAAATCTGAAAAAGTTCCATATCTTTGAAAGTATATACCAAACATTCACATTGTCTTTGGCTTCTTTACATAATGTTATTTTTTGCCATTAGTTCTGCATCAAGAAAGGACAGAGAAATATTAATAATGCCTTTATTATTCACTGTGTAAAAGTAATGCACACAAGCATTTCAAGTGTTGCAATGTGATAGCTGGATCTCAGTTCTGCTCATTTTTACTGCTGCTTCTGCTTCATTTCTTGTAAACACCATTATCCCTAGGTAGGAGCTTTCTGGTAATTGAAGCTCTGAGGGGATGCTGTGACTCAAAGTGAGGGCAAAATAGATTGGTCACAGTCAGCATCACAGGCTTGCAACAACAGGGGATATTTTTCCTTATGGTATCATAGTTGCTAACTTTGTAACGCCATTTAGAGTTTGCACTGATAAGCAAGGCACAGGATTTTCTAAAAAGGGGGCCTCCAGCTAGCAGTTGACTTTTTCCTGATAGTAATAGAATATTCTTGTTTGGAATAGCCATCCTACACCATTAATTAGAAACAAAGGGTAAAAAACATTTAAGGGAGATATAATTGCTCTTATTCTACCTAATGGGAGAGTGCAGGAGAAAAGGCTCCTCCAAAACAGTGACAGGATAAAAGGAAGTAGATACCCTAATTTTAGTGTTGGAAATTCCAATTCCAATGTGATTTCAAAGACATAAATATCGATGAATAATAATGTTAACTGTTTAAAAAAGAGATTAGTAGAGTTTTAAATTTTGTAGACTTTTTTTTTCCTACTCTAAATTGTTTAATTAATAAATTGTTTAATATAATTAGTAAAGTTACTCTGAAGATCTCTTCTTATTAGTAGATAAATGTAGGCCTACTTTATAATCCTTTGTTTGCAACTACTGGCTTATTACTGTCTCCTAGGGAGCTAGGATTTCAATCAGTTATTTTGCTTTGACTTGCATTTATTTTTTCTACCTCTTCCTATTATTTCTAATCCCTCACTTTGGATATAAACAATAAATTTACATGCAATAAATATACACGCCTGTAATCAAATACAAACTTGATCCCAGTCTCACAAAAGTCTCTGAAAGATTTGAAACCAAACTGAAAAAGGAAAACAACTAGCCGTAATAGAAAATAAATATGGAAATGTAAGATGAAATACAATGACTGTAAGTGCATGTAGGAATTAAACTCAGCAAGTTGCAATCTACACAAGAACAAAGTAAACAGTAAAGAAAGCTCCTTAATGCTGTTAAATGTATTCAATATCCCTAAACATCTTCTAAGTATAATTTCTGGTTTACCTTTTGAATAGAGATTAGCAGATAGAATGTCCAATGTATTTTCCTGCCTCTTCATTTTCTATTTGTACATCTTTTTTTCCCTTCTCAGCTCTTATTCTAACTTTCCTGAGCTCAACATGTTCCATCTCCTTCTTTAGTTTTTCTGTTCTTCTCTGCCTGAGTAGGATGACCTGTCATCAGCATTATGATCCATTGAATGCAGCTCAATATCTTTTTAAATTTTGAAAGCTTCTGCCTATTTGAGCAGATGTACAGAACTGCCTATACTAAATATATATATATATTTTTTTTTTCAAAGTTCTTTTATGTCATATGAATTCAGGAAAGCATAGGCATATTTCAGCAAGCATTCCAAAAGTTTATTTTCATTTTATTGGCAAATGTCTTTAAATAGCTCAATAGTGTGTTGAAGTATAAATATATTAAATATGTTAGCTACATGCAAAAGTATTAGAATGAAAATGACTTTAAAAAATAACTCTGGTGTGTAGAAATTAAGAGTTCCAGAATCTAGACTATTGATAGGTCTATCAATAAATAAAAAATATGTTTTCTGTTGCCATTTTTTTCTGCAATTACTTTACATGTGATACCTTCTAGATAACTGCAAGTTTTCCAAAAAATATTGGGCCCTTTCAATGAGAGTATACTTACATTTTGACTAAGAACCAAGTGTATGCTACACATTCATTGATTTGTTATATATATCTACAATAGATATTACATTTGAGTTCAAGTTTCCTCACTGAAAATTATAACACCTTTTTGTTTTTGCTCCCTGTATTTGTATCTGCAAAAGCCCTTAGTGAGTCTACTTAACAGACATCCTTTGGGGGTGGATATTATTTCTCATTTCAGACAATTTATATTAACATTTTGTTAATGATTCTCTTAAGTGAGTTTTTTATATCTGATCTGATTTTTATATATTAAGTGAGTTTTGCCAGATCTGATCTAGAAATAGTTTTTGCTGATTATAGTCTTAAATGATTTTTTTTTTTTTTTAGTGAAATCACAGGATTTGCAACATAAGAAGCATGGACTTGTTTTCCAGGTGTAATTTGGACCTTAAAGATTTCTTCAGAGAATATAACAGCACTGCGTTATAATACCTAATATCTGATAATCTGATAAAAGGCATTTCTTCACAGAATCACAGAATGCTTAAGGTTGGAAGGGACCTGTTGAGATCATCTAGTCAAACCCCCCTGCTCCAGCAGGGGCACCTAGAGCACATGGCACAGGGTGGCATCCAGGCGGGTTTGGAAGATCTCCAGAGAAGGAGACTCCATGACCTCTCTGGGCAGCCTGTTCCAGGGCTCTGTCACCCTCACAGTAAAAACGTTCCTCCTCATACGGAGTGGAACTTCCTGTGTTCCAACTTAAACCCATTACTCCTCATCCTGTCACCAGTCACCACAGAGAAGAGCCTGCCCCATCCTCCCTACAATCATCCCTCAGGTACTTGAATGTTGATCATGTCTCCTCTCAGCTTTCTCTTCTCCAGACTAAACAGGCCCAGCTCGTTTAGTCTTTCCTCATACGACAAATGCTTCAGTTCCTTAGTCATCTTTGTGGCTTTCTGCTGGACCCTCTCTAGAAGCTCAATGTCCTTCTTGTGCTGGGGACCCCAGAACAGCACGCAGTACTCTAGGTGCAGCCTCACCGGAGATGAATAGAGGGGGAGGATCACCTCCCTCAACCTGCTGGCAACAGTCCTCCTGGTGTAGGCCAGGATCCCATTGGCCTTCTTGACCACAAGGGCACATTGCTGACTCATGATTAACCTGTTGCCAACCAGGACCTCCAAATCCCTCTCCACAGAGCTGCTTGCTAGCAGGTCAACCCCTAATCTGTACTGGTGCCTGGGGTTATTCTTCCCCAGGTACAGGACCCCTCACTTGTCCTTGTTGAACCTCATGAGGTTCCTCTCTGCCCAACTCTCCATCCTGTCTAGGTCTCTCTGAATGGCAGCACAGCCCTCAGGAGTGTTGACCACTCCTCCCAGTTTGGTGTCATCTGCAAACTTGCTGAGTGTGCACTCTGTGCCCTTGTCCAAGTCATTGATGAACAAGTTGAAGAGCACTGGGCCCAGTACTGACCCCTGCGGGACATCACTGGCCACAGACCTCCAACCAGACTCGGCCCGCATTTATCACCACCCTAAGCATTTTCCTCTATGCTCAGACCATAATTTTATTACTTGTCAATTTGCCAGCAGCTAATGCTTAGAGTTGACTTGATAACTTGATGTAGCTCTTGAGTGCTAGACAAACTTACTCAGAGTCTTCTAATCAGTTGATATCTATTTAGCATTTTATTCCTTCATAATATCCATGCCTCTGTTCTCCAGGTTTTTTTCATATAAATCTTTGCTGCTTTCTGATAGGAATGGATATTTCTCAGGGGCACACATTTTAGGAGTGAAAGATATATTTCTCGAGACAAGATTTTCTAGTAATTATTTATTGTTATATATTCAATAATTCTTTATTACTTAGGACTGGAGCTATTTCAGAGTCTTTTCTATTGCTTTTATCATGACTCTGATGGTCTTACTATCAATATGGTCCACAGGCTTCAAAGAATCTTTCAAAGTTTCAGATCAGTTATTAACATGATATGCTGAATTCTCCAGAATTTCATGATGTGTCTCCAGCTTATCTGTTTTGGTCACTTAAATATAAAGATCTGATGCTGTGCTTTGCACAAAATAATTGAATCTAACTGCCTACAATAAAGTGGAGCTGTCATGTTCACATTTGAGAACTTTTCTGGATGCTTACTCTGCCACTGAGAGACACAGATTTCAAAGATGAAGAACATTAGTATCAATATTTAGTCCTAACGATCAGAAATAGCTTCTTATATACCATCTATTCAGAAATATGTGAAATTAGATAATGTGAAAAAAAATCATAGTAAATAAAAATAGAACCGCTTACGTTGGCAAAACCTAAAACCAATGGCATGTATAATGACTAGGAAGAGCAAATGCAAAGTCATATTGGATAATATTTGAAGATGTTCATATTGTTTCATATATTGAGAGAGATTCCTATGATTTTTAACATGTATTTGGCTTGGATCGGTTCATTAAATTGGAAACAGAGAAAGAACAATATGAATGTGATATTTGAGGATGATACTCATTCCATTTAACCTTTATTAGTTAAAAATTAAAGGTCTAATTTAAGTGACATAAATTCCTTCTATGGACACTGAAATTTTGTCTGATTGCAGTGGTTATATACCCCCATTAGAATAAAAATAAATTATCTTTCTTAAGGAATTTATTTCTTTATTCTTTCTCTTGATAAATGAAGAAATCTAAATAGTTGTCTTATCTTTAGATTAGAAGTTTTTAGATGGGTTAAAATAAAGTTAAATAGTTCTCACTTAGAGTCAGAAATGTAATTAAATATGACATGTCTTGATTTTTTAAGGTGCTAATTTCATAATTCTACACCCATACATCAGCAATATTTCATTGCAGTTTATCAAGTGGTTATATAATACTGAAACGTCACTTTGGCTTTTCTCAGTTTTTTATTGTAGATAGCAGGAAGACCAAGAGAATAGTCTTTTACAGCTGAATACCATTATAGACTATTTTTTGGTGTCAGATTTGGCTAGGTTCTTTTCTCTTCTCTAGAATGGGATACTGGGGAAGAGTGAGTTTCTCCCACATGATTAACTAATCTATTTCCACATTATTCCTTGCTTATTTTTTTTGAATTCTCAAGAATAGCAGTGATACATAGTTAATCATCTCAATTCGGAACAAGTTGGATTTTTTAATGAAGCCTCAGACTCCACAATCACAATAGATAGGTTCAAGGTTTTGTCTACGAAAGATGAAAACAAAACCTGAAAAATCAAAGTGCAGTTCAATAAAATAGCCAACTATCATTCCTTCTACTCTTATTTTACTGAAGTAAACAAATAAAAAATCTTGCATAAGAAGAGACATTAGTCAAGATATTCAGACTTGCACATCCACTTCTGAAGTTGCCAAGTGTATTGTTACGAATATAAATGTGTTTTTCTGTTTATTTGTTTCTGTACACAACTATTTTCTTTCTTTTTTTCCATTTGTAAAACCTTGAGCTCATGAAATTGTAAGTGAAACAATTCAGTTATGTGGGTCATTTGGTAAGACAGAAATTAAATAAGAATCACTTTTAACATCCTGTATCTTCATTAGAAAATCCCCATCTTCCTTTATTAACATATTTTCTAAGACTAGATAAATTTTGTAGGCATCTGAGATAAATATTGTAGGCAGCTGGGTGAAATTACTGAATGTAGTTAAAAGGATAGAAAGGGAGGCCATTGGGAAAAATAAAAGAAGAAATAAAAGAAGAAATAAAAAAAGCAAGAAATTAGATATGACATCATAAATCCCAAGGGTTTTTGCACTCTGCCTGAAACTGTCACATGCACTGTCAACACTGTATTTGAAAAGTTTACATTCTCTGTAATGTGTCTTTCTGGCATACAGGGTTTTTGTCCTATTCAATCAATACAAATATGTATATTTATATATATATATGGTTATATGATCTGTATGAGATTGCTGCTCTGCTTAAAGAAAACATAAACTGTCCTTTTCTAGGAAAAACATTACAAAAACATCCAAGTAATGAAGCAATGTATTTGTGAGAAACAAGCTGAGAAATACTGCTAAATTCTAGAGCACTTTAAAGGAGCCCTTTCAAAAGATGAGCACAGAAATTGCTTTCTCTCTTTACTCATTTTCTGTGGTTGAACATGTCAGTGTTCCCGGTGGATTTTCTGCTGACATCCTTTGGTGTGTGAGTGGCAGAGGCTGCAAGCACCTTCCTAGAGCATTTGGTACTGAAACAATTATATTTTGTCCAATTGCTTGAAATATTTTGGAATCCAGAAGCAACTTTTGCTCCTTCCTAAGGACCATTCCAGAGAGATCAGAAAGGCTATGGAGAAAATAAAAGCAAAAGAAAACAAAACTAAGAGAAAAATCTCTGACAGGAACTGGAAAATAATGTGGAAGAAGCATCCTTGATTTTTTCTAAAGACCATAATATTAATGCAGGCAAATTCCATGAAAACATCAGAAAGTGAAAGGAAGAAAATTTGTAGACATGATATTCTCACAAGATAGAATCAACTTTAAATAAAGAAGTAGTATAAATAAACTGACCAATAATTTATTGGTAGAACTCTCAATTGAAAAATAGTAGGTTATAATGTTGTAGAAATCTAGAAGGTCAACACTGAAGCCCAGAGCAACATATATGAATTTATCTCAGTTTTGCCTGCAATGTAGTCAGAATCCAGCCTCAGAGAAATTTAACAGTTCTGTTATTTTTCCCATTTTTTAACATTATAGACTTTTTAATTCATTAATTCAGTATACTGGGGATATGTTTCCAAATAAAATAAGAATTCATTTCTTCCTTTTAAAAACTGAAACATAAAAGTCTGTAGGAATGAAAAATGTTATAAAATCAATATGAATATTGATGGTATGAATTTATGAATTATGAATATGAATATGACTTAAATTCTGTATTTAGAGAAAAAAATAGGAAGTGAAAGCCTCTGCCCTATATATAGGACTAAATCAGATAATTCTATTGAAATCCAATTATTTGAAAAAGAAAAACTCTACCTGGTGGTCTGACAAAGGATGAGATGGGAAGGCTGTTCACAGTTAAGGAGTTTGGAAAGACTGTATGTACTTTGCTGGTATTGTGAAAGATTGGATGAATCTTAGTCTCTCAATAATGTCATAACTCTTTACTTTACAGATTAGTTGCATTTTTCAACAGAGGGTTTAATTTCCCATTACCCAGCTTTGCCAATAACAAATAATAATGTGCTATATAACTCTAGTCCAAGCCAATTCTTCTTTCCAGTGAAAAAGCCATTTATTTATTTTGTTTGACTTTCTATCCTTTTTTTTTTTTTTTTATGTTTAGCGTCTGGTCTGCTCTTTCAATATAATTCAACATCAAGCTACCAAAAATAAGTACAGTAAGATACAGCTAGTCATACAAAGCAAAACAGGTTCCTTTATACCACTTATGTTTTACACAAAAGTGCTATAGCAATTTAGTATCTATAGGATACATCAGAAAGTTGTTAAAAATGTGAGAAATAATATATTCTTCATAATCAGTGCACATCAGTGCAGTGTTAACCTCTAACATGACTAACAAGTCTGCAACCCTCTCCCATAAATCTACTGCAACCCATCTCCTATTCATTTGGCCAACTGTACCAAGGAGGCAAGACCCATGTCTTATATGACACAGATGTATAGCCTTCGCTCAGACTAATGAGAAATAGCTGTGATAAAGTATAGAAAAGAAAAAGAAGGGAAAAATTGCAGTGGAAGAATTGTTGAAGCAGGATCATTAATAAATCAAGGATCCAAGAGGGAAAAACACCAACATGGAAAATTATAAAATCAAAAGAAAAAAAAAGCATAAAGTCTAGCCAGGAGATATTAAATCCTAAGATTAGTTCATTGGGATCACCAGTATTCACTGTGTATTATGCTTATTAACTATATTATTGAAGAAAAAGAAAAAATCTTACAGAGGATCACCAAAACTTTTAAATAAATAATTAAAAAAGTAAAATAAAAAGCAAATCCTGGCCTAGAATTTCCTTATAATTACATCATATTATTTTTGATAACTTTGCTTATGGATGAAAAATAAGCCAGTATCAAGTTAATGGATAACTTTCTAATTCAGTCAGAACACTGATATACACAGGATTGCATATTCAGAGAGGATCTTAACTCTTCACACCTAGCAGTTTCTCACATTATATATATGTGAGCAACAGCCTCTTTTTATAATCTACTCTATATAAGATTACTCTTGAATACTCTACTCTTGAATAGATTATAAAAATTCTAAGAAATGCTCAGAGAAAGAAAAGCATAAGTTGAATTTATAAAGCCTCTTTTTAATGAATTTGTTCCCTAGGTGCTTATTAGGAACTCATTTGCTATGAGTTCATTTATAACCTAAATGCTTATTAGATCACTAAATATATGTACTGTATATTTAACTTCTTAAATGAACAATTAACAATTAATTTAATTAATTAAACCCAATCATTAATAACATTTAATGGCGTTAACACCTTTAGTTTAGTAAGACACTTCCCCAGGAATTAAAGGGCTTTCATATGAATCAAAAACCTCACAGTAAGTATTTGGCCAAAAGAGTAGAACTTCTGTTAAGCAGAACAAGTAGGACGTGGACAGTCCTTCCAAGTTTTTATTGGCAGATGGGAATTAAGATAAGGGATGTGAGGCAGCCACAGTACATTAGCTGAGATTATAATGACTTGGAAAAACAAGGGTTTTGTCAAGCTAGGAGATATGTAAAAAGCATGGGAAAGCTTGCAAAATGTTAGAAGTAAGCATTCACCAAACTGAAGTAAAAGACAATATTGTTCTTCAAAGCTCAGGCAACGAATATGAAGCTAAGAAACCATGAGGAACCAGTCTAATGCCAAAGAGAAGAAACAGAAGGAGTCATAAACCACAGATGCAGTTTAAAAGGGTGAGGAAAAGAAATCAAAACTAAGAAAAGAGCAAGAGTAAGACTTCTAGGAGTGCAGTTGCCATCAAGTGGTACACTGAAAAAGCCAAAACCAAAACCAAGTGATGGATTTTAGACATAATGAGTAAACCACCAGTCAGGCTAACAGTCAATTCTTGGTCTCCTGATTGACTCCAGTCAAGCAGCTGACTGCAGCTCAATTGCCCAGACTTAACATGGTCTGACAGCTGCCATGTTTGATGCTTCATGAAACTGAAGGTCAAAGTGACACTTGATACACATTTTAATTTTCTTTTCCTTCTATTTTCTGCTGTATAATAAATGCAGCTTCTGAATGAAGCTCTTTCTCACTACTAAGATATCTAAGGTATGAGTTCAGGACTCAGATTTTCTCTCTGTTGGACCATAAAAAAGATTTCTGTCCTCTTCCTTCCCTTTACGTACATGCACTTTTACAGAATTATCGTAAACATTAACACAAACACACACTCAAGCCCTCCACCAGCTGCCATATCTAAGTCAATGTGCTAATAAAGTAATGGAGACACAGAAAAGAAATTAACCATCTGAAATAATAAGATCACAGACTCATCTTTCTACAGGACACAAGTTAAAAACAGAAAATAAAGTTTATTTTATTGCATTTAGTTAGGAGAAACAAACAAATAAATAAACAAAAAAACCCACAATCATTATCAAACCATTGCCAGGCTTGAAAACCTACAGACTGGAAAATGTGTATATATTCTTGTTGTAACTGTGTTTTGAAAAGAGTCAGAGTGGAAAAGAAATGAAAACTAAACTGTAATAAAATGTAGAGAAAAACAAAACAAAACAAAAAAATAGGTACAGATTTTCTTTTGTGTCAAGAACTCTGGTATATTGAAGAATTATTCTGCCTTCAGTCACAAAATTCCAAAATTGTTTCACTGTTCCATCAAAAATCGAGAAATAACTTATTTAGATAGAGTCACAGGGTACTTGTAGCAAAGGAATGATTAGTCCCACTTTTGGATTATTTCAGGTCTGGCTTGAGCAAGAGCTCAACTGAATTCTTAGACTGATCATTGAAAAGTTTTAATTACAGATGACTTTCCCCACCCCAGGACAGGATAAACCAGAGCTGAACAATTTGGTGCCTGCTCTTCCTTTAAAATGTGAAGAGAAATTTCAAGCCCTAAAAATGTGGATCACCAAAGACAACATGCCAAACAGGGATCTATTTAACTTAAAGTGTAAAATTATTGAAGAAATAATTTTATTTTAAAAGCTGATATTTCTAGTAATTTTAAATACCTGGTTCTCTTTAAAAATTGAGAACGCTCCAATGCTCCACAAATTCAGTACTTGTAGCATTAACTTATTTGTATGCATATACGTATTAAATAACATAAAAATGTGTGTGCATAAGTATGTATATATAGAGAGAGAGAAAGAAAAAAATATTTTTTGTAGTAGGAAATCATTTTTTCCTTTTTTGAAGATCACTAGTTCTTTCAACAAGAAGTTATTCTGCTTCAAAGACTATTAACATAAAAAAGCAATATATATTCAAATTTATTTTTTCCCTTAGTAAACACCCTAATTACCAAGATATGCTCTTTTTCTCTTTTTATCTGGCATTTTAATTTCCTTGTTTCCACATCAATGAGATTTATTGGCAAGAAGGTCAAACCAATCTCAACACCAAATATATCCAGTGATTAAAAAACCAAAAAAATAACATAATCAACAGAAACTATCTGTCAGACGGAATCTCACGTGTGATGTCTCCAGATAGATTCGGTGAACTTTCTTTATATGTAAGCTAGGAAATCTAAAGGCCTATTACCTTCTAAAGAAAACATTGTCAATTCACTAAGCAGAGTCCAAAGATGTCAGCTGATAACGTGTAATTTTCCAGTTAACATAATGCTAGAAATCTAACTTGAAGACCTTGTGGGTTCAATTGAAGACCTTGTGGGATCTATACCCAAAGGCTTCTCCATAGACTGTACTGAATTTCACATTAGACAAATATTTGTTTAGAAGATAATATAACTTTTTTTTTTTTAAGTTGTTTGGACCGGAGTTTTCTCTGCTTCTCCATTAGTCTTTAGCTAGTTTTATATTTAGAGAAATTCAGCTCTTCTTTTTAAATCCCTTGTTGCCTCTTAGGTGATTCTTAGCACGTATATAGTTCTTGCTAGAAGAGCAAAAAGAACATTTTTTTTTTCTGGTTTTTGAAAACTGAAACAGGCTGCCTTTTCCTGCATGGAAAAGCAAGAACAAGTCACATGTGTGAGTTGTGGTTATCTTCAGAAGGTTTATATATGTACAAGTATCCCCTTGATCACAACAAAGTCACTTTAGTAGAACATAGGTGTTCTTAAACAAAATGGGACATTGCAAAACAGAATTACGACTAGGTTCTTCTTGTCTAAACACAAGTATTGTCATTATTATTGACTTTAAGGACTCCGCAAACCTATAACTTACTTGAAATGCTAATTTAATCATAATACTGAAATCTGTGCAACCATGGGATTTGGAACATATACTGTTGTGGAAGCTGATATGTTTGGAGAACTACAAACTCTGTCTCTCTCTCTCTCTGAATCTTAATGTATATAGAAAGTGTTCCTTTTGCTGTGGTGGCTTCTCCAAGTCTTTGCAAGGTTCAATGTGGGATTAAGTGGAACAATTTTGGAATGCTGCTACCCGTTGCTATTTTATAGTAATGAGGGCATTTCCACTTACAGAGAACTCTCATCATGTTCAAGAATTGTAGTCAGTTAAAAAAAAAATACAAAGAGGAAGGAACAGAATACCAATAGAAAATATATCCTTACAAAATGAACAGTTAAGCTTCGCATTTCGATTTAATTCTAATATTCTGTTCTGCCTGGGCAGGTCTCATTGAAATCCTGGTCAGATGTTGGAGTAGTTGAATTAACACTATCATCTTGAAAGTGTATCTGTTATGCCTATATATGTTAACACTTTATTCAAAATAAACACTGTCTGTTGAGAAAGCTCAGAATTTCCCTTGTAGGCATGAGTTAAGTACTGTACAGATCAAACAGATTTTTAAACTCATGTGGACAAGGAAATATGCAGCCAATTAGCCTCATTTGCTTCTGAACTAATAAAGCCATACATTTGATGGCTCAGTTACGGGGCCAAGTTACTCTTGTCCTTTATTACTTCCAGAGAAAACTTATTTGAACTAAAATTCTCTTAAAAACTTAAAAGGATAACAAAATAATAACTAGATAGAGTACAGTGACATTATAGCTGCTAATTAACATAAAGATTTTTAATGACATTATAGCTGCTAATTAAGTCCTCATTCAGAAAGTTCCTCCAAACAAACAGAAAACCTGGTTATCAATAAAATTAAGCTAAAAATATTTACTCTCACTCAGATGTTATACTTAACGAGCATACTGTACAACGACATTGGCCACTGATAGGACTAGAGGAAATGGCCGGAAACTGAAGCACCAAAAGTTCCACAGGAACTTAAGGAAAAATTTCTTAACAGTGAGGGTGACAGAGCACTGGAACAGGCTGCCCAGAGAGGTTGTGGAGTCTCCTTCTCTGGAGATCTTCAAAACCCGCTTGGATGCAGTCCTGTGCCACGTGCTCTAGGTGACCCTGCGTGTGCAGGGGGGTTGGACTAGATGATCTCTAGAGGTCCCTTCTAGCCCTAAGCATTCTATGATTCTATGACATCGTAATGCCTTAGAAATAAGAGAGACTTTCTTTTTAGGACAAAAAATCCCTCTGTACTCTGTTGTTTAGTCCAAGAGATACATAACCTTTATTTGTCCTGAAACCCAACTTTGATGCGTATATCCTAGCCAGATGTCCATGTATTAAAGACAGATTTATGAATTCTTCTGGACTAATCTACTTTATCTGAAAGACTTGAATTGCCATTAGGAAAGAAAGTGTTGCAGTATAAGATACTCACAGAGAAAGTACAAGACTTTGCAAACTTTGAAGATTTCTTTTTTTATTATTTTTAATTTCAGTAAATGTTTAATGCAATAAAGCTGTTGTGTGTGAGCACAACTTGAAGATACTATGTATGGGGAGAAAAAATGGAAAGTACATCAGCCCAAACTGATAGCCGGCAAATTCTTGGAAGATAAAAGAAAGAACTGGACACCAGTTTATCCTATTGTGAGCAAATATGTTTAAATTCCTCAGACATCATGGACAGAAGCAAAAATATTCTGTCCTCATCTTTAAAGGTGTTGACAACAACTTCTAGTTTACTTTTGCTGTTGTTGTTAGAATAAGTAAGTTACTTGAGGATATATATTGTTAGCTGTGGTTTGGGATCAAACAGAACAGAAAGTACCTTTAGTGAGAGCTACCTTAGGCACGTCTGCTGGTACTGCACTGAGACATAGGAAGAAATTGTGTATCACATGCTGGCAGGGAAAACAAAAAAATAAAAAAGTCTAAATGAAGCTCTATCCAAATTTCCAAAATGACTCCTTGCTGTACTCAGTTATATGTCAATGTGCTAGCAACACAAATATATCAATTATTTTCACTGCCTTTCTGTCTTTACTTCACAGAGCTCAAGGCACTCTTAGCAAAGAGGAAAATTTATGAGACGAGTTGGAGAGATTTTTTTTTTCCAAAAATCTGTCAGCAAGTTTACTTCAGATCTGTGATGATTATGAAAGATGCAGCATTTAACTAAGATGTTTCATGAAAGTAATGAGTAATGAGAGTGCACAGTACTATTACAAGTAAGAACTTCATTTATCAGAGCTGAATTATGCTCATTAACTTCTCTGCCAGAGTATTTTTTTTTCTTTTGAGCTGCTACCCTAACAGGTGATATTATGTCTCTCTGCTTACTTTTTTATATCTTTAGACTAAAATTATATACAATAGTATTGGAATTATAATGCTAATTTTGTAGCAAAAATATATTCATTTATTTTTGTGTTGGCTATGTCTGTAATTTTGAGGTCCAGACAGCATGAAATTTAGTGGAGGAGTAGGGGAAAAGGAGCAAGGGAAAGGGAAAACAAGCAAACAAACATTGACCAGATGTTCCATATATATTCAGGTGTCTCTTTAACACTATCAAGTTACTTAAGCACCTATTTGCCTTTGAAGATTGGATTCTTACTGTTTGTTGATCTAAAGGAAAAAAAAAAGTGTAACGGGAAGGTAGAGAAGTTGAAGTAGTATTGGAAATTTTCATAATTCCAAAGAGAATATTTATGAGAGATATGTGTCAACAAGCAGCTTTAGTTTTTGTTTGTTTGTTTGTTTGTTTTTGGTTTTTTTTAAGGAAGTTTGGAAGTTTTTATTAGCAAATCTTGTGCAGACCTTGATGCTTCATATCACTGGAAGACAAATATTTGCTAGTTTTCTTATTCTACACTTTGAATTTCTCTAGGTCTAATAACAACTGACAGTTTCTAAAAATGCATGACTTGTGTATTTTGATCATTCATATCAATGTATGTGCAGCTATGAAATTATTTTCTATGTCTGTGGCATCCCTCTATTGCATACTAAACTGAGGCAGCCAAATCTGTAGCCTACTGATGTAAATCAAAGAGGGGATCAAAGTCAGACTACCATTTCCTCTTAATTAGGTTAACATATTCTTTTAAATAAAAAACTCTTTAATGAGTTATTAACTGTGCTAATTATCTTTCAGTTGAACAAGCACATATTAAACAACCATAGTTGGAAAGGAAACTATGAAAGAGATATTAATGATCCATAGTCATCCACTTCTCTGAGAGGGTGTTAGGACTTAGGCCTCAGATTTTTATGTCATTTCATCATTTGAAAATCTGTCTAGAAATCAACATTTTATAGTGAATGAACACTTAAATAAATGTGTAAAGCATGCAGCACTATTGCTGGAGCAGCTAGGAAGACGTTAGACCACCCAAAGCAATGCAAGATTGTTTCAAATTAAGTAATCAGTGATAATAAAAGTTCTGAAAATTCTTCAATAAATGGTAAAGTGGTTTAGGAGGGAAAATGATAGATCTGATCAATAGAAAATCATCTTTATTTCTCAGGATGAAAGATATTCCGACTTCTGGGGAGGAATGAAGTTTCTCATGAAAGAGAACCCAGGAATAAAAGGTATCTTCTTCCACCCAGTTCAGAAAGAGGAGTCCTGGTAGAAGAAAGAATGATCAGAAAAGTCACTTTTTCAGGAGTCTAAAAATGAAATTCGAATCCATCCTGTCTCACTCTGGCAGGATAAGATCGTTATTGCTTATGAAATCACTTAATAGAAGTGCTTTCTTCTTAATGATTGAGAGTTAGCAAAGGCTCCTAGAGTTTGCTGCAATAGCTATATTGATTTAGAAGGATAATTGGAATCCAATCTAAGATTATGGGAGTGAAATAAAAGTCTCTTGTGGAAAGAGGTCTTGCATTCAGGAACATAAAATACTGATATGAGTTTCAATTTTGTAAATAAAAGCACATTCATACTCCCACAAATTATGTACCTGTGATACAGAATTGACAAGATTTTGAACTGAAAAGAACATTTCAGATAAGCGGCAATGGTTTTTTAGGTATGGAAGAAAAAGGTTGAAAATAGGGAAATCTGTAAACACTATAACAAAGCCATGAAAGAAAATAACAAAGAAGTCAGAAATAGGTTCACCTCTATGAAATAAACAGGAAGTATTTTCCATTTGCAGGATACATTACTCACTGTTTACACTATGGCTATTATTTACTTTTAATGTTCATACAAAAAGAAAACTTAAGATGCTGAGGGAAAGAAAGGAAGAAGAGAGGAAAAGAGGCTTGAAAGCTTATTAATGCAGTCAGTATTCAGAATCCAAAAGCTCATACCTTTGTCAAGTCAAAACCAGTTTTCTCTGAAAGTGAAGATACTTATTTTAAATTAGAGCTATTTCCATGCTACAATTCAGCTTGCAGTTCTTATCCTTTTCAGATCTAGGACTGTTCATAAAGACGTTATGGACTTCTTCCACCCCATACCCTGAACAGAAATAGTATATTTTCCAATATTCAGAGTTTACTGAGCTAATTTTGCTTAGGCTCTCCAAACAGTTTACATTCAAAGTGAATTAAAATAGGCAAAACTCAAAACCAAAAAAAAAAAAAAAAACCCAAAAACTTGCCATTCATAAATGAGAACCATAGAACAATCATAGGACTAAGATTATGGTGGACTTTACTTTTTTATTTAATACAAAACTTATTGGGTAGTTTGTCTTTCTACCTCTTATTTAGAATGGAGTTTAAATAGATCCTTTCCATCTAAAACTATGATGTTAAACACCTAAATGAATTTATAATGTATAAGTGAGAGCCTATATAACATATATTCCAGAAGACTGTCAAGAGCGTAAAAAAAGAAACAAACAGACAAAACTAATAAAGTTCGCAGCCACACTCCAGCATGTTAAAAAAGACTGGCTAAATTAACAGACTTCACTTTGACCTAACTTTGAAGTTGCCTCTGCTTTCAGCAAGTATTTTACCAGACCACCAGTTTACTTTCAACCTAAATTAATCAATGACACTATGATTCAGTGATGCCAATTACTGTTTAAAAGCATTATGGAAGAATACAAATATTTATGGTCTGGTTTTTCACTGGGGAATATAGAGTCTGAAACTTCATCCAGATACAGTGAAGTCTATGATGAAATTTCAATGAGCGCACCAAGGAGACTAGAGAAGAAACTCACCCACATTTCTTGGAAATTTGTCAGGATACTGGAAGGGGACATTCTTCTTGTAATCACAAAATAAGTCTCCTGAATGTTTTTCATCTCACCAGAATAAAATCTCAAAGTAGTTACTGTTGAGACTGGGTCGTTATTACTTCCAAGTGAGCTCCTAAAGAAGATGTCAGTCAATAATTAGCTATTTTAAGAACCAAAAGATGGAGCTTCATCAGCTGTCATGAGGATTTTCACATTATTTCAAGCATGTTTTACCCCTGTTCTGCCATCACTGCCACCACTGGAATCACCCACTATCCCCAAAATCAAGTCATAAGTCTTAGACGAAAAGGGAGGCAACCTGCTATGGGCATCATCATTGCAATGTAGATGTTATCTTCACTAAAAATTAGTCTATTAGTTTCACTGAGAAGGAAATAATGTTTCAGTCAAAGATATTCATGGACATGTCTAAATCTAGTACATTCCAAGGCTAAATCTAAGAGAAGTACCTCAGGAGGCTGACTCTCTAAAACAAAAAACATACTAACAAAACTAAAACAAAAACAAATAAACAGAAAAAGTTAACTTGCCATTTTCCCTTGGAATATTTCAATATTTGGTAAGAAGAATGAAACAAACATATTCTTTCTTTCATACTATAAAGAGCAATAAGAATATTATAATGAAAATTAACTAGAACAATTGATGTTTACAAGTTTCATATCAAATTATTTTAAAATATGGGTCAAATACTACACAGAGTATCTTTCCTTATAAGTTTTTTTTTTTATCTCCACCTCTTGAGTCTTAATTATTATTACTTCTGTTAAGACACTCAAGTTTCCTAATTGACAACTTTTTTCATATAATTGTAACTGAGATAATACTTAATAAATGCAAATGCAATTCACATCAAAACAACTTCTTATTTATATGCCAATCATAATCAAGTGATACTTCTTCAATTCTTTAAGAATATTTCAAAGTCATGAAAAATGATACTTAATGTCTGATTCCAAATATTGTTATTGTTCATATTGTTATATTATAAGCATTTTCAGATGCAGGTTAGTGTTGTCCTGAGAGATCTGCCCAAAAGGCCTGAGCCTTACCTTCCTTTCTTGTTGTGTTGTTTTCCCTTGATGTCACTCATCTAAGACTCCAATTTAGATCTTTTAGGCAGCAAAAGTGAGTGAAGATGAAACAAACACAATATGCCCATAACTCTGTGGGAATATTTTTGTTCCAACTGTGTCTACAAAATGGTCACATTAATCATCTTTATGAATTATTCATACAATATTTCATTCTATCTGATTCTGAAATATCCACATCTTTTTCTGAATCAAACTAGGTATAATTATACTTTACTCAATTACAGGCAATTAGTTTTATTATTACTGGAATCAGCAGAAAAAAAACACCCAGTTTTCCAGATCTATGTAAACTGCATTTAAAATGAAAGAAAGCTCCTAGAGTCTTGTTTTCAAATTGTATTTCTACAAATTTGTCATAAATGATTAGGAGTCTGTATATAATAACTATGTTTTAGAATATTAGTTAAAAGTAAAACTCAGAAATATCTATGACAGTAAACCAGTTATCAATCAAATAGAAGGTAGCAATTAGTTACCATGGAGATGCATACTTTTAATCACAGAGTAAATTGCTTAATTTAAAATACTAGATATAAGCATTTCTTGTTTTTCTGCTGTTGCTGTTAAAAAAGTCGTGTTGGTGAGAACAGTTTTCATTAAAAATTGTGTGAGACTCAGTTTTTCTATTCCCTGATAATTACTGGAAATGAATTGGCTAACCTTCTTTCATGACTGAAGAAAGCTTAGGGTTGTTTACATGCCTCAGGAAATGCTAAGAAGGCTTAGAGGGTCAAGAGAACAAATTATGATTATATATGACTGCCTTTCCTGCCTTCCCCAGGCATCTAGTTGCTTGCAAGCCAAGGGCCCAAGGCCCAGCTCCGGTATGTGCAGCTATTTAACCTTCACTTGAAGAGCAATGAAAATTGCAAAGTTATGAGTAATAAGCATATAGTAAAAAGGATAGAAAGACAGATAAAAAGATAAAAGTGATAAAATTACAGAAAACAGATTGCTGAGATGGGGTTATTAGTAGTTCTTCATTCAAGAGCAAAAGGGATTCAAGAGCAAAAACAACAGCATGAAACAAAATTCTGAACAGAAAAGAAATCTGGTGAGATGCAGTTAAACCATTGGGTGAAATCATCACTGTCTGTCTCAGCAGAGCCAGTGGAGGTTGAGCAAGTGGCCACCCCATCTATACCTGGCTGAGGCTGCCTCATTAGTTTGTCAGGTGCCTCATCTAGATGGAGACCCTTAATGCTTAGCTTCATAGCTTTTGAAAAGCTGCTGAGCTTGACTATGTGTTAAGTAGTAACTGAGTTATTCGCTAAGATATGTGTGCATCTTACTAAAACAATTTCTCTGGGCATGGCTAAAGATGTCTGAATAAACTGAGGCAAAATAACAATGAGGAACGTTCTAGCAGAAGTCAGAAGTCTAAGCACTAGAGACTGTCTTCATAAAGGAAACCTAAGAACTTGAAACTTCATTTGTCTGTTTACTTGAGTTAAGAAGAGGTAGCAAGAGACAGAGAGAACCAGAGAATCAATTTCATTTTGTTTCTTCTTTTTTTTTTCCCTTTGTTAGTGTTAGTGAGAATTAAAAGGAAGAAGCTAAACAGAATTAGTATGAAACTTAAGAAACTTTAATTCTGCAAAGAGGCAACCCCAAGTCTCTGTTAGATTCAGGAAAGAAAAAATCTGAGCAAGTAATAATATCTGTATAGTTTGGAGAATGGTATCCTAGATGGCATAAGGCAGAGCATGGCAAGCAGGTTTAGGGAGGTGATCCTCCCCCTCTACCCTGTCCTTCTGAATTCACACCTAGAGCACCGTGTCTGTTCTGGGCCGCTCAATACAAGAGAGACATTGAGCTACTGGAGCGAGTCCAGCAAAGGGCAGCTAAGATTGAGGGACTGGAGCATCTCTCCTAAAAAGAAAGGCTGTAAAATGTGAACCTTCCATTCCACTTGCAGAAGAGAAGACTGAGGAGGGATCTTAACAATGCATATCTGAATGGAGGGTGCAGAATGGGTCAGAGTCCTCTCAGTGGTACCCAGAGACAGGATGAGAAGCAACAGGCACAAACTGAGATATGGGAAGTTCTGCCTCAACATGGGGAAAAAATTATTTACTGATGTAAAGGGTGATTGAGCACTGGAATAGGTTTCCCATGGGGGTTGTAGAGTCTCCATCCTTGGAGATACTCAAAACCCATCAGAAAGTGATCCTGCACAATGTACTGCTGCTTGTGCATGGGGTCTGGACTAGATGATCTCCAGAGATGTCTTCCAATCTCAACCATTCTGTAATTATGGGAGTGGGGCAGAGGGATCTTAACATGACAAACAGCAACCTGATCTTGAGAGATCCTCCTGAGTTTCTTGATAGAACAATATCCTTTCAGTATCATTCAATCATTGTTCATCTGCAGGATCCTAGGAATTACTTAATTAAAAGTTCTTATTTTGCCAACAAAATGAACTTGGTGTAAAATAGAAACAAAAGACAGAGGGAGAGCAAAACAACACTAACTAAAACAACCTTATTCTTCACCTTAATTATTCAGACCCATTGTAAGGGATGTGTGCATTTTTGCATATATCTATATATTTGTTAAATTCCTTTAATATTTAATGTTTTGATATTAGATCCAATATTAATTCCAAATGTTAGAAATTTGATAAATCTTTTCTCTTTGGTTTGATTTAAAGCATTTATATACATATGAATATAGCAAGGAGTTTTCCTGTTACCAGAGTTGCTCCAGTGCTCCATCAAAAGCTGCTGAATGAAACAGGCAGTAGAAATTATGCATCCAAACTCATTATGTACCTGAGTTTTATTTCCTCCAAATTTTGTTAATGCGCAACATGCAAAATATGTGCAGTTTATAAAGCTCTGCTGAGAAAACAAACAGGAAGGCTGAATACGAAAAGAGTAATTTGACATTTCTGGGGGCAGTTTAAATGTGCATGTGTGTGTGCATGCTTATAGGCTTTGTAATAAATGAATGTCACAACTGGGCTTTTAATCATTAATCTTCCTGTCAAGATTCAAAAGAGACAGGCTTCTAAGTGTTGCCAGAGTGTCATGAGATTTGTGTTTGCAGGATTCCACTTGACTTTGTAGCCTCTCATCTCTAACTGACATTACAAACCACTCATTGCTCTTAGTGCCAGGAATTAATGCAGCATATGTAACAAGGGAATCAGCAATATATTTTTGACCAAAAAGAAAAAGGAAAAAATATATATATAGCCAATGTTAAAGGGAGAACAATTTCAATATTTCAATGGTTATACTTTGCAATTATAACCATAATTTGCATTACAGAAACTAATATGCAAGGGAATTTGCCCATAGCAGTCTTACTGTATTATCATTTAATTAGTCTTCCAATGTACAAGAAGCACTACAATGTTATGTGCAAGTAAATTCTTTTTGCTCGACTAACAATATCTAATGCACTCTCCTCAGCTCTGAATTTTAGCTTAGACAAAGCACTGCTTACAAAAGCTGAAGAACAATGGTGAAAGTTATTATTTTGGTGGGGGGAAGGAGAAGAGCAAGAAAACAGTGATGTGATAGGCTATTCACCTAATATTGTGTGTCCTGGGATATTCCTTTCATGTCTTAGATGCTCCGTGTTTGATTGTCAGCACTGCTTAGATGCGAGACCCTTGTAGATCTGTACGAAAGAAAGAAAGATAAAACAGAAAAACTCTGTTATTCAGACAATATACTGCTGTGAAATGTGTACTGGTTGTATGAAACTTATGCTAGCTTTTAAATACTACCCTTGGGCTCCTTAATAGGAGAATCGTAGGATTATTACTTTAGCAAGAAGCAACTAAAGTTTGATACCATATGTGTTTATGTGCTTGGGGATATATTCTACACATTTGGAATTTTGGGATATATAATTCATTAGAAATTTGGCCTCAGGACTCCATTTGTCCTCTGAAGTTATACCTTGATTCCTTGAGGATACTAGTGCTCTACGCTTTACAACAAAGATGTTTTTTATTTCATTATTCTTTTATAACAAAAGCTGCAATACTGCAGACATTCCATACAAATTTGCAATAAACTTTAAGTATAAAAATTTATTCTCAATGCTTTAACTTCCTGCCTGCTCAGGGAAAAAAAAAAATCCTTAAGAAATGTCCAAAAGCAGTGAAAATTGGACATTTGTGTTAGGTTCTGTATTTACCAGAATACATCTAAAATAAATATTTGGAATGGAACAAAAACAAAATCAGTTACACAATGTATAAAATAAGGCAAAATCGGGAACTACACAATCTTCTCATTAAACTTAATATATTGATAGTTATAAATTACAAGAATATATTTTATATGGGATTTACCGTTTGCCCATTTTACTGAAATTCACTTGTGTTTTCCTGTAGCATCTGATGATACTTATGCTCCATTGTGTAGAGAGCATTCTCAGTATAATTTTCAAAATACTAAAGTTAATTCCTAAATGGCAGAAATGTATGGTCGATTCTTCTGTCAATCATATGCTTGTAAATTTCTTAGTATGAATTGTGCCTGTTTAGACTTAGACTGTGTTAGGTTTTTTCTCTTACATCTTCATGGACGCTATGAAAAAAATGATTTTACAAAGTTTCAGATGGTAATTTTAACCACATTTCCTCAACAGTGATGTTGTCTTGTCTCTTTGCACTAATAACACTTCATTTTTTCTCTTTTTTTTAATTTATTTTGTGTTTTTTTTTCTCTCTCTCTCTTTTTTAAATTTCTTTTTACCTTCAGAGATGTGATAGGCTGCAAGCTTTTTTTTTATACAAATGAGGTAGTCCATATTCTCTCTGATTTTAAAAGCAATAAATATATTGCTCTGACTATTGTCATCTCCCTGTCTTTAGGAGTACAGATCTTTTTTTTTCTTAATTCAGGTAATGCTACTGTCATTTGGGGAAGGAGCTGAAAATCACCATGATGTGAGAATGCAGAAGGCACAGAGCGGACAAAAAAAGGGAGACCTAACACCCTATTTCCTTGAGTGTTAGTCTGGAGGAGGAACCAAATAATTTGTTATTCCACACAGTGAATGTGAGTGAATGCATGCCAGTCTTGACCAGACACTCAGAAGCAGCTCTGTGCCCATATGTTGCATTTTGTTGTTCCTAACATCCTTCCAGCTGGTAAATGTTCCTTAGGGAACTGGATTTCTGGTTGCTTGTGTGCAGTTAACGAAGCGCTGATATTGTCAGTAAGCTGCTCACAGTTTCTGCCTCAGAATAGGCTCCTCTTGGGCAGGAGAGGCTGATCCTTAAAGCGTGCCAAGAGAATCTGCCCAAATGTGTGTATTCCTGGAGTGAGGATATTCATGCAGCTTGTGGAAGCTTTGGATAATTTCAACAGGGCCTTGATATCCTTAATATCTGACATCCTACAATGGGTACTTTAATCAATGAGGTATGTCAATGAGGTACCCACTGTTCCTACTATAAAAAGTGGTACTCAGACGAAGTTTTATGCAGAGGTTCTGGTAGCTAGTGCAGTTTCCCAAGTTTAAAGTTATTAATCTCCATCTGAGAAGGAATTTCAACATACGTTTTCCATTTTCCCATAAAATGAACATTGGAACATGAGGTGGTTAACTCTTCTGAAATGATCTGCCTTACTAGATTTTTGTAGCAGGATAAATAGGCTCAAGAACTTGCGGACAACACCAGTGCTTCATTAAATGCACACAAGTATCCAGAAAAGTAGTTGCCTAAGGAACACTTACTTGTTTTCACTAGATCTTCCATTTCAACAAGTAATTCCCCATTTCTTTTGTGCTCGACCTCATGAGTGATCATAGAATCATAGAATGGTTAAGGTTGGAAGGGACCTCTAGAGGTCATCTAGTCCAACCCCCCTGTACACACAGGGTCACCTAGAGCACGTGTCACAGGACTGCATCCAAGCGGGTTTTGAAGATCTCCAGAGAAGGAGACTCCACAACCTCTCTGGGCAGCCTGTTCCAGGGCTCTGTCACCCTCACTGTTAAGAATTCTTTCCTTAAGTTCCTGTGGAACTTTTGATGCTTCAGTTTCTGGCCATTTGCTCTAGTTCTGTCAGTGGCCACCAGTGAAATGAGGCCAGCACCATCCTCCTCACTGCCTCCCTTGAGGTACTTATAGACACTGATCAGGTCCCCTCTCAGCCTTCTCTTCTCCAGGCTGTACAGGCCCAGCTCCCTCAGCCTCTCCTCATAGGGCAGATGTTCCAGTTCCCTGATCATCCTTGTAGCCCTGTGCTGGACTCTCTCCAGCAGCTCCACATCCCTCTTGTACTGTGGGGCCCAGAACTGGACACAATACTCCAGATGTGGCCTCACCAGGGCTGAGTGGTTGGGCAGGATCACCTCCCTCGACCTGCTGGAGACACTCTTCCTAATGCACCCCAGGATCCCATTGGCCTTCTTGGCCACGAGGGCACACTGCTGCCTCATGGTCAACTTGTCATCCACCATGACACCCAGGCCTTCCTCTGCAGAGCTGCCCTCCAGGAGGTCGGTCTCCAGCCTGTACTGGTGTCTGGGGTTATTCCTTCCCAGGTACAGAACCTTGCACTTGGCCTTGTTGAATTGCATGAGGTTTTTCACTGCCCAGTTGTCCAGTCTGTTCAAGTCCCTCTGGATGGCAGCGCAGCCCTTTGAGGTATCAGCACAGAGTTTCCCAGTTTTGTATCATCAGCAAACTTGCTGAGGGAGCACTCTGTGCCTTCATCCAGGTCATTGATGAATAAATTGAACAGTACTGGACTGAGGACTGACCCCTGGAGGACACCGCTAGCTACAGGCCTCCAACTAGACTCGGCACCACTGATCACCACCTTCTGAGCTCTGCCATCCAGCCAATTCCTAATCCACCTCACTGTGCACTCATCTGTCCCACACTTCCGGAGCTTGCCTGGGAGGATGTTGTGAGGGACGGTGTCAAAAGCCTTGGTGAAGTTGAGATAAATGACATCCACCACTCTCTCCTCATCTATCCAGCTGGTCATTCCATCATAGAAGGTTATCGGGTTAGTCAAGCAAGATTTCCCCTTGGTGAATCCATGCTGACTAGTCTTGAGCACCTTCTTGTCCTCCATGTGCCTGGAGACATCACCAGTATGAGCTGTTCCATCACTTTTATGGGGACGGAGGTGAGACTCACTGGTCTGTAGTTGCCTGGGTCCTCCTTCTTGCCTTTTTTGAAGACTGGCATGACATTGGCCTTCTTCCAGTCTTCCGGCACCTCCCCTCCCCTGTTCTCCAGGATCTTCCAAAGATGATGGAAAGCGGCTTAGCTATGACATCCGCCAGCTCCCACAGAACTCTGGGGTGCATCCCATCATGGCCCATGGATTTGTGGGTATCGAGTTTCCTTAGGTGCTCTCTGACCCAATCTTCTTCTACCCAGGGTGAGTCTTCCTCTCTCCAGGATATATCCTTTCCTTTCGGCTCTTTTCTGTGGATTCCTTCTTTTGGCTGGTAACTATCCCCATGCACCATGAAAGAATTGCAACTCTAGAAATGAGAGTATTTGAAGATAAGATAGTTTATTTGATAGTTTATTAGATAGTTTATCCAGTGTTAAAGTATAATGGTTGCACTAGACTTTTCATGTTTTTACAGTACCCTATGCAATGTGCTCCAGGTGTCCCTGCCTGAGCAGGAGTGTTGGACTAGATGATCTCTAGAGGTCCTTTCCAACATCAACCATTCTGTGATTCTGAGAGTCTGTGATTAACATAAATAGAATAATATGCCAAATAGTCATGAAGACCTCACAGATGCAAGAGGACCTCACAGATGTTAGGTAAGTTTTCTTATTAGTCAGAAGGTCCAAGTAAAATTCTGTTACCTTCTTATGAAAGTAGAACACTAAAAATTAAAATTAAGTATGAACATCAAGGCTTATTTGCAAGCCTCTTTTTTTTCAATATACTTGTGGGATATTATTATTATAATTGGCAATTATTATTGGAGGATATTTTCAATGTTCCAGAGAATATAAATGTCACAGTCTTTTCACTCTAAGATTCTAATTCTATCTGTAAAATAAGTGAGAGACTGGAAAAACACTTAAAACATATTCTTTGACTTAGATCTTAACCCAGAACTTATTAGTCCATATTATCAATGGACTGAACATAAACTTTTTCTCTTTTTAAGGAAAGATCTACTTTTTAAGAAAATTATCTAAGTAGCTCAAAACAATGCATTTAATTGAGTGATCTAGAAAGCTCATCCCTCTAAAATTCACTATAAATGAGTTTATCCTGAAAAAAGTAACATTGCAAAAAGTGAAATGATTTTTGACATTTATTGGCCTTTTGAATGTTTGATCTTTATGTCATAACTGATTTTCATTTCAGAGAATGATTGTGTTTTCAGTGGATATTGCTAACAATTTGACCTAATGGATAGAAGGACATAATTGGCAGCCAAAACAAATATCACTATGACACAATTGAAGTATATCATTCAGAACCTCAGAAGTTAGCTTTTTATAAACCACAGGAAAAAGTACATTTTATACAGTTAGTGATTCAGGCTTATAAAATGAGTTTATCCTGAAAAGGACACATTGCAAAAAGGGAGGTGATTTTTGAGGTTTATTGGCCTTTAACAAAGGAATGAGAACTGTTGTTGGTTTCACAGCATTGGATGCATACAGGAATGGCCAAGCAGCCAAGAAGGCCAATGGAATCCTGTTGCCAGCAGGCTGAGGGAGGTGATCCTCCCCCTCTCCTCAGCTCTGGTGAGGCCTCACCTAGAGTATTGTGTGCAGTTCTGGGGTCCCCAGTACAAGACGGACATTGAGCTTCTAGAGAGGTCTGGAAGAATGGCCCGAAAAATGGGAAACCAGGAGAGAAAAACTAGGGCCTAACTGAACTTTTGGCATTTCAGAAGCTTGCTGGGGATGATACACGGTTGCCACTTCCAGGATTGTTGGTCCACATGGACTCTGCTCCTCCACGGTTCCCTAGGCAGCACAATCTGCCCTCCTCGCAACTGCAAAGGGGAGTAACGGAGGGTGGAGTGGAGTGAAGACACCGTGGCCAAACTCTGTTGCACTCCCTGTGCTGGGCTGCTGATAAGCCACACAGCAGCTGTCCAATGGGAGATATACGATAACATGTCCGGTGCTGAGCCAGCAGGGTGGCAAATCACTCCTTTTGGATAAACTTTGCTTGAACTTTGCTCATTATAATGTCAAAACCACACCTCCATCCCAAAAGTTACCCGCCTCTGAGGGTACCACTCCTCACTGAGCATGCGCTCTAGATTTTCGATTGCCTGTACCTTTAAATGAAAGGGAGAAACTTTTTAACCAATCAATAACAATACTAAGTATGACTCTAGTCACTCAAGCTCCACCTGTGTGTAAAGAAAAGTATAAAAGGTAAACTCGGGATGAAAAGGAGGAGGGTAGAATCCATCGTAACTCTTGGGTCACTTGACAGCTGATCCCCCTTTCCTCCCCTCAGTTTGGGATGCTGCCTGAGGAGACTCGAGACTGAGAGCCTTTTCCCATCTTCTGGGGTGAGCGATGATTGCACATTTGTATATCAGAGCTAGCAAAAAAACCCTGTGCTGTAGTAGAGAATTTCCTGTACTGACATCCAAAACCTGCTTTGTAAATGTTGCATTTGAATAAATCATACTGTTTGTGAACTTGACTACTTTTTTGGAGGTGATTTGACCTACGGTCCACAGACTGTGAATCCGATACTGATTTGATATCTCCTTCACCCCGCCTCCACCGCCACTACGGCTTTCAAACTGCAACATTGCACAAGAGGGTCCAGCAGAGAGCCATGAAGATGATGAAGGATGGAGCATTTGTCGTATGAGGAAAGACTAAGTGAGCTGGACCTGTTTAGTCTGGAGAAAAGAAGGCTGAGAGGAGACATGATCAACATGTTCAAGTACCTGGGAGATGATTGTAGGGAGGATGGGGCAGGTTCTTCTCTGTGATGACTGGTGACAGGATGAGGGATAACAGGTGTAAGTTGAAACACAGGAAGTTCCACCTCCATATGAGGAAGAACTTCCTTACTGTGAGAGTGACAGAGCAATGGAACAGGCTGCCCAGAGAGGTCGTGGGCTCTCCTTCTC
The DNA here is from genome assembly GCF_059628265.1 of Tinamus guttatus. Taxonomy (NCBI): domain Eukaryota; kingdom Metazoa; phylum Chordata; class Aves; order Tinamiformes; family Tinamidae; genus Tinamus; species Tinamus guttatus. Next base: position 3,544,240 of record NW_028288668.1, read on the forward strand.
TGGAGATCTTCAAAATCCTCCTGAATGCCACTCTGTGCCATGTGCTCTAGGTGTCATGGCTTGAGCAGGGGGTTGGACTGGATGATCTCTAAAGCTCCCTTCCAACCTTAAACATTCTGTGATTCTGTGAAATAAAGTTTTTGTAGAAATACGTCTGTGTGCTGTATTGTTATGATGTTGTTTGTTGTATGAATACAAGCTGTTAAACCCAGGAGAGCTACTTGAAAGTAGGCAAAAAAAAATGGTCAAAAGCTTAAAATGATCACTTTGACCAATATTATGTACGAAATTACAACAAACAGTGTAATTCTCTCTAAAGTTTCATATTGTCCATGTTGTGCCATGTGTGGCATGTGAATAGCAAAGGGAGAGAAAGGGAGCAGATATTGAACAAGATTTGCCTTCAAGTTTGAAGAAATTAGCTGGAGATAAAATTCGCTTGTTTCAGAAGCAGTGAAAGATAAACCTTATCGATTGATGAGATAAGGATCTTGCCTGGTTTTCTTTTAGAAATGATGAAAATAATGTATGTCTTATTCTTTAAAGATTATGCAGCTCCAATAGAATAAATTGAACTACTATCTCAACAACAAAACCTTAATAACTTTCTTAATTGACCTTTCTTTTAAGAGTTATATAAAGTCAGTCAACTAAGAATTACAACCCAAGTAGCTGCAGCTATCTGCAACTTCTTTTAAGCAAAATAATAGATATTTAGTCAATTATTTTATTTGTATAAGTATATTAGTATCTCCTTGAGATCTAAAATGGACTCTAGTTAGCCAAGGCAACTTTTTCTCTCTCAGAAAATAAACCTATATGACAACAGTATCTGATCCACTGCAGGTTGCACCAAGCTCCAGAAACAAGTCCAAGAATATATTTTGCAGTTTCAACTCCGAAGTTGTTCAAATGAGAAAACAAACAAGCAAAAAAACAAGTAAACAAATGAAACCCTAATATAATGCCCAGCCTTAATGTTTGTGAGCATATGCTACTATAATTTCATTTAAAAATATACAAATATGAAGGCAATCCTAATGTAAGTATGGCAGAAACCTTTTTACATAAACATATAACAGTTGCTATTTCAAACATAAAAACAAAAATAATATGGGAAAATTTGTTTGGAGATAGCAGAAGAATTACAGTTGTAATGCAATAATTAACACACAAATAACAGACACAATGAACATATCACAAGTATGAGATGAAATATTTTGTCTCTCCACAGAAAAGGAGTTATTGCCTTAAAAGAGACAGCAATCTGCCTAGCTAGACATATATCAAATGAAAAACTTTTCCACTGTCAACAAGATAAATACAAAGTAAATCCTGAAAATACAAAAGGACTGACTTCGAGGTTAAGTAAGTACTCCAGAAATCTCCAGTTTTGCAACACACAATAGTTCAAAATCCATCCAAGTTAAAGTGTTCCTTGAAATCATTTCATTTTATACCTGCTTCCACTTCAGTACTTTATCTATCTAAAGCAGTCTCTCCAGTTTCCCCTCCATGTATTTTGGAGATCACCTTCGGTCTATTTCTGAGAATGAGAATACAATGGAGAATCTGTTGAGGAAAAAATCGATTACAGGGAATCTTAATAGTAGGCTGAATCCCCAAAATATAGGAATGTCAAGAAGAACCCCAAGGGTTTGTTTAAAAATTAGACTTGTCACCTTAAAATATGGCTTCTGACGATCTTTTGAAAAGCTCCTGGCCATTTCACAGATTCCTACTGGAAATGATGAAGAAATCTGTTCGAAGAACATATTACTCAATCTTTTTTTCAGCACTTCCTTGATGCTTAGAAAAAAAGTAAGAATCACTTTTTGTGACGTAATCACTCATTTCTCAGACTATACTCAAGATACAGAACAGACTGCCAGACTAATTTTTGAGGAGAGAGAAATGGTAATAATTAAAATATTGTCAATATCTAAAAAGCAGGACTCTACAAAGAAACAATGGAAGTAAGAAATGCAGAAGACAAGTAAAGCTACATGGACTTAATGTTCTTATTTTGGCAAATGCCACTTTCCCTAAAATTAAACCACACTTCAACAGGACCTTTTTGTGATAGCTTTTAAAATTAAATATTGAACAATGAAAAACCAAATGGAAAACCAAAACATTTATTCATACAGTTATAAAATTAAATCATTAGAACTTTCAATTTAAAATACTTTTTGGAGAACAAACATAATCACATAAATTTGTTCATCTCCAGTAAAACATCACAAGCACAGGAATCAGGAGTTGTGGCATAATTGACCTGATACCTGTGAAGTAGGAGTGATGAAGAATAAGCTGCATTTTTACCATGGGAAGTCACTACAGAAAGAGCTGGGTTTTTTTTCCCTGCCTGTACTGGTTTTTCTTGCTCTGCTATACATCTTTTTCCCAAGACAGTAATCCACTCTTTTATCATGCATTGTACAAATTGAAAGAGCCAAATCAGGATGTTAACTCTTTTTTTTTTTTAATTTTAAATTTTTAAATTAAAAAAAGCCCTTTAGCTAATATTGCTTCCCATCTGGAAAGGGCAAAACACTTTGCACCAGCATCATAGTAAATGGTTCAGCACACTTCCTCATGTTTACTTCATTACTGCTGAATTAATTACCACCTCCCATGGCAGAAAGCTTCTCAGGACAGAAGAGCCCATCTAAGGTGTACCAGTCCCAAGTGTACCAGTCCTTTTAAAGGCAGAATCCTTTGCTCAGCTTCTTAAAAAGGTGAGTGTAATTTCTCCATATAGAAGCACGTATCAATATGTATTTAAAAGTCCATTTCAGCCCTGAAAAAGTAAGTAGTAAATAGAGCCTAAAAGATTTAACAGGTGGGAGAATAAACTGGTAGAAGTAGTGGCAAGGATGGCCTTATAAAAATAGACATACACTAGACCTGCCCAAAATTTAGTGCACCATGGGCTTGTCCAGAAGCAGTAAATACTACTGAGAAACAGAAAATGTGAACGAAAAGAATAACCATATGTTTACATCCTTGCTTTGAAAAGTGTTTTGTGAATTGATGCATCAGATAAAAAGTATACAAAGAAAGATAAGTAAATAAAGCAGATGCCATGTAGATTTTGAGGTACATATCACAACAGAGGAATACAGCAGGAGAGTTCAATCACCTGGGATAGATGTAACTTAATATTCCTATTAATTTGACTAAAGAGAGGACAGGCAGACCCGTTATATATTATTTTAAAGCATCTTTCCTAAATCATTCTCTTACTGGGAACAAAGCTACCTGTGGTATAAAGGAATAAAAGGAACCAACAAATCTAGTAAGTAACTATAAATCCAGGGCAAAACTCTCCTTTACATTGACATTGACCATCAAAGCAAATGATCATAGGCCAGTCTATAAATAAACAAAAACGTGTGAAGTAATTAAATGTTATGGAGGCAATACTTTCTGTTCGGATGTGGAAAAATAAAAAATAATAATAATAAAAAGCTAACAAAAAATCACAGCTGTCTCTATATCCTTCTTCTACAGATAGTTTGGATATCTGAATGCCTTGCTGCACGTAAACTTTGAGAAGACTCCAAAGAAGAGTACAATGATTCCAAGATGACATTAAAAATGTGAAGGAAATGCAAATAATTCTTTTAAAAAATTACATACATGTTGATTTTTTCTCATTTTTATTGATTCAGCATTTGATCTATTGATCAAACAAAGCTTTCAATGACTACTGTAAACACCAAGTTAAAACAATTAAAAAGAAAACAAAAAATATTTAGAAGAAAAACAGTAGTGGATTTACCAAATTTGGGTCTTTTGAAATATATCTTTATTTATCACAGAATCACAGAATGCTTCGAGTTATAAGGGCCCTCTCTAGATCATCTAGTCCAATGACCCTGCTCAAGCAAGGACATCTAGAGCACATAGCATAAGGTGGCATCCAGGTGGGTTTGGAAGATCTCCAGAGAAGGAGGCTCCACAACCTCTCTGGGCAGCCTGTTCCAGCACTCTGTCACCCTCACAGTAAAGAAATTCTTCCTCATATGGAAATAAAACTACCTATATTTCAACTTATGCCCGTTACCCCTTGTCCTGTCACCGACCATCACGGAGAAGAGCCTGGCGCCATCCTCCCTACATTCACCCCTCAGATATTTGAACACATTGATCATGTCTCCTCTCAGTCTTCTCTTCTCCACACTAAACCCATGCGAGTCCCATCTCACATAGTCTTTCCTCATAAGATAGATGCTCCAGTCCTTTAATCATCTTTGTTGCTATATGCTGGACCCTCTCTAGAAGCTCAATGTCTTTCTTGTATTGGGGAGCCCAGAAATGCACACAGTACTCCAGGTGCAGCCTCACCAGAGTTGAGGAGAGGGGCAGGATCACCTCCCTCAACCTGCTGGCAACAGTCCTCCTGATGCAGGCCAGGATTCCATTGGCCTTGTTGGCCACGAGGGCACACTGCTGCCTCATGGTTAACTTGCTGTCAACCAGGACTCCCAAATCCCTCTCTGCAGAGCTGCTTGCCAGTGAGTCACCCCCTAATCTGTACTGGTGCCTGGGGTTATTCTTCCCCAGGTGCAGGACCCTTCACTTGTCCTTGTTGAACCTCATGAGGTTCTTCTCTGCCCAACTCTCCACCCAGTTTGGTCTCTCTGAATGGCAGCACAGCCCCTGGGAGTGTCGGACGCACCACCCAGTTTGGTATCATCTGCAAACTTGCTGAGTGTACACTCTGTCCGCTTGTCTAAGTCATTGTTGAAGAAGCTGAACAGCACTGAGCCCAGTACTGACCCCCGCAGGACAACAGTGGCCACAGGCCTCCAACTAGACTTGGCCCCATTTATCACTACCCTCTGGACTCTGATAACCAGTCATTTCTCAATCCACCCCACTGTCCACTCATCCAATCCACACTTCTGGAGCTTTCCTATGAGGATATTATGGGAGACTATGTCGAAAGCCTTGCTGAAATCAAGGTAGACAACATCCACGGCTTTCCCATTGTCCATCCAGCTGGTCACCTCATCGTAGAAGGCTATTAAGGTCATCAAACACAACCTTCCCTTGGTGAATCCATGCTGACAACTCCTGTTCACTTTTTTTTTCCTTGACATACCTAGAGATGGTCTCTAGGATGAGCTCCTCCATTACCTTTCCAGGGGCTGGCCGACCAGGCTGTAGTTTCCTGGGTCCTCCCTGTTGCTCTTTTTAAAGACTGGAGTTACACTGGTTTTCTTCCAGTCCTCCGGCACCTCCCCCACCCTCCATGACCTCTTGAAGATGATGGAGAGCAGCTGAGCAATCACCCCTGCCAGTTCCCTCAGCACTCTTGAGTATATCCCATCTGGGCCCATAGATTTATGGGTGTCCAGTCTGCCTAAATAATCCCTAACTCAATCCTTATTGACCAGCGGAAAGTCCTCCTCTTTCCCGGTTATCTCTCTTGTCTCTGGGCTCTGTAGTTCATGGGGACTAGCCTTAGCAGTAAAGACAGAAACAAAGAAGGTATTTAGTAACTCTGCCTTCTCTGCATTCTCTGCCACCAAGGCACCCTCCCCATTCAGCAGCGGACTAACATTTTCCCTAGTCTTCCTCTTGCTGATGATGTACTTATAGAACCCCTTCCTGTTCTCCCTGACATCTCTCGCTAACTCTAATTCCAAACAGACCTTTGCCTTCCTCATTGCATCCCTGCATTCTCTGACAATGTTCCCCTGTGGCCTGGCCCCTCTTCCACCTTATGTACATGCTCTTTTTCTCATTAAGTTTACCCAACAGCTCCTTGCCCATCCACACAGGTCTCCTGCCCACCTTGCTTGATTTCTTTCTTATAGGAATGCTCCAATCCTGAGCTTGGAGAATTTTTATCTTTATTTAAATTTATTTACTTATTCATTCATTTATTTATTTAAATATTTATCTTTACTTTCATAAGTTTACTCTTGAATTGAATGGATAACTGCAGAACAAGCCCTCTCTAAAAAAAATACAGTGACAGTAATAAAATCTATTTGTTGTGAATTTTACTCAGGGAAAGGAAATATATATAAGAAATGATAGCAATTTATAACATAGTTTGTTATTTTCTTTATGTGAGTCAGATTTCTAGTTATGCTGGTAAAACACTGCACAAATACACAGACATATATAAGCATATATATAATACTTAATAACTGTGTATATATTTATATTTTATATATATATACATTTCCAAAATTTTTCCTGTCACTTTCCAACAGCAGCTCTGTCTTGATTCATCCCAAATGAGTCTTGAAGACTGATGTAAACAAAGTTGTTATGAAAGTTCTTGCAAAAATACAGAAAAGTGCATTTCTATTTGAAGGAGTCATGAAAGCTGAGTGTAGGAGTTTCAAAAAACTCATAGTAAAATTACAAATTCAAAGGAATATTTCTAAATACTGGCACAAAAAATATATGTGATATGAACAAAAAGTAACTACATGTGCTTCATTTGATTTAACCTGACACAATTACATTATCTCTCATCTATGTCTTTAATACTTACATAGTGACACGAAATTCGGAATGGATCACAGGTCATAGCCACTAGGAAAATATTTTTGTTTGTATTTTGTAGTCTGATATTCTTATTTCTGTGTTTTTTCTCTGGACCACCTGCCAGATCTGGAGAAAAATGGTTCTGCAACTACTTTAAAACAGGAGAAATCTACAGAAATGTAATTATGTGTATACCTCATTAGGCACCAGACACTTTACTTCTGTGTTGCTTCAGGTCTGAATATCAATAGATTTATTTCAAGTGCTACCTATGAAATATATCTTTTATCTTAAAAAAAAAGGCTATATTTTTTTCTTGATATGGTTTAATCAGGGTTCTGTAAAGGTGACAAGCTGGCTAATGGGCAAGCTGAGGAAGTAGAAAGTTTGCTATTCAAAGTTAGGCATTTGGGTGAACTTTTCCTGTTTGCAGTGTGTGCCTGGCATGTTTAGCAAACTGCAAGCAGTTTTATGAAACTTGGGCTCAGGGTCAGTAAATAAACTCTGGACATTTAACACTTTTTGTTTGTTTGTTTGTTTAACCAGACTAGACCAACCCACTGAATCAGGGGCTCTGCTACTTGCAAGCTGAGGGTTTCCTTTTCAATGACCAAATGTGAACACATGTTGTGTATTCTTGTTCAGATTAAATAATTACAAAGTGGTCTGCTAAGTTCACTATAATTTTAATCACAGATGAGTGAATTTAACATGTACACAAGCAGAGGTGGCCTTTGTGAGTGATGACACAGTTGAACAATCTGTGTTGTTCTCTAGTCAAAATGAACATAGCACTTTATGTAATCTAAAGGGTTTATAGTGAACTTTTTGAAACAAGTAGCCCAAAATGTCAATCAATGTAATCCTTGTTAAGCACAACTGAGAATTGTAACTGATGGTTCTTTATTAGTCTTAAGAATTGCATTATTTTTAGCAAATATGAGATATTTAACAGTAAACTCCAACAATACATTGCTGCTGTTTCTAGTTAGAGCCCAAAATATTGGGTGAATTGGGTTCCTCCCTCCTCAGTATTGCAGTGTCTAAATCCAATGTTTGCAAATGTATGCTGGAGTAGAGAACAGAGACTCTGATTTAAAGTCTCAATCTCTATTCATATGACTTATAAAATTAAAATAGTGCAACTAAGTATATTTTTGCATACATATGTATATCAGTTGGAATATCAGTGTGTTGAGATTGTTTAAAAGATTGACAATTCAGGATAGTTTTAATCTTTAACACTTAGCTTTACTAAATAAACTTATCTTTACTAAATTAATTCCTTAGCAACACATTTATTGTTGTGACTTCTTGAGAGAGAGGTTAGAATAACAATAACAGCAAAATCCTCCAGATGTTTTAAAACATCACTAACAGATAAGTATTGTCTGTGGATGTTACCCTTTAAAATGCCTGCAACTATGTGGTAGGATTATGAATCTGTTATGAAATTGCCAGTTTTTGAAACACTATAGCGTGGTGAAACTGAGAAACATATTATAAATAAATAAATAAATAAATAAATAAATAAATAAATAAATAAATAAATGTTATTTCAAGCTGGGGCCTATAAATGTCTGACATCAGAATCTAAGAAGGCAACACAGTAGAGGAACATGATCTCAGAATTAATGAGATTTTAGAGACACATAGACCTAACTAACTGTCAAACCTTTAGGACCTTAGCCCTGCATTACATTTTCACAAGGAACAAACATAACTAATATAGGAGTTAATAAATACATTATTCTGACAACATTTTTGAATCAGCTGTGGACTAAATGAAATAAGAAATTATATAGTGAAGTCTTGGTTTTATTCTCTGGGCACTTCCAATGATTAAAGAAAATACAAGACTTTTGATACTGTATGTTAGTTGCAGGTTACTGACATGCTTATTTGCAGCTATTAATCTACCAGGGATGCTTCCAAACAATAATTTGAACATCAGTAAACTGGAAATGTTCGGTCAGTTATTAAGCTTGTGTGCACCAGTTTTCTGACAGTTATCAGATGTGACAAACACAGCGTAGATTAATAGTGGCTTAAGAGGAGTCAAAGCTCCTTTAAGTATACAGAAAAAAAATGAAATTTCAGATATTATTTGCTGCTTTGTAACTGCTGGGACACGAAGATACCATTTGCAACAGGGTATGTCAGGGAAATAAAATATGGCAAGGAAGTGTTTTTCTTGTTCAGCCTGGCTTAACAAAAATCAGAGTTAAAATACTAAAATAGTGTTCCTTATCCAGAAGACTTACAGTTTTACACAGAAATCTCACGCATGTAATGCAGGAGAAACAGGAGAAAATGTTGCAGAGCAACTGGATTTTAGGCAGCAAAAGCATGGCTGACTGGAATGAAGACTGAAGTTCATTCTTTTTCAAGATTAACTGTGTTACACCATTTCCTTACCTTGGACCACCAGCTCACCGTCATCTTTGAATGATGAAAGTCACTGTAGCTACACTGACTGCTATAATAGCTCAATAGCATCTAACAAATCTCTGAAGCCCTGTTTGCTACAACAGCTTAGAAGTTACTACTGCTTAGAAGTTACTTAGAAGCTACTTAAGCTGCTACTTAGAAGTTACTACTACTCGAACTGCTGAGAAGTTACTACTACTAAATGATACTAGTTATTCCAGCTATGACAGACCAACATAAAACCTGTTATTTCTGTTATTTTATTTGTTTTTCTATCAGGACATACTATAAAGTGGCCATGGTACAGGCGTATTTAGTTCCTTGATACATAATTTTAACTGAAAAAAAAAAAGAGTCCTGATTTAAAAATCCACATCACAGTGTGGTTTGCCTACTTTTGACTGCTCATATTTAAACAGTAAGGAAGTAAACTTGCTTTTTTTATACACCTCAGCTTAATTACCTATACACTACTAGGAAGAATAAATCATTTAGTTCTATCTAGTGACATTCTTTCTCTCTGTAATACAAATATATATATTCATATATATATTTATATAAAAGCTTGTTTTCTATTGATCCTCTTCAGGGCTGAAGGCTACGCAAACAAAAAACATATGGTATTTTCTGTGATTCACTGGACAAAGGGCATGTAAAAAGATGCTTAAGGTGAAATACATCCCACCCAACAAGACATTTACAATATACTGTAGATTTCTCCATCTAATCTAATAAGCTGGGCTTATTCAGTAACATAGTGATGAATTCCATCACCACTGTTAAGCAGTTACTAGTGTTAAATGTCAAATTACCTTATGCACCAACTTCTATCCATTGATCATAGAGTGTAGACAGATTGATGTTTCTGTGCTAGCTACAGTAAAAAAGTCACATTAATTTTACTTTTAATATATTCTTTCAGCCAATTAATATCAAAAAGATTTCTGTTTTTTAAGAACATTCCTGTGTATAGTGTTTCCCACATTGAGCCATATTCTGTTTTATCTTTATTTTTCTGCTAAGTGTTTTAGAGGGAAAAATGAAAAATAAATATTTTGGCTACCATATGAAACAAAAAGAAAACAAAAAAGAATAGTACAAGTAGGAGGGAATAAAGGTGATGACAGCTTCATAACAGGAAACTAAAAATATCAGGTTTTTAGCAGGATAATAGGATTGGCCAGCAGCATAATGCAGATATCTCTTACTTAGCAATGAAGTTCATTCCAACTAAAGAACTATATTTCTTATAGAACCCAAGTCAGATACAAGTATTGTTTTAAAAGTGACATAGATTCGTGAACCATGACCTACATGATCTGAGTGTTTCCTGCAGCTGTGCCAAGACTTTGCATTTGCTGAAATTTGGGTACATCAAGAAGGAGACAGCAGTAAGATTATCTGGCAGATCCTTACTGGTGCCCTCATTCACTCAGAAAAAAAAAAGTAGTAAGTTAAAAAATAATAATAATGAAGAAAACAAAATCACATATCACAAAAACAATTGAAGACTGAATGGAAAAATAATTCCCATAAATTATAGCTGTGCTGTGAAATGATCCTTAATGTGCTATTGCACAAGATTCACCATGTTCATATGTTTATGTGAACTTAAATTATACTGTAAGGAAAAGCATGCTGGAATGGATTATGTTACTTTCACAGTGGTGTACTTAAGATACATTTTCCTATGTAGAAAAAATGAGTTATTTAGATATTTATATAGCACTTTTAAAAGCATGCAAGTAATTTCAAATAATCTATTTAAACACTGGATTTATTGTAATATAAATACAAGAACTTGCTGAGCAGTGCTGATCGTATTATGCCATGGGTTATCTGGTGGTACTAGAATGCATAAGTTTTTAAATGAACTTTTTAAATAAAGGAGAGGTAATTTAAAAACTACAAGTTGTTGTCCATCATTCATGAGTAGAAATTAAAATCCTTAATTAAAAATAAAATCCAACAGCTGTACACCTGTGCCTTCTTGCAAATTGAGCTGCACTGTATAGCTCTATACACACCACAGTTGCATAGCACTTTTTCTCTCACTGTCTTAAATTTCAAGGCACATCCTAAAAACATTGTGAGAAAATTCTAATAGAAATGCAAATCCACTCTTTCTTTTCCTTTCTTTTCCTACTCTCGAGAGATTGAAAGACATCACAGAGACAGTATTAAGTGGGCATTGAGAACAGGCATTCTCTGCTTGTGATGAAGAACATAGCACATAGCCTCAGCACACAGCAGCTGTTTTAAGTCTGTCACATCATCAGCTCTTTATGAATACCCTTGGATAAAAGTGAAAATGAAAAGTGGATTCTCTCCCAATTATATCAATTCTCTAATTATTCTTGTTTTAGTGTTCACTTATACTCAGATACAGCATTATGATTTTTAAAATCTCTTCTGAAAATGATAGCTTTAAACAACTCACTTTCATTAGCATTCCTCATTTTCAGTTGGTCTGAACTCACACAGACCATATTATGTACCTTAGAAAAGTGAACATGAAGATTTATTTTCCTTCACTTTTTATATTGACCACATGACTTATCTATACTTATCACCAGTGCATTTCACATTCACACCCCACAGTAGCTTCCTTCTGAAATGCACCAAGCCATTTATCTTCATTCTGTGGCTGAAATCTAATGCGAGTCTCTTGTCTGTGTTCTTTAACGCAGCTTGAGCAAGCTGACTGTAAGCTAACTAGGACATCAAATCAGGAAACCTTGGCATTTCATTAAAATGTGCCTGTACTGCATTCAGAAGGTAGGAAAAAGAGAGCAGTGGGGGGAAAGACAGAGAAAGTGAGAACAAATTACTTGTTTTATGCTTCTAAAAAATATTGAAATAATAAAATCAGTCTTTACCAACTTTCAGTTTGATCTTAATTCTTTAACTGTTTAATGTCCCATCAGTGTTAGACACCTGCAAGTCAGAAACAATAAAAATTTTTCTTTTTCAAAGTCTGAAGCTGGATTCTGCCATTAGTCTGCTTACATAAATCCTCCATAGCATATTCTCACTTCAGTCAAATGTTGCATGTATACATCTTTATAACCAACTGTAGAATTTGCACCTTCATGTTTTATTTGTATTTGCTTTCCCCACTTCCACTTATTTCAAGAAATTAGCATATTCTTCATAACATAATAATTCACGTCATAATTCACACATTTTAATAAGGAAAAATGAATTGGATTTTTTTTAAAAAAAAAAAAAACTCTTTCCAAATTTCTTTGCTAAATGTTATCAATGGGATATTTTCTATAGATTTACAGGAAAAAAAATAGTATTTCTTAGAAGATAAACTAGCCTATTGCTCCTGTTCTTCTCTCTGTGATTATCTACATGCTGACTTTCCTAAATAGGACCTCAAAACAAAAAAGCTAATTCCCATGATGGATCTAAAACAATGTTTTTGCTAAAATTACACAATATTATAACAAATGTAATAACTGGCTCTTCTGGATGGGCTCAGGATTCGGCAATAATCATGCAGAATGAGGTCACTACATTGAGCATTTATTCAGGTGAAAGCACATAAAAGAAGTATGGATAACTACTCATAAGGTAATACCTGCCAATGGGATACTGGGCCCAAACATCCTCTCAAGCTGGCAGACCAGAGAGAGAGAGTTGCTGACCGGCTCCCGCGGAGACATCATAGGCCTCAGAGTTTGGAGTTTCTTCTCCCCTCCACCGCTCTCTCTGCACTGTCCTCTCTATGCCCGGTGCATCCTGGCACGTAGGGTCAGTCCGACCCAGGAGGCAGACCAGGGGGAGGACAAACTCCGCCTCGAGTTGTGCAACTCTGCCCCCCGGGGTGTGCAGGCACGCACACCAGTTGGGGGTCCCAGCCCTCAATTTGAGGGTCCTGCCTTCCTCCTCTTCTTCCTCATTTCCGGGTGTTTGACCTCCAAAACTAGTTTGGAGGACGTCTGCAGTTAAGTTGGCTACAAGCTCGGCCGAGTGGCCGGCTTCAACTGGGTTTCGCAGGGGGCTGCCTGTGAACTGGGCTGAGCAGATGCATTTGTGCTCCTTACCGCTCAGCCTAGGCAGGCAAACATCTTCTTTCTCAAGGTGTGGCCTCTGCTGCTCACAGGAGATTTTTGTGACTCTACGGATCACAGATATTTCCATCTCCAATACATGGACCCCGCGATCTGTAGAGCTCAATCTATCATAGTCAAGCAGAAAACGAACAGATAACGTTTTCATAGCAGTCTCAACCATGCCTCGTGTCAGCATCATTATGCAAGGGATACAGCATATAATAATATTGCAAATAGAAATAATAGCGCTAATAACAGTTTTTGTAGCCATGGCCAACCACATGCTCATTGTCTGAATGGAATCCACTCACCATCCACTCTCAATGGACGAGTCAGATCCTGTAACATCCAGACCTGCTCATGCATAGACGTGGCATGGTCACTTAGAGTCATGCAGCACATGCCCCCTGCCTCCTCACACCTGTGGCCATCCATAAGCAGAAGCATATTTGTCGGAGTGAGGTTGTGTGCTGAGCCAAGTCCACATCTACCAACAATAATGACAAAGCTGCTGTTGTAGCATTGCAAGATTTTGCTAGCCAGCATGCCAGTCTGTGTAGTGTGGTCAATGCTTGCACAGCAGCAATCCCCGGAGCCAATGCCTTCGAACAATGACATTCTTGCATCTCTCTCTTATTTATTTTTTTGAACCCGGTCTGTAAAATGGTAAGTTGTCCTACTGTGCAGGGTGGCGTAAGCAGTCCAGTGGGCCTACATATGAGTTAGCAGAGTTAGCATAAACAATTTTCAGGCAAGTTCTGTGTACTTAGTCACAAGTTAATTACGCTACCTGTCACTCATGCCAGCAGCAGGTCGCTTGGCCTACACTCACCTCCTAGATGGCCCTCAGAGAGAGAGGTGGCCATCAGTCACATCAAGGTCTGACATGGCATGTGTCCCCACTGCTCAACGCCTAATGGGTTGCAGCCAACAGCGGAGCTCGAGGTTCTTCTTGGTGGTGAACACAGAGGCCAACCCAGTCTTGCCCTTGGCTATGGTAGGAGGCTCTTAGACTTTTCAGCTGGTCATCAAGGTAGTGTCTCACTTGCCTCATGCAGTAGTAAGCCGCTATTATGGTGACACACACAGATTCTCATTAAACATGGGTAACATACACAAAATCACAGCCTCTAATAATAACTACATTGTGAGCACACATATTAGAGTCATCGAACACAGTGTGACTATAACTTTCAGCACTTAGCACGTATTTAAATGTTGTTCAACAACACACGCATCCTTTCCCTACATAAGCTAATATGGTTTCATTATTACTCTGTGGATTAATTCCAAAATGGCATACGCCCTCTTTGGTATCAAAAGAAATATTGCTCGCCTGAAGGGCATCATCTTCAGGGGTGAGTGGGTGGGGGCAGGTAGAGCACAGATAGACCTTTTCAATGTTGACATCTGCCATGGTCAGTACGTAGGTGATGACTGCACGGAGGATCTGGTCATGGGTGAAGTTTGCAGGTCTCCATCATGCTTGCAGCTGACGCTCTTTCTCTGTGGCCATGTCCCACATGATTTTTTCAGATATCGGTGGGGAGGAGTCCATTGTCTCCATCTCTCAATATACTTGCAGTGACACTCTGCACCCATGTCTGGGCCTGGGTGCAACTAAGAACAAAGGACACATTGTTTTGTTTAATTCCCAGTGCTTGCAGCACATCTAATGATCTTTACATGGGGTTGCCAATCCTTCCATGCCCCTCATACTGGAGCCTGGCTGTCACTTCATTCTTGTATTCTATACTGAAGTTATGTCCTTAGGCTCTCTGCAAGGATACAAGTCAGAGTATGGCTCTCAATTCTCCTCCTCCCCCGGAGCATTTGGTCCACTCACAGGGAAGGCGGTGGCCGGGGGGGAAGAGGGATGGAAAGGAGGATGGGGAGAGAGGGCAGGTTGCCTTAGTTTTCGAGAAATCCTGTTTTCGCCATCTCAGGGATTATTTCAATTCTTGGCTCCTCCGTTTCAACTCTGTCTCCCAATCCTCCTTCTCAATGGGAATATCTGATCCGCTTGCGGTGGAGAGGGGCAGGAAATGAATGGGGTGGGGAGGGAAGGAAGGTGGGCAGGGAGGTGGCCTTAATTTTCGAGAAATCCTCCCCCGGGATCCTATTCAAGTATTCCTCTATGGTTTAATACCAACCCTTCCCTAGCAGGGAAGATACTAGAGTTCACTTCAGATTCATACGCTACAGTCAAGGTGGCTACCGCACGATTCACACGGGGTATCCCTCTCATCAGGGTAAGGGGCGTCCACTCTTTGGTCACCCCTCTATTGTTCAGCACTCTGATTGATTGGATCACCTGGACCTTCCCTGGTCGCAGCACCCCAGCAGCTTCAAGAATCCAGTGTGTGGCTTGATGGCAGTCAGTCACAAGTTTTCCCTTGACAGGGGTCAGTCAAACCCCAAACAGCGATTACTTCACCTCTGCGCTTTTCTGGGTTCCCGTGCACTACTGCGATCTCTGCTCCCATGTCCACCAAGGCATGAACCATTTGTCTATTTTGTTCCGAACAATAAATAGCACGTGTAACGAACGATTGATCGTCTCGGCGAGCTATGTTACATTGGAACCCGTCAGACACTGGAGCTTGGCCACCCTCCTATTCTGTTTTGGGCGTCTGAGCCCCTCCTGAGGGGGAAAAACTGGTTCCAGTTCTTCCTTTGATCTGAATCGTAACAGTGTCCACTCTACATGCTTCCGCAGGTGCAACACCTGTAATCTATCAGCCTTGGACATTATTCCTGAGCGTTGCTTGGCCACCTGGACCACACAGACATTATATTGGCATGCTAGCTGGCATAATACTTCTGTTGGTTTCCCATCAATTTCCTGTCCATCAATGTCCTTCTGTAAAAGCAGACAGAAGAGCTGAGCTTGCTCCCCATATTCTGACCCTACGTTCCCACTTGGCCCGCTTTTCTCACTGCTGCCTTTCCCATCCACCTCTAACACCAATCTTGGAAGGTCTCCTATCTGTTGCAATTTTTCAATCACATTCACAATAGGGTTTCCTTGTTCTGACATCAGAACTGGAACTAGATAGGGGTGCCACGCTCCTAGTTGTTAGAGGGTTGGACATCCCTCCAACAACTTATTTCGCATCCCAGGTAACAACGGCTGTTGTAAATAAAGCTCTGGGCTTTCCAATTCTGTAGCAATCTTCATGGCCTCTGCCTTAAGCATCTGGCATGCTTGTCTTATAGTTACCCAGGAGGAGCTGGATGGGGGCCAATTGCCGTCATTAGTGTGGCAGTAAGTGAGACCCTCGGCTAACACAGCAATAAGACTCTTGCCGCTTCCATCCACTCTTTGCAGGGCGGTCTGTACATACACGTCATTAGTTAACCCCCAAAATCTTGAGGCATTGACATTGTCAATTATCACCAAATCGGCCCCTTCTTCCATTAATCTTGCCAACCAGGACTGTGGTTTTTCCCCTGGTTGTTGTTTATATTTCACTAGCAGATTCTTAATATCTTCGGGGGTAAAATCGGTTAGTTCATCCTGTCTCACCACCTGTTCCTGCCCTGTCAGCACAGCTTTCCTTTGTATAACCGGGGCAGTTTGCCTTTTTGGTTTGTCCTGCGATGGGCCCTTCTCCTCCAGTATGAGAACTTCCTCGTCTGATTCCCAAATATCCCCATCCCAAGTTTCTCCTCCAGGAGCTCCCTCTGATCATTCATCTCCAGCAGAGCCTGCCTACGCACTACCTGGGTGGCTCGGACTGCCTGTAACTGCTCTTGGAGGAGCTGATTCTCCCCACAGGAGATTTTTATGACTCTGTAGATAATAGAAATTTCCATCTCCAATACACTGGTGAAAGACAAACCCAAATCTTTAAAAAAATATTCTTGCATGTGATATTGATTATTCAGTGGAAATGGCATAAATATTCACAATCTTTGTTTTTCTTTCAGTGTTTTGACAGATTATAGATTCTAGCTTTTCTTTGTCATGACTCATACCATAATTTTAAGCTCTGCAATTGCTAGCATAATTTCTATAGCATTTGACCACCATGTATTATTTCTTCCTTAAATATCCTGTTAAAATGATATAATAAAGAAATAATTAACACAGACTCACAGAATCATAAAATGGTTGAGATTGGAAGGGACCTCTGGAGATCATCTAGTCTAACCCCCATGCACACACAAGGTCACAGGACCCATCCTGACAGTGTTTCAATATTTCCAGACAAAGTGCCTCCACAACCTCTCTGGAAAACGTGTTCCAGTGCTCAGTCACCCTCACAGTTAAGAATTTTTTCCTCATGTTCAGGAGAAACTTCTCGTGTTTCAGTTTGTGCCTGTTGCTTCTCATCTCATCACTGGGAACCACTGAAAAAGGCCCCGCCCTTTCGGCACCTCCCTTCAGATGCCCACATACATTGATAAGATCCCTCTCAATCTTCCTTTCCCCAGGCTGAATAGATCCAGCTCTCAGTCTTTTCTCATAGGAAGGATGCTCCAGTACCTTAGTCATCTTTGTAAACCTTCCCTGGAATCACTCCAGTTAAGTCTATGTTCCTCCGGTACTGGGGTGTCCAGAACTGCACACAACCTGACAGATGTGACCTCAATAGGACTGAATAGAGGGGGAGGATAGCCTCCTTTGACCTGATGGCAGCACTCTTCCTAATACACCGCAGGATACCATTAGGCGCCTTGGCCCCAAGGGCACATTGCTGTCTCATGGTCAGTTTGTTCAGGTCCTTCTCTCCAGCTGTTCTCCAAGAGGTCCATCCCCAGCCTTCCCTGATGCCTGGGGTTATTCCTCCCTAGGTGCATTTGCCTGTGTTGAACCTCATGAAGTTCCTCTCTGCCCATCTCTCCAACCTGTCCGTATCTTTCTGAATGGCAACATAGCCCTCTAGGGTACCAGCCACTCCTCCCATCAGCAATCATCAGCAATCACTGTATCATCAGCAATATTGCTGAGGGTCCATTCTCTCTCTTTATCAGCGTCATAATACCCTAATTCATATTTCTTTTTAAATTTCCCTTTCACATAAGCATTGACTACTCTGCTTAGAACAATTATAATATTTGAACAAATATATTTATTCAGAGCAGGCCTAATCTCCTAAGGTTTGAAAGCATAGTAGATTATGCATAACAACAACAAAAAAGGTATTTTATATAAATCAAATGAGATATTTAGCAAATGAATATTCAAGAAATCTGCATGATTGAGGTCTACAAAACGTAGGAAAAGCATATTGAATATATATAGAGAGCTTTTTATCTCCTGCTAGCAATTAATATTATTTAAATGAGTGAATAATCAAAGACATTTCAATACCTTCCTGTCATGCACTAGCATACTAAACCACATTTTGTGGCTGGGGGTGGGTGTCACTAGGAAGTGGTGGGAAGGCCCCATTGGGCAGGGAGAGTACCCTGCCTTCCTCACTCTCCTGGGTCAGGAACCTGCCCCATACCTATGGTCAGCCCAGAGTAACGCATTGGGTTTAATGCCTTCCTCTTTGGTGACCTTGGCAGGACCCCCAGGCAGGCCATATGGCGCAGATCCAAGAAAATATCCTTACATCTAAATTTGTAATCAAGAAATGCATATAAAATTCTGATTAAAAAACTACTTTTGGTGACTTTTGTCAGGTTACGTGATTAAACACAAAGCTCTGGCCAGAGTCAGAGGACCAGAGACAGGCAGAGGAAGCCCTATAACCTGAACAGGTTACATGCACAAAAACTGAGGGGAGGATGTAAAGAAAATGAGGCCAAACTGTTCTCAGTGGTAGCCAGCAACAGAACAAGGGTTAATGGGTAAACACAGGAAGTTCCACCTCCATGTGAGGAAGAACTTTACTGTGAGGGTGACAGAGCAATGGAACAGGCTGCCCAGAGAGGTTGTGGAGTCTCCTTCTCTGGAGATCTTCAAAACCCGCTTGGATGCAGTCCTGTGCCACGTGCCCTAGATATCCCTGTTGGAGCCGGGGGATTGGACTAGATGACCTTTAGAGGTCCCTTCCAAGTTCAACCATTCTGTTATTCTGTGAATAGTTCAAATGAAGCACCCTGACTTGTTGCTCCTATAGCTGTGAGAACAAGATGACTATCCCCATGCCCCAGTGTGAAGCTCACCAAGATTTGGAGTCAGTGAAAGAACTCATCCCCAAAACACTTAGGTTTATTGCCTAACAGAGTGTAGGCCTTGTGATGGGATATAGTTGAAAAATCGGAATTTTGTAAAAATTATAAAAGAGATGTTTTAAAGGGTATTGTGAGAACACGCATAAGACTTTTTGGGGATGTTTAGAGGCCACCTGGGAGCCACCAAGTCAGACATCAAGTCTGGGGTGCAAGTTATAGGATAGCCTGGGGCTCTTTAAGCCAGCCACTGGACAGACAGCTGGTCAACGCCAACTACCAGAGATACTTGGTGGTCTGGAGGTCAGCTACTGGGGATATCATATTTCACTCCAGCAGCTGGAGCAAAGCTGCAGCGGCAGGGATTTGTGTGTCTCTGGATGCCAGCATCTGGGTGGACTGGGATAAAAGAAGATGGACGCATATTGGCAATTGAGGAGACCTGCGAATACAGGGCCATTTTCTAGGCAGACTGCACCCAAGACTGCTAGAGGAGTTCACAGTAATCAAAAATAGGATCATGTTCTATTAATAGACTTCAGTTGTGACTAGCTGGAAATGAAGGAACCAGGTCAGACTGTCTGTGCTATTAACATTTGTGTGAGTCCTACTTTTTTTTTTTCATCTTTTTATGTTTGTTTTTGTTTTTGTCTGCATTGATTTGTGTGGCTCTGTGTGTGTGTGTTTCCTTACTGCAAATGCAAGCTCAGTCTTGATACTGGTTGGACTTTAAGACACAGAGCTGCAGCAGCCTAGCAATTATCAGGTCCTTACATTTGTTAACCACTAGCAATATCCTGAATGCAGAAATTGACCCTTTTTTAGCAGAATTATTATCATGACTACAAAGTGCCTACAACCAGGTCTACCAGAGCTGGAGTGGCTAGATAACCTCTTCCAGTTTGCACATGTTTAAGATCCTAAATAGAAGAATAAAGTACCCAGAAAATGATTTGTGAGAATTACTTTTGGATGACTGTAGACGAAACTGTTTTTATTTCATTCTGGAAAACACCAAGAAAGATGAGTGACAGCCTGCTTTTCATCTTCTTACCCTTTAGCTTTTACCTTTTTGTTTATAAAGATAGCAGAAAACCCAAATTCAGGTTTTGCGTCAGTTAGCCTGAGAAAATCCACATGTGCTTCCTCCCTGTTCTTGGGTGTACATCAGTCTCTGTTAGGTCTGTTGAAGCTGGGTAACTGCTGAAGAAGAAAGACCAACTTTGCTGGAAGTAAGAGGGGACAGCCAAGGCATATATCCCTCTGCCCTAGGAAAGAGCTTATGGGTGGAGTAAACTACAGTACAAAAGGAATGCTGTATATAAAACAATGAATGATTTCCAGAACTTTCCAGAACTCATTGTTTTTGCATGTGAAGTAAATCAGTTGTCTAAATATTAATTATGTAAATATTTAATGTGCAAATTAATGAGTTAATGTAAGCCAAGTAAGAACATTTCCTATATTAATGAAAAAAAATGTCTAAGTGGCAATATTTGAGAGCTGTTATGCTCCTTAAAATATTTTAAGTTTAAATTTACATGATAGTTTTCAGTAGTGTCCTGACAAGGACTCTAGATAGGAAATACAGCAACTACTATACATGCACAGCACCATAGTGAATTCGTCAATGACTTCTTTCATTTCATACCAATCACAGGAACACTAATATATACAAGTAACATTTCAGGTGACTGACTGAATTACTGAGTTAATGAAAACGTTCTGTAGCTGAGTTATGTACACATTATGGTTATATTTTCTTTCTAATTATCACTTTGTATGTTTTATATAAATCTGATATGATACAGTTTTCAAAATATAATCACCTTTCCTATTCATAAGGAAATGAAATTAAAGTTACTTAACACAAAAGAAAAAAGGAAATAAAAAAAGAGCGGTGAAGTTCAGCTTAATATTACTATCAACCCTTTGGTCTGCTGACTGATGAAAATTATATTCTCAGATTCACACAAGGGAAAAAATATCTTTAAACAGTTATGTTATGAACTGCCTTTTAATATCAGAATATATAAGCCAATAAAAACAAAAATGCTCAGCAGCCTGTTAGAAATCTATTTTCACCACTCCTAAGACATTTATCTTCACAAGAATTATGGGTAAGCCTTCTCACTTAAAATTAGAAACATTCACAGAGAGTTCATACAAATTCATGCTCAATTTATACACAGAATGCAGTAAAGACATTATATATGATATTTCTGTGCTTATATCTTCCAAGATAGATAAATACTCCAAGCATATTTTTCTCTTGTCAGAAAATAAAGTCCACTTTAATACATAGAACTGAATATACTAATCTACTGAATATGTACATATCTAAAAAGAAAAAAACATCTATTGGGAAAAAAAGAGCATGAAATCCGGATTTCTCCACAAAGTGGTTCGAATGCTTAGAATAAATACAAATCAATGATTATTCCATGGAAACTGGAACCACTCCAAGGGCAGAACTTGAGTACCCAGTCTTTTTTTTGAACCCTGTCAGTGACTTCCCCAAGTCATAACTGAATTTACTGATTCTGAATTTACAAACAAAAGTTCACCATTCTCTCTCTCTCTTTTTTTTTTTTTTTAATAGCTATGTAGACATGAAGATTTAGTCCTTAATCCTGCAACATACTGAGAGCCTTCCAAGAAAAACTGCCTACTTGGAGATTTTTAATAAGTCACAGAATACCAGGCTAGGTTTCTTGCTGTTTGTCATCAGGGTTTCTATTATTTTTCAGAAATGGACCAGGGACTAATCTACTCTGATCTACTCAACAATATTTTCAAAATTCTTACTTATTGTGAAAAGTTTTTGCCTTAGGATTTTAAGCGAGCTTTTGAAGACAAAAGAAATTCACTCCTGAGTATTGATAAAATTTAAGAACAGGATACAAATCTACTTCAAATTTAAGAATAAGATACATAACTGCCCAAATCTCATATCAATTGGAACTTGAGTGTCAAAGCCATCCAACTTATCTGTGTATCCCTAAATTCATTGGATAGTCCTCTATGTACCTTAAACATGTAACTGTTGATAACTGCCATGTGAGTTTACACACTTGATTTCTACAGGGTTTTTTTTGCTGAATTGGGTAGTGAAAAAAAAATATTTTACTACAGTACTAAATCAAATGGGTGATTTATGGACATTATTTTTCTTTGTTTTCTTGTAACAAAATGGCCACCTGTGTCATATTAGATGACATTGATATCCATGACATATTACTAATCTGTCATATTATATCTGATATTATGGCAATATTATGATTATTGTAATTATTAAGCAACATGTAGCAAAAGTATCAAAAATAATGTTTTTAAATTTATACTGACAAAAAAAAAAAAAAAACAGAAAAAAAGGAAGATTCTAAATGTAAACAAAACACCTAAGTTTTATACTGCTATGTGGTAGTGTTCTTACCCTGCTTTCCCAAATTATGGGAGATGATTGTTATTCTCTATAACCACTGAGTTTGAGTATAGATAAGAAAGAAGCCTAAATATTTAAAAGGTATTTAACAGTGTAAACCCAGAAACTACAAAAGTATAACAATAACATATAGATATTCCTCCCAGGCCTGGGAGCAGAGCAGAACGAAACATCAAATCTTCCTCATGTCTGTTTTTAACACTTTCAGCATTCTGGTTTAGCATAACATGATGCTGTTGAAATCACATGATCCAAAGAAGTTATAAGGATGTGGAACACAGATTTGGAAGTGTTTTACTATAGAAAATCTATTAGAATTGCATATAGATATGTTCTTTTCAAGTAATATTGCCATAAATTCTTATCCAGACTGTTCCTCAGTATCTTGCTCTGCTGCAAAGATGTAGCACTCAAACTCCCCTTTCATATATTATACCAATTAATGCTGATGACTGCAAGTATTCTCCCCAGGAAAATCTAAGTATGATATTTTATTTCAATGCTTATGCATTGATAATTCATCAGACGGAGAATGAGTTGATAGATGTAGTGCACAATCTTGTTTTTTTTTTTTTTTTCTACATGCTAATTAGCGTGAAGACTCTCTCCCTTATATGTGTTTTTCAAGACGTTTGAAAGTAGATGCTTTCAGAACTGGTGCATACCTGATGATCCTGAATGGCTGTTTTTACAAGAGCTTCTTCATGATTAAGCAGTGATATCTGCAATATGGTTCAGCTGTAAGAATGTAATCAATCTTTGTAAATACTTAAGTCATATAGTAATCTGTTATTTCAACTAGAATCTTCCATTAAGTCAATTGTTCTGTGACAGTAGCAATCAGTAATGCTCAGCATTATCTCTCAAAGTAATAAATGCCTGTATTACACTTGGTATTATAAGGCCATATAATTCCTACTTTTATGTCTTTTCAAATAAATTTTAGCTGAATCATTTTCAGTTCAATCAGCGATGCTTCTTGCTAATAACAAAATATGAAGAAAATCAGTCACTATGTCTGTATTGTTAAGATGATATTGTTAGCCTAAAAAAATGTGCAAATAAATTGTATTTTGGTCAGCTATTAAACTTTGCTGTTTTATGGATATTAGAGACCAGGTTTCTGAAATATGATCATAAGCTTTACACCTCACAATTCTTCCAAGACTCATTCGACCTTGAAGATTATACTACTCGCATATTTGTATACTCGTGTGTATACAAGTCTTACTTTCCCCAACTTTGCTTGTGCATTTGTGTATTTTCTGAGGTCTATGAGGACTCCATCAGCAAAAGATTAATCCAAGAAAAGTTCATAAGATGCAAAGGAAAAATGTTGCTTGACTACCTTATATTTCCTTCTGCTTCAGGTTTTGGAAGTTACTTTATCTTTAGGGGCAAAAACAAAAAAAAAAGTATGTTATAAGAAAAGATCTGGAAGATTCATGGAAACAAGCAACTTAAATCTGTAAGTCCATAAATCTAAGCTCTATATCCTTAACATGCAATTCTAGCAGCAAAACAACCTTGAGAGTTGTTGAAATACGCAAGTATCTGGGTACTGATGATACTGGCGAGGTTACAAATTGCTTCTGGCATGGATATACTCTGTGCTGAATAGTTTAACTTCGTCGTGTAGGAAGGGCCCAGCTTTAGCTGCCAAGTAAGTACTACTCTCTCCCAAGAGCAAAGATAACCAGTAAGCATTCCCAGAGCACAGATAAGTGTGGGGTGAATAGAACTCACCTACCCCTCTTGCTACCAAGTTCATGTTACCACATCTCAAAGCTGTTAGAACATTTCCTCAAGTTATGGAAGATTTGTATTCAACTTCTTTCCAAGAGTGAACATACTGATAAATTTAATACAGTTATCATAATTTCTCATGATATATAGGATTGTATACCTCCACAGCTCCCTGCTTAAAATTCCTTCCTCTTTGCATAATATAGTTAAACATTCATTGGTCTAGAAAGAAAAAGCAACTCCCTCATCTGGCTTAATTCACTATTTAATATTAAGTAACCATTGTTAGATGACTGTGAAGCTATGATATCCCTCAGTGAATTCTCTAATGCTTAAAATATAGAGTTGTGCTTTGACTCATTCTAACGCATTGTCTTTCTACTTTTATAGAAAAGTAAAATACATTTTTCTGTACTGCTTGGGAGAAACCCTTCTCTAAATATAACATAGTTATTAAAATATTCACCTGGAAGGTGCATGGTATAACTGTAATTTAATTGCAGAAAAGAAAGAATTCATGCTTGATTTTCTCAATGATAAATTTAATTTTAATAAATTATTTGCAGAGAATATTTTAAATAAATCCACATTTATTATAGATGTCAAAATAGACACTTTTGATTACATTTTGGTCACAGTCCACTATGAATTTGAGGATTGTTTCTCTCTGGACAGCCTTCCACTTTCTAGATTAAAAAAAAATAATTTTTCTTCACATGCTAGACTTTCTAGTATTTTATCTAGTCCTGACAGAGTGGGACAGTGTGAAGATATATTAATGATGTTAAGTATTCTAATGAGTTTAACAAGTATTTCAGTCCAAACCAAGAAATACATCATGTAGGGAAAAGGAAATACTACCTCTATATTGTAGCTCTTGAGTTCTTTCAAATTAATGTTTTTGAAAGGGCACCAATAGTGTCACAGATTTCAAAAGTGATAGAAAAAATGACTTTTTGGATCATCCATTGCAATTTGATGAAATGAACAGATTCATTTTATATATCAATCATATTGGAGCTTTATATATTTCTGTGTAATTGTGCAGATCTGGTGTGTGTGTGTATGTGGATGCATGCATATGTGTGTATAGACAAATGGTACTAGTTTCTGACATATATATGTATTTTGAGCTTCATATCTAATCAGAGAACAGGTACGTCTGGTTTTGCAGCTATTTAATTAATCAAGACATATTTTACAAAATTGGATCATATTATAGATAGGACATGACAGGAACATGAAATATCAATGCTCTGATTATTTAAAATGAGAATTTAATCTGAATATATAATTTGAACATTTAATCAGATAAATAAAGTTGATATTTATAAAATTAAATATATCTTTTTCAAATTAAAGTGAGATCATACATCAATTGCTTTTTTGTCTAATTTAGATTCTCAAATCAAAAGAATGTTTTTATTTTATGTAATATTTACTTTCTTAAAATCAGAGGGTTTCTTAATTTCAAAAAAATAAATTATTTTAAAATTGTTCATATTTAGAATTCATTTTTCAGCATTACATGTACCATATTTCTAAATAAGAATAAGTGATCTTCTAGCAGAGAACATTCTTTTTTTGTAACTTGATGCAACAGTTGCATTATTATGAGAGATCCAAATGAAGGTAAACATAGTAAGTGCAATCTTATACTTAATGTCTCTTATTTTGAAAATTTAGGTGGAAGTAAAAAGACAGTGAGACATCTGGGTTAGTATCCTAAAAGTTAACTTTTATTTCCTAAATCTTCTGTAGTATAAGATAAAGAGGATTAATGACTCTTTGGCATTTGCAGCAAGAAAGAACTGGTTGCCTGACCTCCTGCTCTGAAACAGGAGAAACCTCAGCTGGTGACTTCTGCATCAGGCTGCTTAAGAACAAACTAGTCAACACATTTCAGCACATTCAAGTTTCCACAGTTGTCCTACTCTTAAGGAAAATAAAAATGCACACTTACTGATACAGTTTTGTTGTTGTTTCCATTTCTCACCACTGACAACTGTGGTGGACTTTGAGATAAGAGGTCTCTGCTGTTCATAGTCTTTTTTTTTTTTTTTTTTTTTTGGTTACTGATACGAATAAGTTCTCTTTCAAATAAGTTCTCTTCTTTCGTAAATTACGATTAATACACTGGAGCTTTTAAAGACAGTATTCTAAGGACGAAAGTCATTCATGTGGCTCTTTTCAGAATACTTTCTAGGTTTTCAGTGTGCTTTCTGAACTGTTTCCTTAGGACTACATTTGGCTTTATGGTTGGAGTCTCATTGTATCTGTTTGTCACATAACATTAATCTGCTCATTTCAGACTCTCATGCTTCTATATTTTTTATAGTATGTCCTTAGCTGCTGGTTTACAATACTGTTATGAACTTGAGTACAACTGATACCATATTGCTTCAGCTGTTTCCTTTCCAGATTAAGAGAATTATCTGGTGCTCTCTACAGGTTGGCAATATGAATTATTTTCATACCTGGGCTACTATCAAACCTTTCTTTTATTTTTGTTCAAACTGTACACCTGGAAAGGAACATACCCACCTGTCCCGATCTACTGTCAGGGGAGGTTTCGATACGATCCCAAGAGCAGGATTAAGACACCAACGGGGTCAAATGCCATACAACCTTATTAGCTTTATTCTCATAAGTGCAATAGGACAGAGAGAAGAAGAAGGGAAAAAGAAAGAACGGTAAGCGAGCAAGCCGGAGAGATGCAACAAGCTTATAGTTACCACCACCACCAGTCCGGCTGAGTGCCGTTGGCACTGCTTCGGTGTGGGCGCAGGTGCCTCGGTGCGATGTTTTGCACACCTGTGCAGGTGATGTTCAGAGGCAGAAGGCTGTGTGCCCTGGGGGAGGAATACGTAGTCCTTTTATGTTCCCCTTCTCAAAGAGTCCAGCCACTTTCTTGAAGTTTTCTGGTACATGTCATTTGTGTCATATGTGCCATGTACTTTTGGTATTCCTCTTTACCCTATTCGAATGCAAGCTGCTCTGGTGAGCGCTGCTGAGAATGTCATCGTTCAGGTCTAGAGTTGATCTATCCTAGAGACAGTATGCCGACGCCAAGTACATAGCTGATATTACAATCTTCCCAGAGACAAGATGCCGGAGTTAAGAAGTGTAAATGGGGAGAGATTAATGTTCTTGTTTGGGTCTTGAGCTGGTCTTTGCAGAGACAAGATACCAGGGCACTGTTCAGGTAAATGGTGTGTCAACAACGTCAAGACAAACACAGACCGTAACAGTCTCCTACACTGCCTAAGCTTATAAAACTGCATGACGATTGTGATTTCCTTTATTATTCATGCAATATATATTTTTTTTTCTTCAACTTTCCATTCCCATAATGAACTTTAGCAAAGGATGCTATTTATACTTTTTCCTCCACAGAGGACATATTAAGCAAATTGTTTTGAAACAAGACTGAGTGCATGCTACTCAAAAATAGTAAACTGATAAGATTCTTGGCTGATATGCCCTAGGAGGAGAACACTTTTTTTTCACATTATGCCAAGAAATCACTATCGGCAAAAATTCCTTTTTTTTTTTTTTTTTTTTTTTTTTAATGGGGATCAGACTTATTCCTATTTTGAGTGATTCCTTACACACTAATCATTCTGAAATACAGACTTTCAAAGTTCAAAATTTGAAGACTTCTTCAAATACATTGGTAGCAAAAGGAAGACTAGGGAAAATGAGGATCCATTGCTGAATGGGGAGGCTACTCTGCAGATAAAGGATATGGAGGAAGCAGTTACTGAATGCCTTCTTTGCTTCAGTCTCTCCTTCTAAGACCAACCCTCAGGAATACCAGGCCATGGGGATAAGAGAGAAAGTCTGGAGAAAGGAAGACTTTCTCATCATGAAGGAGGTGAAGGTTAGAGATCATTTAGACAAACTTGGCACCCACAGATTCATAGGCCCTGGTGGGATGAACCTAGGAGCAGTGGCTGAGGAGTGGAAGAAGGCCAATGTCACTCAGGTCTTCAAAAATCTTATTAATTCTATACATAATTCAAATAGTAATAAAATATAATTAGTACATTTTAAAATGGACTTAGTGAGAATAGTGGAAAAATATGAGAAAGCTCTGGTTCTAATTGTTATTCTGGTTCTACAAAGAAAGCTGACAAACACTGTAGCTAGATTTTAGCTACATTTTCTTTTTTTTTTTTTTTTCTGCATGAAGAATAAAATGTTTTTTAAAAACATTTTTTGTTTGGGGAAATACTTTGGCTTTCCTATAGAATGAACAGTATATTTTTAAGGCCACCAGACAAATTATTTGACCTAGTACTACTCAATGTATGTATAGTGACAATCCTCCCTGCATATATTTCTGATAAAATTACCCTTTTCTGTTCTGTAGCTGTTAGCGCTGTATTCGGTTAAGTAGAAACAAATCTTTTCATGTAAATTTAGCATGTTTCATAAACTTTCTACACTTCATAAAAGATTTCAGTAGAAGGCCATTTAAGAAAATTATTTATATTTTATTTAAATTTTTCCCTTGAGCAATAACATCTGAAGAAAACTCACTTAAAAATTAGGCAGAACACAGCAGTGCAACTTTTTTTCTTTTTCTTTTTTTTTTTTTTTTGTCAAATGAGAGAGGAAAGAAAGAAATTATGTCTGAAATTTAATTCCATAAAAGGTAAGAACACCTGCATTGGATTAAAAAAACAATCTATTTGGCCCAGAAATGTCATTACAACACTGATCAATAGTTAATGTCTAAAGAAGTATGTAAGAACAAAAAAGCAAAACTGATACTTTTTCAAGATATTTCCAAGTCTACAAAAGGGTGTTGCTTGTTGCTCTTAAAGAAACATTATCTCTATTTGTGTTGATATTTCCACACATCCAGGATGGATTCATTTTCCATATTGTGCAATTAACTGCTTTTTAGACATCAAAATGTTGGCTTCAAAAAGTCTATAATAACTTTGGTGGAATTCACACTTTATCTGTGCATAATGTGAGAAATGTTTTGCTTTGTATTTGCATCCTGCTGTAATTTTTTTTGTTTGCTTGAGAATCCATTGTTCTTATATTTGAGGAGAGGGAGAAGAATTGTTCTCTGATGAATTTCTCCATGCTACTTATGATTTTATATTACTTTATCATATCTTCTCTCAGTTATACCATTTAAATGCTAAAGAATGCTTTTCTGATTAGCTACTCTTCTTACAATAACTCTTTCTTTAGTTGCTCTATCTGTTCTCTCTATACTCATTGAATTATATATTGAGTTATATATGTTGTGATGTAAGGAGCCAGAATTGCAGATAGCATTCCAATGAAGGCCATAGCATACAGTTCCATACTGCTATTCCAAATTTTCTGTTATTTTCTTAATTGTTTTTTACAATTCATTTCTTCTCATTGCACCTTCTTTTTGAACATTTGAGCAACAAGTTGATATATTTCATAGAATTTTATTTTATAATAAATATGAGGATATTATTCATGAATAGTAATTGTCAATTCAGAAACCATCATCACATATACAAAATTGAAAATATTGTATCTTGCATCCAATGCTTTATATTTTTTCTTTAAATTTAGTCTGCCATTTTGTTACCAAGTTGTTCATCGTTGGCAGGACACATTCATTTCTTCATAGCTTAGATCCATATTTAAGTTACTAAGATTTTCATCAAACTTTATCAGTATATTTGTCACAATTTCTTCCAGGTCATTTTCAAAGCTACTGAACAATCCAGGCCTAGGAAAAGATCTCTCTACCAACCTTTCTGTTTGTTTAATATTGTGAATTGATATGAATCTCTCATGAGTTTTATATCTTTCCTCTTTGGACAGGTGATTGGGAAAGATCTATAAATATATCCACCCAACCGAGAGGAAAAAAAAACAAAAAAGAATGCTTATTGGGAGATCATTTATGAAGTTGAATATTGACTAAACCTGGTTAGAATCCTTAATTATGGATACTAATTTTCTGCTTACTTTTTCTAAAATGAAATTATTATGAGGTAAACTGAAAAATACTTCCTGAAAATTCTTCATAATTTTTAATTATTTTCTTAAGTTCTTCATATTTTCTCAAGTCATTCTTGGCACATTTGCTTACTCCACCTAAGACTTATTTCTTCCAACAAAGATAGGACATACTTGAAAGTTAATTTTGAGTAGAGTAAACCTCTAAACTTATTTGTGATAACTCTGGATACAGATTAGCTTATTCTAGAAGTACAATAAAGAACAGAAGCTAGATTTATTTTTATCTGAAATATTCCAACTAGTGTGAAATAAACAGTAATTTACATGTAAAATTAGAAATACCTATTCTATAAAAAAATCATGGATGAGAAGAACCTTCTATATATTCTGGGGAAGATCATTTTGCAAAGAGATAGTCTTACTAGTGAAATCTGAGAAGAAAGTAGAGAAGAAGTTTTCAAACAAGGAATATTTTCTTAGCTAAACTTAGGTCAGTGAATCTAATCCAGGATATTATGTTTTGGAATTTAAAATCAAGTTTAAACATTTTAGGGAATTCCAATTGTTAATACTTTAATTGATGGTTTACCTGAAGGATTGAGTTGCATTGTTGGTTTAATGCACTTTTTAATATTTAGCTAGGTAGATTGTAAAACCCGGGGGGAAAGAACCTCCCATTTTTCACTCAATGTCATACCCTAGCACATACTTGTACACTGAGACATTAAAAATACAAGCTCCTGCTGTACCTTACTTTGTCAGATGCCTGCTTCTGTGCATGGCTGCAGATGAAAACACAGTCATAAACAGAATTCTTTAGGGAAAGCTCTCCCTCACTTACAAAGGCTTATTTAAAAACCCAAACAATCCTTCCAAAGGAAAATTCTGATGAAGCTCATTGAACAACATCATAGACAGCCTTTACATGAAGCATAACACAGGGAAATTTTCCCCCTTTCCTCTCTCTCTCTTCTGAGAGAATATGCCACTGACTGAGAGTGCAGTCTCCAGAAAGGTAACCCATGCTCCTGCAAAGTTGTATAACAAGCTTATTTTTTTCTTTTCAGGGGCATCTCTGGTAAATGTATTCCAACATTGTTGATGAGTACAAAGTGTATGAATTAATATTAAAATATGAATTACTCCTGCACTGAATATGAATCAGCATATTTACTGAATTTGCTAAAGGAGATTTGCTTGGATGAAGGTATCTGATGAATTAAAAATGAAGCTTCTTCATTATAGCCTGGTACATTGCAACTGGTTTATATCCCCTGTGGAAATGCAGTTTATATTTTCCAATGCCATTGTAGAATGAAAAAAAAATCTTTTCTAAACCAACATTTCATTAAAAGAATTATGCTTGAGATTCTCTAGGAAAAAAAAAAAAAAACATTTTCTTCTCTGAAGTATTCATGAGTCTTTCGCAAGGGAATGTGCTTTCTCATTCACATGCTGCTGCAGCGTGTTTGCTGTTGATTTGAAATCTTATAGTGTCTTGAGCGTCACCTGGGAAATCAAGGTCTATGTCAGGTGTTTTGAAGCCTGCATGTTTGGTAAAAGCTGATGATTAGATGTGGCTGAGGCTAAGCATAGTCAAAGGGTGTTTCAAGATGAACGTCTGATGCTAGAGGACATGGAAGATGAAATCTGTGCTACTCTTATTCTAGTTTTGGGAAGGTTAAAATAATGCAGATACCACTGGGGGTAAAAAATCATTTCTTAAGCACTGCATTATAGTGATTTAATGTTTTCACAAGAAATATGTGTGCGTCCCAGGAAAATATGCATTATTGCAAAGTATTAAGTATGTCAAAGGATGTCAGACAATAAAACAAACTATATGAAAAGAAAAATAGCTAACTGAATAAATAAAATAAAATATGCATGTATGCTGATTTACTTTCAAAAAAAAGAAGAAAGAAAAATATATCTGCACCTTTTCAATGCAAATATTCTGACTTGTTTCAGGGGAACAGCTAGAGGCTTAAGTTCAAGAGACCATTCAAACATGTTTTCAATTATTTATAAAAGATCATTAGGGACATTGTTAACCTATCACCATTTAATCAACCGAGATCTTATTAGTTACCATCACTGACAGCTCAAAGGCAGACATGTATCCTATTGTTTTTGACAAAGCCCATGTAAATCAGGCTAGAACCCATGTAAATCAGACTGGACAGTTTGGCACAGTGTCTGGGACTGTCTCGTCTTTCTAAAAGCTGCCATTATAAATCTCATTCACTTTATAAATCTCACTCACATCTCCAGCACCTGACTGCATTTTAGGAGTCTTTCTTGGTAGCCTTTTGGTAGAAAACCATCATGTTTCAGTATCAGTCATTCCACACTATCACACAGAGGTCCAATACAAAATGCTACTAAACATAATATTTTATACTGGCCAGATACTTTCATCTTTTTCTGTAATTGCTAAATGAAGGTTCAGGTATATTTTAAATCACAGTTTTCCTGATTGTGACAGGAAAGCACCTTCTGTCTTGCAATTTTTTCTCTTTTAATATAAGGAAAAATGTGTAAATAGAAATATGTTCAAGTAGTATCAAGTATCTGGTAAAACGTAAGAAAGCCACTGTGAATTCAATTAAAGAAATTTCAAGTAGACTTTTCCTCTAGGTAGGTATTTTGAAAGAAATGCTTTTTGTTTGTGGTGGTCTTGTCCCTGAAATAATAATAATAAAAAAAAGGTAAAAAGACAAGGTAGAAAGAAAAAAAGAGAAATGAAACAATTCACTTTACCAGCTTTTTCTGAGTGAAAAGGAAACTCATGTAACTGCATTAAGCTCAGTCTAAGAGACTGACTTGAAAAGCATACTTGAATAGGATAGAATCATTTTATGCTCTGCTGACATAGTTTCAAAGTGAAAATTGTCCTGTTTCTGTTAGGAAACTATTATATCCTGAGGCTAATCAATTTCCTGAGCATTTGGAGAATGTATTATTGGATGGGCAAAACGAATAATACCTATTCTTGGTTCAGTCCTTTAATCCACAGAACTATATTAGAGCTTACAGGTCCACTTCACTAGAGACAAATATAAATAGTTTCAAGAATACTGTGTAGACATATGTCTTGTTTTTAGGCTTATAAATGGTTTTACTCTTAGTTTAGGATAGCAACCTTAGTTCGGGGAAGTGTGGCAAAAGTCTGATTGCTTATTTGCTTGTCTGTCCTAAGTTTCCCGCTGCCGTTACACCCTGACAAACTGAACATCCTGCAGTCAAGGTCAATATTAGTAAGTACTTCAAGGAATATTTAGCCTTTTTCTTCTTCAGGACAACCTTCCACGTGGTATATTTTGTTCATAATGCATTTATGTTTTCATTTACTGACTTTTGATGATACAGAGAATGCTGTCCTTCCTCTAGGGGTGAACACTAAGGGAAGTGTTATGAAGATTTGATTTCCCATTTGTGGTGAATATTGCAAAAATCTCCAGGTAGATGCTGTATTTCATGGCGCATGCCGCTGCTTCTTAAGAGGAGACACTTGTAAATATGTTTCCTAGTGTAGTTTTTCGCTATTTAAAAAACCTAGATGATAGCATGGAAATCTTATTGAATTAAGCTTAACACTGTAAAAAATGTTTGAGGAGGTTTTTGATTAAAACAAACAAACAAACAAACCTCACAGGATAATATCAGAATACTTTATACTTTCACAGTTTTAGAAATGGATTTAAAATAGATTTTTCAGATGACTGACAACAAGAAATGATAACAAGAATGGTTCAAAAGTTTTAAGAAAAGTTAGTATTAGTTTAACAGTTTTACATTCCCAAAGTGTCACTGTTCTATGAAATTTTAGACCAAGTAGCATTTTGTTTTGAAAGATGAAAACACAAATGTACTGAGCAATTTTGGATAAATGTGTTGTACTAACTTACTA
Source organism: Tinamus guttatus (assembly GCF_059628265.1). NCBI lineage: Eukaryota > Metazoa > Chordata > Aves > Tinamiformes > Tinamidae > Tinamus > Tinamus guttatus. The sequence continues at coordinate 3,578,453 of NW_028288668.1, forward strand.
TTGCTAATTCCAAACATATTTTTTCAATGTTTCACCATAAAAGCACTCGCACACTCTGAAATATGATAAAAGAAAAAAGTAACTCTTAGCATGACCTTGAACTTATCTAAACCTTGTTTCTATAATAAATTCAAGCTTGCATTTAGATTTTGACTACACATTAAGCTGTCTGCAGATAGTTTTAAGAAGGATCAAGTTGTCTTTACAACACCTGGAAGACTTGCCTAATATTTAATTTATAGCAGATATAAGATTCATAGCTGGCATAGTTTTACATATGAGTCATATATCATCCACATAAAAGCACCATTGGCTATCCATGTAGCTACCAACATAAGAGCTTATATCCAAGTTATACCAGTTTGCACTGTAGACATTTTTCAGGAACTGACAGGTTTAATGAAGAGTTAGCCATTTAAGTACATTCGTCATTCATCTCCCAAGGTACTCAAGGGCAAGAAAAATAAGCAAATAAAATGCAAACTCTATGAAGTTTCTTTTATGAAAGTGCTTGGTATTTTTATAAACCTTGGCAGGAAGGAAATAAAAAAGAGTTAAGAAACTTAGTTGCCTAGAATATGCAAATTATGCTTTCAGACAAGTCTGACACAACTTCTTCTTACAACCTAAAATTTATAAGTAGAATGCAAAGTTAATTTAATTATGATTTTAAAGAAGGACATGCTTCTAGGAATCCTATTAATAATATATCCTTGTAGCTCTGTAGCACAAAGATACCTTGAAGAAGCAAGAAGCTATTAATTCTCTTTGTGAATTGTTTTGGAAATAATTGTCTTTAGAACCTTCACACTTCAGAAGGACAACTAAAATACCACCTATCTTTGCAAGAAGATAAAAGGAATTCTGAAATATCTGTTTCACAGTTGTGAAAGAGAAAACCTTGCTATTGTATTATGTGCTTTTAATTTTCCCTATTGGCTCTATACTGGAAAAAGAACAGTTTCACTTGCTGCATCCTTTTCAGTTCCTTTGGGCCCTTCAGTTCCTTGGGAACTTCTTTCCAAAATGGAGAAAGGGAGCTGAGTGCATTTGCACTATTCAGCCATCAGTTGCCAATGGAAACCAGGCAATGGAAACAACAATATTCCATCCTTTTGCACTAGCAGTCTGGCAAAAGAAAAGGTTTAACAGGAGCTGAAACTGTTGCCATGTGCATTTCATCACATTTACAGGAACCACTGATATAATTCAATACGGTTTAATGTAACGGACTATGGATTACTCATTCCAAATAAGAATAAATGCATTTCTTCAAGGTTGGAAAGTAAGTAAATTCAGAGTATTAGATGGTCTCTCAGTTCATTTGACATATTGTTTATAAAATGCTTTGAAAATTATTTTCCATAAGAGGATACTTTCTACAGCTCAAAGCGTAATCTTTGAATCTAGAGTATCTATTAATAGACACTCTATTAATATAAATTGAACATCTCATCCAAGGTATCTGAAAGTGAAAAAGAATATGTACAAACATACACAAATGCAAGTCTGAGCGAGTTCTTTATGTTTTCGTGACTAATATAAATAAGAGCTGATTCTTTCATGATGAGGCATGCTGAGAAGCCTTTTACTGCACAGGAATTCTAATTAAGCTATCCTTCAGCATAGAGGAAGCAAAACTGAGTCCACTATTGCTGGAAATCTGAAAGAATTAGCACTGCGAAGAGAGCTATTTTAGTTTACAGAGAAAAAAAAAAAAAAAAAAAAGGATCCAGTTAACCTAAAAAGGAGATTTTTTCTTGACAGTGAGGGTGATAGAGCTCTGGAAGAGGTTGCCAAGAGATGTTGCATGACCTTTAGTGATCATCTAGTCCAACCCCCCTGCACACATAGGGGCACCTAGAGCACGTGGCACAGGACTGCACCCAAGTGGGTTTTGAAGATCTCCAGAGAAGGAGATTCCACAACCTCTCTGGGCAACCTGTTTCAGTGTTCTGTCATCTCACTCTCAAGAAATTTTTCCTTAAGTTCCTGTGGAACTTTTAGTACTTCAGTTTGTGGCCTTTTCCTCTTGTCCTATCGCTGGCCACTACTGAGGCCAGCCCCATCCTCCTCACTCCTTCCCTTGAGGTATTTATAGACGCTGATTAGATCCTCTCTCAGCCTTCTCTTCTTCAGGCTGAACAGGCCCAGCTCTCTCAGTCTCTCCTCGTAGGGCAGATGTTCCAGGCCCCAATCATCCTCATAGCCCTGCGCTGGACTCTCTCCAGTAGTTCCATGCCCCTCTGGTACTGGGGATATTGTTTATGGAAAAGTTTCCTACTATCTTATTATATTTTGGTGCTTGTCAGACACATTAAGTATCTGGATAGAGAATTCAACAAACCAATCTATATAAAATATCCACTACATGATATAGCACTACAAAAAAATGTATGTTTTCTGAGCAAATCTATTACTTGTCCATATAAATATTTGTTTTAATTTCTTACACATTCGTTATAGCTGTTCTACTAGTAAACAGTATTCAAAAGACGCAGAAGTCTGGTTTGCATACATTCAGGGAAATAACCAAAATGCCAGAAACTGTACAATGCAAATTCATTTACAAATAAAATAAAATGAAATGGAAAGGTTTTATCTAATTGCAAATGATTTTTATGTAAGCACAAATTAGGAAACTGCTAAAGGAACATATAGCCATAATAAAGTGAACATTTACAGGAAAGGACAGAAGGAGACAATTTTTTAGGTTTCCTGACTTCTTCAGTGGACAAGCTTAACAAAGTCCAAGGTACGAATAGGCTCTTAATATTTTATTTTTCAGTTTCTGTACCTTAATAAAAGTGCTACTTATTCTCCATTGCTTAAATCTTGATTTAAAGGGAAAAAAAATCTATCTGAGACTCTTCTCTATGATTATTATACAAATATAGACTTCAGTAATAATTGTGGTTTAATATTAAAATTAAATCAAAATAGTTTATAATATGCATCAAAAGAGCTGAAGTGTTTTCCCTAAGGGCAAAAAAAAGGAAAATATGTATATCAAATTATTTCAACATTTTCAGAAAATGTATTTAATTCCGATATCTCTAGTTTAACTTAAAAACAAAACGTAAAGGTAGGGATACTGTTTTGGTTTAAAATGCAAAATGAGTATTTTGTGCATTCTGCAAGTGCTTCCTTAATCCCTGCTGTATTTAAATTAACTTTGGAATTCTATGAAATAAAGAGAAATTACCATCCCTATTTTATAAATGGAGAACCAATGCAGAGAGTGATTGCAGCCAAATATTTCATATAATTCCAGGTATTCAATGTGAGACCATTAGTAGCAAATTTCCCATAGGATTTAACAGTGCGTATCCCTTTATATATTCAAGCACTGCTTTCGATCTCTGGACTGCAAATGCATTCTGTATGTCTGTGAATCAAGAGTCTCAACACAGACACCAGAAAGTGAGAAACATGCAATTAACGGTCATCCATTAAAAATTTTTGTCCAAAGTGTATCACCTATTATCTATTAACAACTATCTAGCAGATGCAAGGACAGAATCCAATTCTCCAAGTCAGAATTCTCCTCTCTTAGTAATAATCCTTTTTTTTCCCCCAGGAAACACCACTTTCTCCTACAAGTCCATGGCTGGTCCAGCTTCTATAGTGGCTGCCAATGCATTCCTACTGAACTGTACATTGGAACATTTGATTGCAACCATCTTTGTATTTCTGAAGCACCAAAACTCTGCAGCTTACACAGCTTCACAGATATTCTGCCTTTTCACTGAGCAGCTTGCAGATGCTTGCTGATGTTTGCTTTAACATTTGTTATGACCACATAGATGGTTTCTCTTTATCCCTATGTATTAATCCTCTCTAAATTACAGTACTTTATGCAAAAACAAGTGATCAGAGGTCTCATCCATTTAAAAGCTGAGAGAGTTGTAAGCGAATGAAATAAATAGTACATTTCTTTTTGTTTTTTAATGATAAGTAAGAAAAGTGAAACTGTGAACGGAGATAGACAGCTTTTTTATTATCTTTTTTTTTCTCAGACTCCCAAACCAAGTCTGGGTTAGGAGAATATGAGCTGATCTAGTCATTTTCTGTTAAAGACAACTGGCCTCTTTCAGTCTGAGGAGATGGGATGAGACATTTTTTCTTTCTGCAATGAAGTGTTACTCCTCACTGATTCCTGCAGAAGTCCATAACTTCTGAATAAAGGCATCAAGAAAGAAAATGAATCACTATCTTAGTGGCATATAAAGTGCAGGGTAGAAATAGTTAGGCACATAGGACTCAGAATCTTTAATTTTTGTATAACATTAATGTAAAAAATAAAATATGTTCCTTCTCTTTTATTGTCTCTTAGTACATTTATCAGGGTTATATTTATTATAAAATATCTTCAGAAATTTGTTTCTATCTGATAAGAAAATGATCTCTTGATTCTTTTTTTTTTTTTTGAATTTCTGCAAATGATAGTAGAAAGGGAGGAGTGGCTGACACCCCCGAGGGCTGTGCTGCCATTCAGAGAGACCTAGACAGGATGGAGAGTTGGGCAGAGAGGAACCTCAGGAGGTTCAACAAGGATAAGTGCAGGGTCCTGCACCTGGGGAAGAATAACCCCAGGCACCAGTACAGATTAGGGGGTGACTGGCTGGAAAGCAGCTCTGTGGAGAGCAATTTGGGAGTCCTGGTTGACAGCAAGTTAACCATCAGGCAGTAATGTGCCCCTGTGCCCAAGAAGGCCAATGGGATCCTGGCTTGCATCAGGAGAACTGTTGCCAGCAGGTTGCGGGAGGTGATCCTGCCCCTCTCCTCAGCTCTGGTGAGGCCGCACGTGGAGTACTGTGTGCAGTTCTGGGCTCCCCAGTACAAGAGGGACATGGAGCTTCTAGAGAGGCTCCAGCGTAGGCCCACGAAGATGATTAAGGGACTGGAGCATTTGTCGTATGAGGAAAGACTAAGTGAGCTGGACCTGTTTAGTCTGGAGAAAAGAAGGCTGAGAGGAGATTTGATTAACACGTTCAAGTACCTGAGAGATGATTGTAGGGAGGATGAGGCCAGGCTCTTCTCTGTGGTGGCCAGAGACCGGACGAAGGGTAATGGGTGTAAGTTGAAACACAGGAAGTTCCACCTCCATGTGAGGAAGACCTTCTTTCCTGTGAGGGTGACAGAGCTCAGGAACAGGCTTTTGAGAGAGGTTGTGGAATCTCCTTCTCCGGAGACCTTCAAAATCCTCCTGAATGCCATCCTGTGCCACATGCTCTAGGTATCCCTGCTGGAGCAGGGGGGTTGGACTAGATGGTCTCTAGAGATCACTTCCAACCTTATCCATTCTGTGATTCTGTGAAATATTTTGAATATGCTGAAAGAGAAAATATAGATATCTTTAAATGGTGATTATAAGGAACTTCCAGGGTTAACAATAGGAGAAATAATCCAGCACCATTTATAATACGTCACTATGACAGCTATCATTTTCTTCAAAACATGTATAAAGAATGAAATCTGCTATTAAGTTGCATAAATGTGTCATACAAAATTATCTGAAATCACAGCTTGCATGTGAACTCTAGTGAAGTCTGATAGTTTTAATTAGTCCAACCATTTGCATGAAAATGTCCAGAGCTTTTGTATGGCCTTTTTTGCAGTTTGATCTGTTTTAATGTTTTAAATTTCAAGACTATTGCTCCTGGCTTAAAATGCACATCTATCATCACCAATATGCACTATGAGCTACACTTAATTATTTTCACTTATTTTCTGTAACCCCTAAAGTTAGGCATTGACACAAGCAAATTGAATCTGAATTATTAAAGTATATTTGGTAACTTCATTCAGAATTTTACTGGTAATTATTGACTGAGCTGAACCATTTTTTTCTGGCTCCAAGAATATAAAAAGCCAGGAAAGCCAATATGACATATGCAGCCAATCCACCAAGCCCCAGAGCTCATCTTAATGTAACCATGACACAGTAATTACAGTTCAGGGAAGAGCCCAGTAGACCAGAAGCTTTGTAAATCTTAACCTATGAATTCAAACAAGCTTCCCTGTTATCCCATATGTACTCAAAGCAATAGAGTTTTAAAAGAACTACAAATATACAAACACTGAGAAAATGGTGGGCAGTGACACAACAGTGGGCAGTCTCCCTTGGATACCGTGTTGAGGATGCTGGGATTGATTAGGGTCTGGCACCAACCGTGGTGGCACAGGCAGGCTGTTATTTCTGTGTTTATTCCAGTCTTTGCTACACCTGTACCCAAATTTGATGTTTTATAAAATCATGGAATCACAGATTGGTTGAGGCTGAATGGCACTTCTGGAGATCATTTAGTCCAACTTCCCTTCTTAAAGCAAGACCAGCTGGAATAGATTGTCCAACACCATGTCCAATCATGTTTTTAATATCTCCAAGGAGGTAGATATTAACATTGCATGACTTATCTGGAAATCTTTCCATGGCTCAGCCACCCTAACAGAAAAGTTGTTTCTTACATTTCAGTGGAATTTCCTGTATTTCAGTTTGTGTCTCTTGCCACTTGTCCTATCACTGGAGACCACTGTGAAGAAACTGGTTCTATCCTGTTTATTCTCCCTTCAGATATTTATACACATTGATAAAATCCCCCATGAGCCTTGTCCTCCCCAAGCTGAAAAGTCCCATCTGTCTCAACATCTCCTATGAGAGATGCCCCAATCGTCACAAAGATTACTATCTTTATGACCCTTCATCAGAGTCATTCCAGTAAGTCCATATTTCTTTTCTGACGGGGAGCCAATAACTGATCATAACAGAATCACAGAATGGTTAAGGTTGGAAGGGACCTCTAGAGACCATCTAGTCCAATCCCCCTGCATAAGCAGGAACACCTAGAGCACATGGCACAGGGTGGCGTCCAGACAGGTTTTGAAGATCTCCAGAGAAGGAGACTTCACAGCCTCTCTGGGCACTCTCCTGGGGGTCTTAGCAGGGCTAAATAAACCCATCAGTGTTGGCAAGACTCTTTTTAATGAAACCCAGGAAGCTATTGACCTTCTTTATCATGCACAGTGCTGATTCATGATCGACTTGATCATCAGGACCTGCAGGACCTTTACTGAAAGACCATCTGGTTGCCCCCTAGTCTATTCTGTTGCATGGTGCATGCACTTCCTCAGGTGCAGGATCTAGTGTTTCTCTTTGCTGAATTTCATGTGGTTCCTATGTGCCTGTTAGGTTCCTCTGAATGGCAATGCAACCACTGAATTTCTGATGCTGTTAAATGGTCAGTCTCAGACTTATGTTACTTCCAGTATGGTTGCTGAAGCACTTCTGTCCCTGTAGGATCATACTCCTCACAAGTTTATCAACGCTCCCTTCCAGGCAAATAGCACAATTTATTCAAATGCAACATTTAGAAAACAGGTTTCGGATGTCAGTATAGGAAATTCTCTACTGCAGTGTGGGGTTCTTAGCCAGTGCCCAGTGTACAAATGTGCAATCATCACTCACCCAGGAGATGGGAGAGGGCTCTCAATCTTGCGGAGTCTCCTCAGGCGGTGTCCTGAGGGGACCCAAGGGGAGAAAAGGGGTTGAGCCTGTCGACTGATCCAGCAGTTACGATGGAATCTTCTCTCTCTCCTCTTCCTTCTTCCTTAGTTCCTCTTCCTCCATTCTTACCAATCCCATTCTTCCTATCTTGTTCTTACCGCTCCATTCTTCCTACCTAATTCTTACCACCCCATTCTTCCTTCCTCCTATATCCTTCCTTAATTCACCTTTTATATATTTTCTTTTACATTTAGGTGGAGTTTGAGTGACTCTAGTCATACTTACATTTGTTATTCACTGATCTAAAAAAGTCTCCTGAGTTAATCGAAAATCTAGAGAGCATGCTCAGTGAGGAGTTGTGCTCAGTGAGATGGGGCTGTGTATTGGTATTATAATAAGATTAGAAGAAGCAGAAGTTTGAGCAAAGTGTATCTGAAGGGACTGATCTGCCACCATTGTTGGTCAAGCACCAGATATCACACTGTGGCTTATCAGCTGCATGGTACGACCAGGTTACCACCTCTGCAGGGAATACAACAGAGTTTGGCCGAGGTGTCTTCACTTTGATCCACCCTCCATTCATTCATTGTTGGCACCGCAGCACCACCAGATTACCCCCTCTGCAGGGAAGCCAACCAAGTTTGGTCATGGTGTCTCCATTCTGCTCCACTCTTCATTTACTCTTATTAATACATGCTAGAAGGGCAGATTGTATTGCCAAGGGATTCATGGAGAAGTAGATTCCACACATACCAAGCATCCTGGAAGTGGTAACTGCCTCTCACTTCAAGCAAGGCTCTGTAATGCCCTATCTTCTGTTAGGCCCTAGTTTTTCTCTAATTTCCCCTTTCTTGGGCAATTCTCTAACAGTCTTGTCCAGTACTTTTCCACATCTTTTCCACCAGTTACCTACCGACCTATCAGTAACTGGAGTAAGGTCTAGGGCCCAATCAGTGGTGTAATCTGCCTGCAATCCTAACATCACCCCTCTCCAGAAATGCATGTATGCATATTTCATAATCCTGTGATTTTCTACAGATGAGGATAACATGATGTATTATTTTAACCTTTGATATATCTAACAATCAAAGAGATACAGGGAAAAAAAAGTTACCATTTCAATACTGAATTGAAGATTTTGATGCTGTTAGATTTTAAAAAAAGGATAAAATCATGCCACTGTGGAGGATATTCTGTTCTGTTCTGTTCTGTTCTACTGTGTTCTGCTCAAAGCCATCTCATAGAATTCCAAATGAATTCTGAATAATCAATAATATATGTAAATTATTGTGATGGAGTGCATTGTTTTTACTTTAGCACAGTATCATTTATTTTCTAAACACAATCTTGATATTGATTAAGTGTGGAATTGATTTTACTCTTCTAAATTTAAATTCCTTCAGATTAAAGCATGACATATAAGAAAACATGTTGGATCTTAAGACATTTGTCCCTTTTAGAAACAACCCACAACTGGCAGTTTGCAAGGAATGATTTGAATACCAATTACATACCATTTCCTGCAAAATAACATGCTGAAGGTGAATCAATATTCAGATCACCAGATCTGCTATGTAAATGGGAAAGAAAATGAAATAGTCAGCCATGATTAGCATTTCATTAGGTTTCTAAGATGTCAGTGGTTTTTAAGTTTCTATCCCCCACAACAGTCAGGAAACCAAACTTCAAAGGTCCAAACTTTCAGATATAGCAATGTGTTGAAAAAACATTAATATAAATCCACAAAGCAGTTTAAGTGCCTAGTAGGTTATACATTTGGACCCTGATGATTATTTATTCTGATTCACCTTCCTTCCAAACTCCAAACTCTAAACTAAGGAAGGAAGGAAGGAAGGAAAGAAGAAAAAAAGAACAGCTCCATTCATCTGCTGTTTCTTAATAGCATATTAGATTGCTGATTTTCTTTGAGGAGACATAAACAAAAAAGACTACCTAAGTCTTAACAAAACCAAACTGCTCAGTGATATGCAGGACATTCATCACTTAAGGATGTTAGAAGAAATCTTTCAGGAGATTTCTGTTATGGCCTACCATGGCTATGAAGGAATATGAATTCTAGAGCAATGTTCACTGTGCTTCTGCAGAAAGATCACAGGAAAGTTAATCACTTAGGATCTTGGGTCTTATGTCAATGCTTGTGACAGATTCCAGTGCAGTTCTCTTTTTTGAAAAATATTTGCTTATTTATTAGTAATTTAACTGGAATTATCTAGGGAGATTAAGATATCCTTGCTTAAGAATACCTCAGAGTGGAAGAATTCAGGTCCAAATTCCTACACATTTCACATAAAACAGCACAAAATACTTAAGTGTCATAACGTTCAATAGTTGGGTGATGGGTACCAATCTGGAATACAGAAATTTCTTTTCAGATTATTTCTTTTTAAATATTCAGGAGCTGTCATCATTACAATACAACTACTTACTGCACAGAAGTATATACAAAAGTACTTTTCAATGAACACTTTACTTAAATGAAGCTGTTTTACAAGTTTTATCCCAAAATTCTAGTCATTTTTGAAGGGTAAGAAGATTTCTAGGAAGCTCTATGTATGTAACAAAAAAAAAAAAAAAAAAAAAAAAAAAAAATCCACTCATAGGTATATTAAGAGGGAAATATAGAAAAGAAAACAGGAATGATATACAGTGCAATTTTTAGGGAAAGCTGTGAGTGAGTTCCCACTCTCAACCATGGACATGTGAGTATTATTATTGTTGTTGTTGTTGTTGTTGTTATTATTATTGTCAGTGTTATTGCTGTTATTATTTTAAAAACAGGATAGGATCTTTGATTGATACAGATGATGGACAAATCTGTGTACAGAGTAGGAAAACTGAGTTATTACAAAGTGGTTATTTTAAAATAAAATACAATATTATCAGTAATCCATACAAGCAGTAAAACACTAAAATGATAAACAGACTTAGGATTGATTCATCCTTTTTTATACAAATGAAGAAATACAAATATATGAAGAAATGATAAATAAAGAAAAGCCTGATTTCTAAAGTAACATATATCTTTTGTACCTTCCTACTCTCTACACTCAGTTCTTCATTTGTAGAAAGTTAGAAAGAGACTTGGTCAGGACTAAAAACTTCAAATTATATTAATACCAGCAATATATTCAATACATGAATATAATTTAAACGCATGGTTAGATAGTCCTGCAGAGATTTATGTAGCTTCTTACACCTCCAGCTTTTATATTTTGCTTTATCCACTAAGACCAAATTAGACAAAATTGTATTTAAGGAGACAAAAATGGAGAATGTAATCCAGCTGAGCACAGTCTCACTTTATCTGACTAACAGACTTACAATGATTAGGACATACTGAAAGATTTATAAGGTTACATTATCAGCTCAGAAAACAATAATTACTATAGATGAAAGTAGACATAGACCCTATAATAACAATTCAAGAGAAGCAATCGGGTTCAAATTTATCATTGTGATTGCTATTGACACTTTTTTGCTACACATGGTTGTTAACAAATGAGATCAAACCCTTTTAGAAAAGAAAGTATTACGAATACATGTATATCTGAAAAAACATCTATAATCAAATTCAGTTATTGTTAGAGCCACTCAATAAAAAAAAATTCTTACAATCTTCAGTTTATGATTGGATTAATTTTCTTTAGTGGCAAACAGTGCACAACTAAAATATAAATAGTTAGAAGTAGTTACAAGATTAATTCTGACTTTATACATTTCACATTGCATGAAAATGAACAGTAGGTGGTATATCCATTGACATCTACAATCAATAACTAATTAACTGTATCACGTTCCAGCAATTCAGTGTAGATGAGAACCTGGAACATTTCTGGAACAAGGGTAGATTCAATAACATCTTGAAAATTACTTTGGCTAGTCATTTGCATGCTTATTTTATAAAGATTTTCCATTCTTTACCCAACAACATTTTTATTAGCTTTCCAACAGGTTTGTTTTCTGGTAATTGCACTTACCCATGAGGTGACAATCAGACCTGGTTTCCCTGAAACCTATCATAAGGTAGCATGTACATGGTAGTATGTGTACAGTTGTGAACAAGCTATACAGTGTGAAGTGATGATAGTGTATTTTGAGTCCTGATTTACGGACATACAAGATTTTGCTGTTTTATAGAGGAGAAAACCATTCACACAGCACTACAACGGTATAATTTTGCAAAAGGTACATCACACACGCAAGTCAAAAGAATAACAGAGGAAATATAGCCACAAAACAATAGAATACAGTGTAGAAAAGCCACTGAAGTATTTCCAGCTTCTTGGGAGAACTTTTTACTTTATTCTACTCTTTTTTCCATGTCCAAACTAAGTAAATTAAAACCTGACCATCAATGTCTATATAAAATATAGATGCATCAGCGACATCAATATAGAAATAGCCTGATGGAAGAGACCTCAGGGTCTCAGACCCACTGAGCATTACATCTAAAACTGTTGGTTCTGGAAAGTCTTTTTCATTATATTACTTTTTTTTAATAATTTAATTTTCAAAGTGAATCTAATTTCTAGGTTTTTTTTTTCTTCCAATTAAATGGTCTTCAATGAAATTTCCCCTCTAATGCATTGATCTATAAAGACATTTTTCATTTTGCTGCATGGATAGATTTGTTCAATAGCGTAAATAAAACGGAATTTATATGGGAATACATTTTTGATGGAAAATATCATTTTTTGAAACAACAAAAGTCTGAGAGATATTTGCTCCATTTTTTTTTGTTGTTGTTTTTAAAAATTGATATAACCGTTCCCTGTTGGGCAGGATTTTGTCAGTTTTATGCTTTTCCTGTCAGAGAGCTCAGGATGAAGTCAGAGTTTTCCATTACCCCTGCAGAAATTACCTCCTATGCAGGGAGAAGAAAAGAACTTGGGCCATCATCTGCTAGCAGTGCTCCAAGAAACTCAAGCATCTCCCAGGTATATGGATGGAAAATTCATTGTTGAACAGCATCAATAACCCTCCTACAATGAAGTTTTCATAACAGTACAGAAATATCTTAAAATGAATTCATAAATGCTTTTCGTCTCTGCACGTTGTTCCCTTTGAGAACAATCAGGAAAAAAAAAAAGAGCAAAAACTCTTTGTTTAAATAATGAGGAAAATAAAATAAAATAAAAACTCTATAATAAAGCAAAACCAGAAAATCAGGAATTTTACTGGACACCATCTGGAACTCTTAAGAACAAAATTCTAGTTTCAGCTGAAATGACAAGTACACAGCTTCTCTCTTCTATTGTTCCCTTATTTTATTAGTATCATTGTCCCAAATGGCATGCTAAAAATACACTAAAAACAGATAAAGCCTACTTCTGCTATTGTGAATTTAGATAAAAAAAAAAACACATCAAAACAGTTTTAAAGGAAATAAAATGAGTGTCTAATACTAGAACATTTCTTCCTTCCAAGGCTGTTTAAGCTATGCTTAACTATGGGTATAATTTCTTTTTCTCTTCTCAGTATTGTGTTCCCAATGCTCCTTGGAGTATGAATATTCCACTGAGTTTATCTTCTTGAAATGAACTGTATGGACTCACCACCATGCGGCTTCTTTGTAGAACTGAAAAGTCTTTATTAATGAAACATACATTTAATCAAAAAGGCATATAGATAAAATTCCCTTTTAGTACTATATCAATTTATCTAAGAAATATTCACTCCTTGACTGCTTAGAAAAAATAACACAAAAACATGAATGCTCTCTTTCTGGTGCAAGTTCTAGGTAGTAATCAGATAGTTTCTTTTCTCATGGAATCTTTCTTTTTTATTTTTTTGGAAACAAAAAATATTATTGGTTGAGGAACAGGACAACAGATTCATCTGTCACCGGATCTATAGGTTGTGGTATATATAAAACAAAAATCAAACCCCCAAAAAACAAAATCTCCTAAATTGTATATTTTAACTCATTATATGAAAAACTGAAGAGCTTTTTTCACCTATTATATGCACATAAATTATTTTTTCCAATGAAAAAGCAAATTAATATTGATTTAGTTTTGATTCTTACAGAAATAATTCTTTTTGTAGATCCTATAAAACAAACACTGTTCTTTTTGCATCTCCTGTATTTATAGCATACACACATTTGTTCTGAAATGTGTTGGATAATTTTTCATAATTCAGGCTACACCAGGAATTTGTCCTGGCTCCATAATCAATATTGCTCTCTTTAATTTCAGCTGTCAAGGTTTTGCTACATATCAATTGTTATGTATCAATGCGGTCTAAAAGTTGTGTCTTGTGTGTTTAGATTCCTGATAAAAATTTATAGTATCTCTCCTTAATTCTAATTAGATATTTATTTCCTCACACTTATAAAATCTGTTGACATGCGGAATGAATGGACTAGTCACATAACTCAGTCCATATATGCACAAAGTAGATGGCATAAACACCTACATTCTGAACTTGTGGGGAAAGTAATTAATATTTTTTTTCTGTAGTTTCACCCTATCTTCTACCAGCTGCTAAGAGGGTCTTATTAAACTCTAAAATTGTTTGAGCTTACAGCTATTTTTATCAGAGACAGTTATCCTAGGATCACATTATAGACAGGGGGAAGAAGTGTGTACTCCTAGAGCACATCCATCTGAACTGTTTCAGCGATCAGCCTTAAAATGAGATAAATCTTGCCTTACAAATTCCTGTTTTTCTCCCTAAAGTAGAACTCTATCATCTCATGTGCTGGTAGCTGTATTACAGGTGTCTAAACTTAGAAGTTATAAATCCCCAAACAAGCCCCAATGTTCAGCAGATTAACACTAGAAATGAATGAAATGTCTATGGAAAGATAGAAATGAAAAAAAAAAAAATTGTTAATACGTACATAAAAGGTGGGTCAAAATGCCACTTCCTTTGAAAAGCCTGAAGAGGGTGGATAAAAATGCCCTGAACTGAATGGCAAAAAAATACGAGTTTACCTTTGCCTTGCATTTACACAGAATTCAGCTTCATTTATAAATATAGACTTCTCTCCCAGATGTGCTCCTGTAACTCTCCATTTCCATGTTGTTTCTTTCTGTATCCATATGAAGGGATCTGTACATCCATATTTACAGACTGGAATCAGTACGGAATTGGACTCCCTGATTTGTTCTGATATTTAAAATGTCCTTAGAAGCAATGGCTAGAGCCTTATGAAAAGCACTTATTGGAATTCCAGTTTTCTCATCACCTAGTTAATAGAAATTAGGCCTCTCAAGTTTTTGTGATCCCATACGATTTCTGTGTGCCCACAGAGTCCTGGCCTAATTCATCCTTTCCAAACACAGAGAAGGAACTGTCATGAGAAACAGCTATGCTACTTTCTCTAGGTCCCTGTGAGCTGATACTTTACAAGATACAGATTCTCTGGGGTCAGTCCCTTGCCAGTTTGAACTCCCTTTGAATAACTAACATGGGGCAAATTGAGCTTGACATACTGGAGAATGCCGTCAAGAACCTCTAGTTTATTTTGGGGGATGCATGAAGTCCAGCACAGGAGAGTTGGAATCAAGTTAATTGCCATTCATATGGAACAGGCTCTGCAGCTTTGTACTTGCAGTTGTCAACACAGACATTGTGGCTTACGTACTTTCCTATAGTAGAAAAAAAAAAGCAATAAATAAATAACGCCAAGTTCAGTTACTGTGCAGACTGATCTTCAGTTATGCCTCATGGTTACTGATCTGTTGGCTAGGACAAGCAGCATTATCACAGTTCTCCTTTCCTTTAAGCCCATCCGGATTTGTGAAAGTGCAAACTTTGGCCAGGGCTTCACAGGAGCTTTGCCAGTACAAGCTGCCCCAGAGATCCAGTGAATTAGGTCATCTTCTAGATATGCTGGGTACATACTGTCCTGGACAGTTCTGACATCTTTCTGAGCAGCAAAACCAGACTGCAAGCCTTTTGGAGGAATCAGGATAGTAAATTGCTTGAACAGCAATTACCACAATGTTCCTGATGAGCTTTCTGCCACTAGGGCCCAACAGCTTGAATAACTGGCTTCTGCTAGTAGAACCTAGCTAATGATTCATGCACAATAGATTCATCTATTTTTGGATAATCAATTGTTCAGTAACAAGATTCTAGATTTATTTATTTTTCTTATTTGAGAAGCAGTGTGTTTCAAAACTAATAAATAGCTGCGTGAAATGCAGCATTCTCAAAGGTTTTTATTTTTCTTTATTTGCTTGTTTTTCTCTTGGTCAATTGATTACTAATGTTTCATGGGTATGAAACATATATTTAATCAGTCTGGGATAATTAATTTGAAATTCCCTGGGAATTTTATCCGTTATTTTACACCGTTCTGGCAATACATTCTGAAAGAAATACACCTGTAATTCTAAGAATTACACATACTTGCTTTTGTGAATGTGCAATTGGGGATGGCTGTGTTAAGGGAACTGAGTGAGACCAATAGGGCTGTACCCTCCCCCTGTCCAGGCCCCCATCTGACAACCTCCAATGAAATGAGCAGGGTCAGGTCCCCTTCCCACTCTGATGTAGAACCCAGGACAGTTTAGAACCCCTTAATTATATCTAAAAGCCACCTCACAATACACTGTAAATCATTAACATGAGAAGTTCTTCGAATTTGAAAACTCTAAAAAGCTAAATACTTACCTAGAAAATAATTTTCTGACCCAAATCATCACTCTGTAATGCAGATGACACCCTCAATTCCACAACATTTTTGAGATAAAGTAGTTCCCCTTATGCCCGGATACAGGAACAAACTCCACTAAACCTCAGTATTCTAAATTTTAACCTTAATCCTTCCTTCATCCCAAATGGATGGGACCTTTGGACTTGATAACCTGGGGAAAAGGGTATGCTTGTGTTGTTACGGATACTGGAACCAGATGGGTGCCAGTGAAATGGGTGAGACCTTGGCTGGAAGCAAACTCGCATACATCAGACCTAGCAGGCAAGCAACCAGTACCCTAGCTGTGGAAAGTGTGCGCCTGCAGAACAACAACATGAGAAGAAGAGGTGTTACTGTTATTAGCTGTACATTGTGGCTTTTAGGAGGTAGTGTTGCTTTTAATGCTAATATAGGGGTTAATGCTGCTTTTAACGCTAATGGATATGTTATGCTTCTTAGGCGGATTGTTAATTATACCCAAATCAAGAATTGTTGGCTTTGTGGAACAGCAGATCAATTTGATGTACTGGTGTTAGGTATTCCTCTAAGCAGCTGGACAGACCTGAATCCGTATAGCCTACTCAATAAGTCATATCTGTGTACACAGGAGAATGTCTCAGTGGAAGGAACGCCTTTTACACTTCAATTGGTGGAATGGAAATTATTGCTAACAGAACAGCAGAAGCAATTTTTGGATTGCAAACAATGCAAACAATGCATTTTTCCCTGAGAAAAATAGTCTTACAAAATCGAACGGCCCTTGATATCCTAACCGCACAGGCTGGAAGAGTATGTACCCTGATAAATGAAACATGTTGCAGCTATATGATCAATCCGGCAAAATACTTACGGATGTCCAAGACATTTGGAATTGCGCAAAGATTTTGCATAAAGTCACAGAGGATGAGGGTCTGTCATGGTTGGACAATTTATTAAGTGGTTGGGGAATTTCGGGGTGGTTTCGCTCGTTAATTAGAAGTGTTGGGATGGTGTTGTTGATTCTATGTTGCCTTCTACTTGTTGTGCCTTGCTTATTGAAATGTGTATCCCATATGATTGAGAATGCTGTAAAGAAGGTTTGGCTGGATTCAATCCTTGATCAAAATAGGATCTGATGATTCTACTGATTTTCTTGTGCATTTTGGTTGTCGTTCCCTGCCTGATTAAGTGTCTGAGACAGACGGTGGACAAGTCGATCAAAGACATATTTTGGGTGAACCATCAAGAGTTCTGGCTTGCTCAAAAACAAGAAGGGGGAATTGCGGGATTTCTGAAGGCCAGCAGCCATGTTGTGAGCAAGCCAGATCTAGGTGAAAGCGCAGAAGGGCCAGATCTAGGTGAAAGGGCAGAAGGACTGCTGACTAAGGGATAAGGAATTCAGCCGAGAGTCAGACAAGGAGTAAAAGAGCTGAGACAAACAACTAGAGGGGGACGGTCGTTAAACGTAAGGGCGCGTGGACACTGCTAGTTAGCCTATCACACTGTGTAGTTAGACGCGTGGACGCGGGGTCTTAACCAATCATTTTAAAGAAGCGCTTGCGTGTTTGGGGAAGCCTTGCGTATAAGCGTGCTTGGAACCCTGAATAAACTGGCGCTGCTTGATCGTATTGATCGTGTCCGTGGTGTCTGAGACCCCCGCGTCATAATCCTAATGCTGTTTTTAGAATATCACAATAAATTTGTCTTCGTGACCCAATGTTCATTTTCTTTCTCCAGAACATATACGATCTATGAACTAATTTAGCTATACAGTCCATTATTTCTAGCATAATAATCCCAAAAGTGCAACTTTTAAGTACACCCAGAAGTCCACCAATCCTGGCTGACAGAACAGTTGTAACCGAAAAAGGTTCATTTGAAAAATTGAATAATTAGGATCCATTAGTAGTCCTAGCTCTTCTTATCTTTATTCCCAAACGCAAACCTAAATTTAGTTTAAGAATAGAACACTGGTTCTTATTGCACTCATCTAAAAAATAAATAACTTGATTTTTTTCATTTAGTTGCTGGTAAAGAACCATAAGGATATTTATGTCTAAAATTCCTTTTTCCTTTGTATCTTTACTAGGATAACCTTACCTTACTTTTTTTTTTCTTTTTTCTCTTTTTTTTTTTTTTCATAACTTACTTATCTCTGCAGATCTCCAAGCAAAGCTTAACAGTCTCCTAATATCCTTCTCCATACTGGTATCTCAGACTAGGGAGGAGTCAACAAATGCCTGGTTCTCTAGCTTTTATTTTCACAAGTGAAATAGTGGAAAAAAAAGAAAGGAAGATGAAGCACTAAGAATATTTCTGAAAGATGGTATGCCTTACGTTGTTATAAAAGGGGGAATGGAAGGGAAGAGGAAAAGGAAGAGGGGAATGCTTCTGTTACAAACTAATGTCATTCATGTGTTGTTACTTGTATATTATTTTATTAATTGCTAACTTGTTTGGATGGTCACCTAACCTTATTTTATTATTTATTGAATGAGAAAAGTCTCTAGTAAACTCCTGAGTCTATGTCCTTCTGACCTCTAATTGTGTAAATTTTGTTCTGGTAAGCCAAAGTGGTCTACATCTGTTTTATGTCGAGAGATATACCTTTAACAATCAATATAGTCATTATTTCTGTACTTCTTATTGCACTTAGTATGTTTCTCAATAAACTAATTTTTGCTTGTTTTATTGTAAATTTTAGTGCCAGGACCTGGGGCATATGTCGTAGTGGGGACCCAATCACGTCAATATTTTCTCGCCTTTCTTGTTTGTCACTTCAACTCTTATATACACAAATTTATAGTCAGACCTCTTTAAAATTAGCATTTTCACAGATACAATAATCCTGATGAATAAAGCGGAATTTGGAAAGCTTCCTTTTCTGTCAGAGGTAATCCCCAAAACTACTCAGCTATAAACAGATATGGTCATTTCATTCACAGATTCAAAAAATCTTCTAAATATGTGGCTGGCTATATTACTCTCTTCTGTACTTGATTGTTTATAGTCACGGTACAAATTTTCTGTTTTAGCTGAAATGCTTGTTTTCTCTTTGAATTTAACCTGATTTGCTTCATGAAGCTTTGGAGGTTTATGCCAGCTGAGGATGAGCTATAATAATGTTGGCAGGTATGTATTATCTTATAAATGTCATAGAAATGCCTTTTCACAGTTAAGAGTATCAATGAATACTTAACTACCTGGATTGCTTGGATAAATGTGTAAGCGGGAACAGAGTAATATGCAACATGACTGTAATGATTTTAAAGAAAAGATATAAGTACTACACTACTTAGATTGGTAAAAATGATATAATACATGCATATTATATATTTCGTTTTTGTAGTGGTTTTCATAAGATAACTGAGATTTAGAAGTTTGTAATAGTAGCATGCAGCAACCCTTTTATTTTCTTTTTCCACTCACTTTCTAAGCCTTCTTTTTTTTTTTAACTTGAATCTCTTTTATATTCAGCTTGTACATTTGCTTCTAATGCTGTTCTAGAGTACAACAATTCATAGAGAATTGAAAAAGCAATTTTCTTGGGATAGCTAGCTATTCTCCCTAATTTTCACCTGCCAAACTCTTTTCTATGAATGTTGACTCAATCAGATAAAATGCAGGCTTTAAAGATGTTTGATTAGCTGCATGGCTTACCTTTAGCTACTCACACTGCATGCAAAGTGTCTGCATACACACTGCTGTTCCTTTTTCCAGTGGTAACCACAACAGACACAGTAAGTTAAACTGCATGTAAGTCACATTTTTCCCCAGAGCTGCTCTGAGCAATGAGGGCATGTTCTAAGGCTATAAATGCTTTTCATTTATAAGCTATTGATATCTTATTTCTCTTTTATTCGATGAAATAAGAATGTATCACTAGTAAAAACAAATCAAATAGAAGAAGAAGTATTACTTATAATGTGTATCTTCATTTATTTTGTTTTATTTTAGTTTCACTCTTTATAGCATTTCATTTGACATCGCACAACAAGTGGAGGATTTTTTTTTACATATTTCTGCTGCTCCACATCAAAATATTCTCAAATAAGCAAAACCCTGGAGATATGTCAATTTATGCAATTGAATTTCTATAGATGTCAGGATTTTGTCATCCTTAGTTACACTGAACAGTGTCTTGTTATGTAACCAATTCCCTTCATCTCAGTGGGGCAAGACTCTTAAAAAAAGTGTTTTGTGGCCTCCAATATTGTGAAAAAAAAAACCTGTCATATTTAATTTTATAGAACTACTTCAAACTGACAGCAAAATGCAGAAAATATGTCTTTTTTAATTTTTATTTTCACCACTTGGATTGCGACTTTTTCAGGAGCCATTTTGTGTTGGAGGGAAGTATTCTAGAGAAGTATTGCAAAATGCTAGGACAATTGAACAATTGGTGGTAAGGATATTTATTTTATTCAGTCTATCTGCTAATAATTTTATTAATATTTTATGATTCGTGATTTAATAACAATAGGAACAAGATGATTTAGTAATTTTAGTTTTAGTTTTTTAGGGTTGAAATGAACAAGAGAAGAAGAAAGAAATCTTTCTCCCTCTTTAACATCTCTTAAAACTACTGAATTCTTTCAAAGAGATTATGCAAAGGCCTCTCTTCACTGGACAATGATACAGGTATGAGTACTCAGAAGTAACTCCATATCAACAGTCTTCTCTAAAGACGTCAGCACCACAGGTGTCAAATCTCTGCTGAGATTCTGCTTCATTCAGCTTCATTGAAGCAGAAATGATGATTCTTGGGGTAAATGGTGGGTGGTTAGGATAAGTCCAGAAAAAATCTTTTTTTTTTTTTGATACTTAAAGCTCAATCCATTTAAACGCATTATTATATTCTTAAATATATTATTTCTGTTGTCAAATGAAGGATAGACAAAGCTGTGACAGATACAAGAGTGATAAATTGAAGAGTTTTTTTTTTTTTTTCATAAGGCCACAAAGCTGATGAGGGGACTGGAGAAAGACTTTATGAGGAGTGGCTGAGGGGGCTGATATTATTTATTTGGAAGAAGAGAAGGCTCAGAGGAGACCTTATTACTTTCTGCATCTTCCTGAAGGGAGGCTGTAGTGAGGCAGACTCCAAGGAACTACTGATAGGATAAGAGGAAATTATTTGAGGCCTCAAGTTATGTCAGGGGAGGTTCAGGTTAGACATTAGGAAAAAAATATACACAGGAAGAGTAGTCAAGCCAACACAAAAATTATACACAGAAAGAGTAGTCAAGCATTGGAAAAGGCTGCCCAGGACAGTGGTGGAGTTACTATCCCATGCAGTATTCAGGAAACATGTAGATGAGACATTTAGGGACATACTTTAACAGGCATGTTGTTGAACAGCTTGCAGTTGGACTCAATGATCTTGAAGGTCTTTTACAACCATAGTGATGCTATGATTCTATATTTTGTATTTTATCTGAATGATTTGGGGACTAAAATAAGAAATGTCAAGGTATTAACAAGGAGGCTGGACTAGATGATCTCTAGGTGTCCCTTCCAACCTCAACCATTCTGTGATTCTGTGATTAGATAAAAAGGTGAGAGACTAAATATATATTTTATTCTGTTTTCTTGTAATATGTTCAGGATAATATTCTGATACATTTTGCTGTAGTAGAGTGTTTCCTTGTCTTACATGCCTTTCCTTCTTATATGCCTTTGCATCCTTTTAACATGCTCTGGTTCTTAAAGATGCCATATCTAATTGCCTGTTAATTGTAAAAGGAAGCCCTACATGGCTGAATCTTCCTTTTGTTCCTGCCAAGGCAACAAACAGAAGACTTAAAAATGGCAACATAATTATACCAGCTCATATAATAAGACTGTTATATCAAAAGGGAATAAACATGTTTTCTGGCTTGTACGTGGTGAATAACCACATTAAATCATTTTCAATTGTCCATCAAAGTCAAACTTATTAAAGCTCAACACTGCAAGTAAAAGCTTTTTGAAATCAACATGGCTGATATCTAAAAGCATAAAGCTCACACTCACTTTTACATTTTATAAGTGACCTTTCCGACCATCTTTGAGTTTTCTTTAATGGACCACCTTCCAAAACTTATGAAGTAAGAATGAAAAGCTTTTTATAATTATAAAAGCAATACAAACACTATATTGTTTCTTCCAGAATGAAAGAGAAAATAACTGAAATACCACCCCCCACCAATTTCTCAACCTGTCAGCTATATAAAAGTGCCTATTAGAGTAAGTGGCACACAGAAAGACAGCTTCTGCTAGAGGAAAACCTCATTAAAACATGCAGAAAGTCAAAGACATTCTATTTTTATTAATTTTAAAATGCATCCTCAAAACACATCAATCAAAATGACCAAGTCAGGGCTTCAGTACTTTGTTGCTTCTAGGATGCTATAAGATCGTATGACTGAGAGCTAACTCCTTCCTCCTAGTTGAATACTTAACAAAAGGCATGCTAAAGACTAGTAAAATAATAGCATTTTAAAAATACTTTTTTTTGAAAAACACAATGTATAAATATTATCCTCTGATATAGAACTGTATGATTTTAGTAAATATTTTTTCTGCTTACAGATGATCCTGCTGTGGGTTCCTCAAGAAAGGAATACCTTCAGTTTGGCTGTGGCTTTCCATTAAGAAGGAAGAGAAAGGGAACCATATACCCACAGGACTTAATAAAAGTGAAAATTTTGCATGATTAAGAAAGAGATTCAAGTCTGGAACTTGCAAGGATACAGCTGCACGTATTTTCTTTAGCTGTGAAGCCAAGTACAGCAGCTTCTGACCCAGGCCATTTAGTTCTGTTTCTCCTGTAGAGTTGACCATTGTTTCTGTTGGGATGCTGTAACTTAATGGCCTGTGTTGTATCATGATTGCAGAAATGCCCTTATTTTTAAAAATCCTAACTTTCCTCCCAGCATTCACTCCCTGCATGGAATATGGGAGCATAGTTGCTGGAGTCCCCAGCTTCTTGACATTTATGGCACTGAATAAATAAATAAATAACAATTGTGAGCTTGAGTCTTCACAAAACAGGGATAGAAGAGAAATAATAACACTGTGAACACAATTTGGTCAAAAGCAGTCTATATAAACTTCAGTTTAATTTGGAAACCTTATGATATTAAAAATACATCCAATTAAATCACTTTAAGTACAGAAAAAACTCTATAAAATAGTATTCAGAAAAGTAGCTAGATCACTACAGTAGACTAGAGGAAATGATTTAAGACATGTAACTAACCTGAGGAATAGATAGAAATATATAAACTATCTCACATTTCTTGCATGGTCTTGTAAATCTTGTGCATAGAAGTTGCATAATACTCTTTAAAAAGCACTTGTCCTTTCTGTTATTATTTTCATAAAAATGTGTGCATACACCCAAATTTTAAGGTAGAAATATAATCTTTAAAAATAATAACTTCGGCTTTTTTTTTTCTTTTAGAAAAGCATATTGCAAATAGTTTATTCTAAGACAGAACGATTACTTGAACCTAGTCTACTACATAAGGGAGAACTCTTCCATGAGCAGTTTTGTGAATTTGTCTTCTTCCTCCTTCTTTCTTAAAATGAAATAGATCATGAATATATCCTCTGAGGCAAAAGAAAACATGTTATCTATCTGATCTGGGTTAAGCGCTGCACCATACACCAAAGAAAAATAATAGTTGACATTCAAGGATTTTATGTGAGTAATTCAGCAGCCACCAGCGAATCAATATATAATCAAGCAATTTTGAATAAGGAATAAAAATCAAATGCTGCTCAGAACTAATTTACAAATAGAAGAAAAGGACTGCATTTGCCAAGAGTATTATACACTGTGAACATTTTGCGCAGTTCCTGTTACAAGTGACTCTCAACTGCTGTTTCTGAAATGTTTTAAGAAGTCCATAATATGCCCACTGGTACAAGTCTACATGCAAAATAGCCTCTTAGCTAAAATAAAGCTTTTAAATTTCAAATGTGGCAACTGCACATCTTTTCTCTAGGAAGGAAAAGGAACATTTAATATCAAATGCACATATGATGAATAATGCTACATTTTGGCAGATTATCTGAATACCAAATAGCATAAAATAGCAAATAATAATTCATTATTCTACTGCTGCAAATAATTTATTTTATTTTTATTATTATTATTTCACAGTATCCTGCTAGCTGCTTCATAGGAACTACGTCAAAAGACCTGGTCCTGCCCTTGGATACTTAAGCTTCAAAAGCTAGGGCATCAATCTTTCATTTAGCACCTACTGTAGTCCTATGTGATTCTTTCCTATTCCTGAAGAGATACTTAGGAAAGATCGTATTTTTCTGAGCCATAGTGTACCCTCCAACTTTTTTTATGCTCCACAGAGGATTTAAACTGCTACAAATGTCTATCTTTAGCAAAGTATTTTTTTATCTCTCTATTGGCTGTCATGGGTTTAGTGAAGCCAAAGTGTTCCTCAGCAAATCCTACATAGCTGAGACAGTTGGGGTGTAGCCAATATACCAAGAAGAGAGTAAGGACTGATATCTCCCCGATTCCCTTTCATGACACTCATTGCTGTCTCTCAGGATGGGCTTTCTGTCCTTTAGCAATAACAAGGGAGACAGTAACACTTACAGGCATGGAACTGCAGACATGCTAGGGATGCATGGAAACATCTGGTCATCTCAGACATAAATGCAAGTGAAAAAATATTTGAGGTGAGGATTAGAGAGCACTGAGGAGTGATCTGAATGAGGCAAACACAGTTTCCTCTGCAAACAAGACTACTGAGAAAGCCCTAGAAATATAGTGGGGGGGAAAAAAAAAAGTATACAGAGGCAAATGGAAGTGGGGGGAAAAAAAGAGAAAGGGGAGAATAATTTTCAGCGCAATGGAAAGAACACATTGACAAAAGGAAATGAAAAGGTGTTTCTTCCAGGACTGAAAGTGAAATGGGAGTTCTCTATACATTATTTTATTCATCATTGTACATTTTTGGGGCTTTATGATCTCAGATTTCTGATTTAGCATTTTTTCTCCTAGATTTCCACAGGTATATTTTTAGCAGAAAATTCCATAATGTTTATCTCCTATGGTTAGTGCAGATTTATAGTTGGACATGTCCTACCTTCTAAAGTATTTAAATACCTAGTTCATTCATTTCAATAACACTTAGGCATCTAAGGATTGAAGTTTAAGTGTTTAGACAAATACTGTTTTAAGTATAGTTTTACTAGGATAAAAGCTACCATGCCAGGGATTTTATTGTTTTAGTTGTAATGACAAAAAAAAAAAAAAAAAAAAAACAGTGATTAAGATAGTATAGAGGTAAAATCTTGTAAGTGCAGACCAAACCCTTGCCTATAAGAAGCTGAGATGGAAAATTAAGTCTCCCTTGAGAGCACTGTGTATTTTTAAAGCAGTAGATAAATGATGCAATTGGAAATATATATATATATACACATATACATATATATATTAGATAGCTCTGAGAGTAATACAGAATGGCAGAATGGCTGAGAAAGGAGTATTTTGGAGTATGAGCAGCTCATAAAGGGAGATGGTCGAGCTATAGGCCATTAATATGAGCAAGCAAGCATCCAGTACAGTGTGATGCAAATGACTTATGTGCGACCCAGCAAGGCTCTAGTCAGCCTGATGTAACAGTGTAGATTTTGTATAAAAATAGCAATATGCTTATGGACTTACTGATTTTTTTTTGGTAGACTTACCCTCTATCAAAATGAATTAAAGAAAAAGGGAAAGCAAAGAAATATAGTGTCTAATATGTTAGAGCACACATCTGACCTGGGGGGGAAAAAGGAAGTGCCTTGAAACTATCCTTCTCATAGGATTCAGGGTCTTCAGCCTTTAGGAATGAATGTACAGGAAGTACCACTCTCTCTATTCAGCAATATAGGGTGTTTAAGAAAACACACCTCTGTACTGGTTGGCATAAAAGTAAAATTATTGGGTTTTGCAACAGTGAGATTTCACGTGTGATTTTTACAGTCAGATCTCAGTATGCATGATTATAGTAAAAGGGTAAACTATTTTGAATGCGTACCAGGTGAAAAATGTACTTCTGTTAAAGGACTTTATTACATCTGCAAGATGTCTTCCTTGTAGATGAAGTCTGTGGTTTTCAGCCTCTGCACATCTTTGAAACTGATTCCATGCCAGTTGAGTAGTCAGCCTCCAATTCATATGTCCAGAATCAAGGATTTCCTCCAGAGATTGGATATATATATGATTAATGATGAATTGAATGGATGTATATATGATTCATGATGAATTCATCCAATGATGAATTGAAACTGGACTAATAAAAACTGTTTGACGTATTTTGATTATATTGTTAAAATATTAGTTAGCTTTACCCTAAATTCTTAGCACTTTTTTCCTTTCACTCAGAACAAGATTTTGAGTAAAAATATGCAGTGCATCTCATAAGTTGATGTGTGACAGTCAAGATATATTTACAAACAATAATTTAAGGAAAAAAAAAATCTGAGTCTGATGCTAGCAACATATGCTGACCTGCACATATGCAGCCATATATAGCCTCCACCTGATGTGTTATTATCCCCCTTATCTTCCAGCTAAAGACATGGAATAAATATATATTCTATAATTCTTTTGGGAATAATTGTCTTGTGAGGTGATGCAAGATTGAATTGCAATAAAAGTAGGCTCTGATTCTACAAAGTACTCCAAGGCTTAAGGCATTCCCATCTCATTTGTAAAAACAATGTATTTAATATATCTTATTCCAAATTTTATAATTACCTTTTCAATTCCATAATCTTCATTTTCATTGATATTTATGACTCTTCATGGCAATATAAGGCTTTGTATTTGTTTAAGTCACCTTGATACTTGGAATCTGTACTTAATGTTTCCTTCATATCTACTTTGTCCTGCTTCTCAGCCAAAGTACCCTCTCTGGTTATATATGGAAGTTTCTACATGTTTGGCAAACTTTCTCATGAACAATAAGCTATTTTCAATAAATAATAACCTTTTGTATTAAATATATTGCAGAAGGAAAATATTTTTCTGTGATTTTATTCTAGCTTTAAAATAGTCTAGTTCATGTAGTTTAGTAAGTCAAGAAGGAAAAAGCATATATGCAGGTTTCCCTAAAATATTTTTCTATATAATTTTCTATATGAGATCCACTCACCTGTTCTAGGAAATTTTCATTGGGCTCTCTGAAATGCATAATTTAAAATGTGTCATTCTTTGCAGGATCAGTGCTAAATGCTGTAATGGGAAAATTCCTCAGTGAGCTGACAAGTCAAAGAGAGTAGAATATATTTATAAATACAAAATATTTTTATAATATTTTACATAATAACAAAAATATTCTCCTACTCAAATAATTTACTTTTATCATGCAAAAAAAGAAAAGTTTAATCATACGTGCATATGAGAGGCAACAGAAACTAGAAAATTGACTTCAAGAAGTATGCCGAATGCAATGCTTCTTGATATTATCACAGTATTTTTAGCATGTTGAAAAAAAAATGGTAAACGTTTAGCTAAAATTATTCTGCCTGAATATAACAATTGTGCTTTCTGATAAGCTTAGTTAGTCTAGAAATTGCTAATTTATTTATCACAGTCAATGGGCTGTAATTTCCTGGATAATATTGAAAACATTTTAGTGTACGCTCAGAAACAACAATACTTTTTAAAAGTAAAATAAAATAAAAATATCACTAAATGTTGATTACATCAACATTTCATATTTAAATAATTTATCAGCTGTTTGGGTAATCAAAAGCATATTCTTGGGGGAAAAAGTATATATGATGTCACACTACAAAAAGTCTGGGGCAGGACAATCTTTTGATTTGATTCGCCTAAGAGCTTTGGCTTTTGAATCTTGGCCAAAACTATCAAATTAGTTTACCAAATTTCCAAATAAGCAAATTATAATTAAATATTACAATGATGAGACATAATTATTTTATGTATTTTAATCCTGATTTTTCAATTCCTTGTGCTGGAGAGAACTGATGGATTTTTAGTGCAGAAGAATAGGTCAGAGGAAGGATATTTCCTAAGCAGACATTTTTATACGTAGCACAATTAATTCATATCCCATGGACCACATGTTTTTTTTCATGACTGCTACCTGCATCCTGTGTTTAATGAAAGAAAATGAAACATTTCAAAGAACATATTAATCATATGATTTATCTTAGATTTTCAGAATGTGGGTAGAAAACTTGGATAGTACTAAGACATATATAAAATCTACATTCAGCTCTACTGACTCTACTGCGAGAATCTGGATGTACGAAAAGTCAAGTCTTTTCAAAAATATTTTTCTTGTGTCTCTAGTTTATCAAAAGATAATATTCATGATGTCAAATTTGTAGTTTATCGAAAGATAATATTCATGATGTCACATTTGCACATACACTGGTCTGGAAAATTGGGAATAAGGATGAAAATGAGATAACAATAATTAATAATATAATAATTAATTACTACAAATCACTTAAAGCGACATATGTGTATAGACTAATGAAAATGCTACTACTGGTTCTGATCGTCTTTGACAGCCAAGTATCTACTCAGAGCAAAATGACAGTAGTATAGCTAAATTCCCACTTGTTTTCAAATTGGCATAATGCATCAGTAGTAACAGATTACTCCCTTCAAGAACAGAATCACATTGTGTTGTCAGATTCTAATATGCAAAGCGATTAATGAAACAAGTCTATTCTATTTTATTTTGACCTCAGTTTTTCTACCTTGAGCAAATCAAGCCAAAGACTAGTTTAGACATTTTCTTCTTTCAGTTATACTATGTGACATAAATTCTCATATGTGACCTTCTAGGGAATTTTTTTTTGAGTAGGTAAAAGGAAAATGGATAAATGTTTTGAATTATATATAATCTCATTCTTTTCTTCTTTTTTGGTTTGATACGAAGTCATGTCATTGTGTAGGTGTATGTTGTCTTCTACTACCAGTTAAGGGCTCAAATAAAAAGGAATAGTGTACAAAAAAGAGTGATTTAATAGGATAGGGGAAAAAAAAAAAGAGCCAGAGATGAACAAAATTAAAGCAACTATACAATAAAAACAAATGCATCAATGCATCAAGTCTTGTACTTTTCCAATCCTTTAACTCTGCCGAAATATGAGTATCAGAATATGTTTTTACATAAGTATACTCTTCAGAGGAGTATACTCTTTAAAACATTTTTTTTTTGTATAATGACTATTTTTTTTAGTAATGTTTATACTCAAAGACAATGAGATAGACTGTTCTTGAACTTAATGCTTTATATCATGTTATTCAAAACACTATTAATTGATCCATTTTCTTTATATGAACCTGGAGATTCATATAAAAAGAATATATTTACTTTCAAGTAATATTCACAATGACTTAAAAGATTTTTTAAAAAATGAGATGAAAATATTTTCATAAGTGCTGTAGCAATTCTGCGAAATACAGCATAAAACATATAATTACAATATAATTCATTATATTTCAAGAAGTAATACTAGCATTTCAAAATTTTGCTCTGTTGTGCAAATACTGTGAATCCCAAAGAAACAGTGGCTTTTTCAAAGATCAAGTTTCCATAACATTTACATATTTGACAGGAAACAAAGCTGCCGGAATAAATTTACTCAGATTTCTCCACATGTTACTAGTAGCTAAAATATGCTTGGTTCCAGCATTTTAGTTATACTTTCTGAGTAGAATAAGCCTACTCTGTCACAATAAATTATCATACACTCCAGCAAAAGATATGCACAAGTCAGGTCTAAATAAACAATATGATGCTAAAAATAGGTAAATGGTGAATCAATGTGTTTTGAAAGAAAAACATCTTGAGAACAGACTTTTTATGCTCTTCTACATCTTTCAGTCAGAAGAAATGTCTAAAATTTTTTTTATAAATTCCCAGTTCAAGAGGGACATGGAACTTCTAGAAAGGGTCCAGCGTAGAGTGATAAATATGATTAAGGGACTGGAGCATCTATTTTATGAGGAAAGACTAAAAGAGCTGGGCCTGTTTCGCGTAGAAAAGAGAAGACTGAGGGGAGAGCTGATCCATATGTATAAGTACCTGAGGGGAGAATGTAGGGAGAATATAGCCAAACTCTTCTCCTTGGTGTCCAGTGACAGGATAAGGGGTAATGGGTATAAATGAAAACACAGGAAGTTCTACCTCCATGTGAGGAAGAACTTTTTTACTGTGAGGATGATGGAACCTTGGAACAGGCTGCCCAGAGAGGTGGTGGAGCCTCCTTTTCTGGAGATCTTCAAAAACCACCTGGATGGACTCTGTGCCATGTGTTCCAGGTGTCCCTGCTTGAGCTTGGTTTGACTGGATGATCTCTAGAGATCCCTTCCAGCCTCAACCATTCTGTGATTCTCTGTGTGATTCTGCAGTTAATAAAAAAAAAGCTACCCTACATCCTATGATAACTAAGGCCAGTAAGACCAGATGACAGATACGACACTTTCCTAGTGTACAAGTAGAGCATATCAAGGCATTTTAAATGACAGCAGACCAAATAATAATAATAATAATAATAAAACTCCTGGATGTTTTTATAAGCCAAGTGCATGAGCCATTATAGTCAACAGAAATCTTGAAAACACCGTCAGTGGATCTTCATTCACCTTAAACTTAGGTATCAATGACGTTCTGAAATTTCACATCCACACAGAGTTAACAATACATCACTGAATCTACTGAGGTCCTGTTTGGAAATTCCACAGTGTTTCTAAAATGAAGATAGATGAATTGATGTGAAGTATTCTGCATCAAATATCCAACCTTGATTCATGGAAAATGTGATCAAAGTACAGCACTATCATATCTCAAGACCCCAAATCTCTTTAGTTAGG
This sequence comes from Tinamus guttatus, assembly GCF_059628265.1. Taxonomy (NCBI): domain Eukaryota; kingdom Metazoa; phylum Chordata; class Aves; order Tinamiformes; family Tinamidae; genus Tinamus; species Tinamus guttatus. The sequence continues at coordinate 3,609,476 of NW_028288668.1, forward strand.
CTTTATAATGTAAGAAGCAAATTTTGGTTTCTTTGTGTTCTATGTCTACAAGAGATCTATCAGTTGTATGAATGAAGTTTTAAAAGTCTTCATAAAACTGTAATCCTTACAGAGGTTAAGAAAAAAAGCTCTGTTTTTGCTTTTTAGATGGGCAGCATCTACCTTCAGCTACATACAGCTATTTTTATGTTATTGAGTAATGCTGCTATGCAGGAGTTTACAAGAAATTAAAGATGTGTTGAGGAAGAGATATCCATGTTTCACACATGTTTCAGGGACATACCTTCAAGTACTAGTTTTGGTCTGACCCTATATACTCAAATCCTAGTGACTGGAGGACAGTGTGTGCATTTCTCGACCATGTCTTATGGTTTATTTTATCAAAAAGTGATCAATTTTGTACATGATGATTGCTCTGCAGTGTGACCCAAATAATAGTGAGTGGAAAGGACTGAAATATTTGCTTTGAAGTCCTGATCTAAACTAAATGTTAATATAGACACATCCAGAACATTTGATGGAAAAAAAAAAAGAAAAAAAAAAGAAAGAGGCAAGCTACAGTCTGAAGTTATGGAAACATAATTTATCACAGAATAAGTGAAAGAAGCTCAAGGTGTGAGAATCAGCTGCTCACCTTGCTGTTGTCCCTATATAGCAGAGTTAACATCCAGAGAGATCATCTACTGAAAGACATAAGAATGCAATATTCTTAGAGAGAACTTAGAGAGACAACAAGAACTTTTTCTCCTGCATTCTTATTTCCATTGTGGGGCCCTATTGTAGACCAACCAATAGTCATTACAGGAATTGTGCTGACCATGTATGTATGAAAAAAAAAAAAAAAAAAAGGAAAAGAAAAAGAACAATCTGAATGAAACGGTAATTGGTATCTCTATTATGTATTTTTCTATACATATATATGCATAATGTTGTTATGGAAGGACAGCTACCATTGCCTCAGACCATTACTTTAGTGCCGCATTAATCAAAACTGTCAGATGAAGCATTACCAAAAACACTGTAATTCCTCATTATGTGTTTCATCTTGAGATGTGTTTATCTTGAGAGGTGTTTATTCCATTAGTAATTTATTTCATTAATCTGAAACTTAAAAAAAAATATCATGCTTACTACTGACTAGTGCAATAAGTGATGTACCCAAGACTGCTGAAAAAAAAAAAAAAAAAAAAAAAGTAATCAATTATGTGTATTATAATCCCTGATTAAAACCTCTCTTCTGGAAGTGACAGAGAATCAACCATCAAGATACTTTTCAGCCATAGAAGACAGGAACTGACCTGTATTGACATACTTTGACTCAGTGAATTCAGTTAACAGATCTATCTATCATCAAGTTTGCTTAAAATTTACTATTTTTTGTGTGTCTGCAATACATATCTTTTTAGTATAGAATTACAGTATTTTTGCCTCTATCCTCAGTTGATATCATTTGGTTCTATAACATAACATAACTTCTGCTGCTACAATTGTTTGTCTTTTTAATGACTGCATTGTGGAAGCACTAAGAAAATAGAAGAAAGATTAATGGTTTGTCCCAGGCTCCATGTCCATGTTCACATGGAAAAAAAGTTGGAATGCAATTAAATAATTAGATTCTGACACATATAAATGAAAGAGAATACAATACGGTGCAATAAAGAAAAAATAAGAAGTATCTTATCTTAAAGAATAATTAAAAATACAGATAGATGTTGTAGGTCTTTTCCATTTGTAGGTCTTTTTGATTTATAATTGTGGAGTTTTATTGCTGTTCTTAAAAAAAAAAAATGCTATCTTTCCTGAATTGTTTGGGTTTGTCCCTTAAGCAGTTTTCACCAGAATAACAAAAATATCAGAAGTAATACTGAAATAATTTTTATTGATGGCCAAATTAATACTAAAAATATTGAAAATTACAATTTGTTTGCTGAATTGTTTTATTTCAGTTCAGTCCAATGATAACCCACATTTGTGTACACTGTATACACTGTCTACACTCCCACTTCATGAGAAGTATAGTTCTGATGTTCCACTGTTTAATCTAATTTGTAGACCAGAATTCCAGGTTAAACTAATACAGTATTATAGCTTTTTTCTCTGCACAAAATATTGCTATATATCTCTGGATTCCTATGATTGTAGAAATTGTGGAAGATATCTTGTACTTGGGAGCTTCTCACATGTAGAAGAATGAACCTTTGAGGAAACCAAAATAGAACATTTAACATATCAAAACAGACAATTCAGTGCTGGCAATAAACAAATAAATATATAAAATTGAAATTTGAAAATTTCTTTGAATTTTACTCCAGAGTTAACTATTTAATGCACGAATCATTTTTATGACTGACTTTCCATTTCACTTTTGATTAAATATATAAAAATGCCATAAAGATCTGTGGGATCAGTCCAAACTAAATATAAGGAAATAAGTGTATTTTGACATAAGGACAGAAAAAGAAAATAGTTTCAAATTTTTATTTCACTTCTTTTTATACTAATCCTAAAGTTCTACTTTCTATGAACTAATCTAAACATTTTCCAACTGTGACACTGCTTTAGTGGATTTGTATTTACACATTAATGTGTACCATTGTAATAATTTCAATCCAACTGTAAAAATGTTTAAGTGAATATAATCTTAACAAAACAAAATAAACAAAACGTGAAACAAAACTAAACCAAACCAAATCAAACTAATTCACCAGAACTAACATGTATGACAGGACCAAAATAAGCAATATTTACATACTAGTAGTCATAAATTCAAACAAATTAGCTATTTTAGGCTTTAGAAATTTGAAAGTGAACTTTTAATATATTGAAATACTAATTATTAATAAAATAAATAATTAGGGACTGCTACTCAGAGTAGGAAGGTTACTGGAAGAAAGAAAACCTAAAATTAAGCAGAAATAATGTATTCTCAGAAGATACTAACTGCACGATTAACAGTGCAAAGATTAAAGTAGGCTTACAATGCACATAAGCCATGGAAAATTCCAGTATATAGAGCTCACTTCTTCTCATAACGCACTAAGAAAAAGTGACTGACACCAACTAGAAAGTGTGATAAAAGAAGACACCTCCATGAGATCACTGCATTCATGCTGATACTATCAGTTCCAGCTGAATTTGTCTTCCTTTTAAACAAATAAAAAGCAAATAATTTTTAGGACCAACTTTTCTAAGTGAGTTTTTCCTAGTCTTTCAGATTACTGTTATTGCCTACAACAAATATTACTTGCTTTTGTTATTAACAATTTTACATGAAGTGCATTCACACCATTTCTAAATTATTTATTTTGGTAAGGCATTTTGATAGTGCTATAACTTATCTCTAAGGAAGAACATGGCCCATTTGCCCTGAGAAATTTCTAGTCATTGCTGTCATTAATAGTATTTTGTTTTTGTGTTTATTTGTCAAACAGTATATTAAACAGTTCTCTCTTTTTGGATTTTAATTCTTCTTCTTTATTTTTTAACTAGGGACTCTGATTAATGTGGAGAAACCAAGAGCTTACCTACATAATTTTGTTTTATGAAGAATAGTTTTAATCAAAGAGCCTTCATTTGAGAATCTCTATGATAAAGAACCCACAAATGATAAACATTTGAGAAGGTATCCTGTCTTTCCTCTTTGTCACCCATCTCATCTAGAAAAAAAGTTATAACAATAACAGCAAAATAACAGTTTTTTGCAGACCTCTAGGCCCTCTAAATATTTTGCTGGTTTAAGATTATTGTTACGTAAATTACTCTGAAATTTGAAAAATTAGCTACCTTTTCACTTCTCTAGGAGTATATGCACTCTTCCGGGAAGTTTTAATTGTTTTTCAGCTTTAACTTCTCACACTGTGAGTACAGTATATTTTCAACCTTTTTGCAGAAAAATCCTATTTTTGTTGACTGTATATTTGGCTTTATTCAGTGTGTCTCAGTAGTGTTGATTTCAACATTTCTCTTTATTCTGTTCTTAATTCTCACCTTGTACATTCATTTGAAGCAATTTTCATCTAGTGTTATCCTTCTATACTACAAGTTAAATCCTAGCAGCAGACTCCTTATTTGTTGTCTGCTTTTTATAGTAGTTTTTATTTCTCTTCCTTGGCTTTATTTTGACTAATATATGATTTGAATACTCCCTGCCAAAACTCTGCTTCTGTTGCTAGTGAGTTAATGTGCTAGTTAATAAAAGGATTTTGTTATACTGAAGATCAGTCTTATCAAGGGAAAAGATTCCTACTCTTTTACCCTGAGAAGGTTAAAGCCGGATATAGATTCCATTGGAGATGTCCAATCTATCAAGCACGAAACACTGAACCTGATATCGAAAAAGTCATTCTTTACCTTGTCACAGTAAAAAAGTTGCACGAGATAGTCACATGTCTAACATAAATCTTCACTCATTGTGCCAAGGGGAATAGCAAGGCAAAGTAATTCATCACTACTAGAGGATTTTGTCCTCCTCCATATCAATAAAGTAGCCATGATATCTTTTAATTATATATAGACAATGACTTAATGTTTTCTGCAAGCAGAAGTCAAAAATAAGCAAAAAAAATGATTAACTGCATTGAGACATCATACTTTGTAGTCTAATGTTTTTAAAAATCAATTCCTCAACTGTTCTATTATTTTGGTATGAGCAGAATCAGAAATAACATCAATTCTTCTTCAGAATATAGGAATGCTCAATACCCTTCTTTCTCTCCTGAAGCAGGAAAACAACATTTTAGATATTGTTCTTAGTGGAACAGCATAATAACAACATGTATTGCATATTGTTAATAACAATGTATACACATATACATATACATATTGTTAAAAACAACTGACTGACCACTGTCTTGAACTTCAGACTGTTACTTTGCATTTAAGGTGTTTGTTGCCTCCTACAGATCAACTCATATTTGTCAGTAAAAATACTTTCCTTTAGAAAGCCTACGCAGAGCTCAGATCACATGAGGTTTTCAGAGCAATCAAAATACTGTGCCCTCTCAAAACCTCAATATTTAACCTGTATGATGAGCCACAGGAGACAGTAGAAAAACTTGAGTAATTAAGATAATTCTGAGCTCATTGAGCACATAGGTGATTAGGTGGCTAAATATATACTTGATTAAAATTATGATAAATGGTGAACTAGTGACCAGAAAAGTAGCAGAAGAATTTTGACATAAAAGGTACACAGCAGTAGTAGGCAATGAAATAGAGAAACTGTACTCAAATCTTTGTTTATATAATGCTGAACTTAGAGCTCCTCTTTATGCAGACCACATTGTAAAAAAATATGTAATATCATGAAATACATCGGAAACCTATACACATTTCATTTAAATGGAATCATTGGTAATTTTAATTTCAGTAGTCTAATAATACAGCTAAGGGAAAGCTCAAGTTATTATGCAAGGAGAGCAACAAAATGATGAGGAGGTCTGCCAAATACTTCTACCTATCTCGTTTACCTAGCTACCATTTACTTTGGCATCTAGTGTCAAAGAGTTGCATCCATGGCATCGAGAGTATCTAATCCATTTGGGTTTGCTATATGTCATGGAGGATATATGAGCTAATGGGACACGAAAGTCGTAGACTTCTGCAGAGGCAGTGAGTGGCCAGGTAGATTTCCTGTATGTACTTAAAATAGTACTAGATACCTATATTTAGGCTGAGCTGAACTTTTGCTTTGTTGTCGTACTTTATATTCACCTTATGAGGACAGAATTCCTTGTTAGGATCATTTAGCTGTATTGGCCACATCTCCACTGACTATATCTGAGCTCAGATATTTGACTATTAGTTTATTTGCTAAAATAAAATAAAATAAAATAAAATAAAATAAAATAAAATAAAATAAAATAAAATAAAATAAAATAAAATAAAATAAAATAAAATAAAATAAAATAAAATGGAAGGATTCCGTTGTATAATCATTTGTTTAAACATGAGCTCTTCCTGTCCATAGTGAAGACCTTATGGTGCTTGTAGAGTGCATGAAGGATGGTTGCTGTTTAGTATGTCTAGAAGGATGTTATATAAGCAGATGGAGAAGTTTAATGGTCTGCAAATATATTCTCAAAATACATTACTTAAAGAAAATGCATTTTGCTATCCATATGTATACTTGACATTTTGTCAATAAAAAACATATTCACATATTAATTGTTAATAATAGTCACACTTTTTTAACCAGATAGGACCAGACTCTTCTCAGTGGTGTTCAGTAACAGGACGAGAGGCAACAGATACAATCTGAAATACAGGAAATTCAGCTTGAACACAAGAAAAACATCCTGATTGTAAGGATTGTCAAATACAAGAATATATTGCCTAGGGAGACTGTGGAGTTTTCAATCCTGGAGACATTCAAAAACTTACCGGACAGGGTCCTGGGAAATCTGTTCTAGCTGGCCTTACATTGAACAAGGATGGTCCTGAGAAGATCCAACCCCAAATATTCTGTGATTCTGTGAATGCATTTTCAATGTCACTGCTTTAGTGAACACACATGCAAACAGTCCTGCATATGTCTTTAACCTAATGTTTAAAAAGTAAAGAAATTCTTCAACAAAAAAAGAGATGTCCACATCGTCCTCTCTAAACTAAGAAACTGGCATCCAACTTACTTACTCCAATTATTCCTATTGCTCTATATTTTCTTCCAAACATGGAAATATACCTGGTTTCGTTTTCTTTATTTTTATGAATTCTTTAAGCCCATCTATCAATAAGTCTCTTTAAACAAACAAACAAACATACAAGGCTTTTTTTTGAGAACCTGTTGCAATTTGCACTATTAGGATTGGATGTGGTAGATTAATATGTACTACTGACAAATCTAGATACCAATACCTGCAGTAACAACATAAAACTAAAAATATATACTCTGCTTGTGGGTTCATGTTAGGATTTCCTCCAAATGCTTTTTGCATTATTAGAAAAAGTTTTTGTTTGTTTGTTTGTTTGTTTGTTTTTGCTGTTGAGACCTGTTACTACAACTACATTTTCAGTACTTTTTAATAAGAGTATAGTTTAAAATAATTGAGAGACCTTCTTTCAGGTAAAAATTGCATATAAGTGAGAAGCCAAATAAAGAAGAAATAAACAGTCTTCAACTGCAAAGACTATTTATGTCTCAGGTTTCTCAACAAATGTCAAAAATGTCCTAGAAACAAAGTAACTTACATGTGGATATTCAGAGAAAATAGTTCAACCTTTCTCCTCATCTGGGATTATATGGTTTTGTCAGGGAGAAGCTTACCTAAGATTCTCTCTTACAGAACTCAGATTTTATTATATTTGCCCAGATCTAACTCATTAGATGATTCCAGGAAGCGCTGTGAAAGCCAACAAAGACCAGAGAATTGTTGCGAGAGGGCTTGCCCCAAAGCATCTACTTGGTCTAGTGCTTTTGGATTTTTCATGGAAGAGCACAGACCGGCTCTTCATTTTTTCACCTTTTTAACACGTTTGGAGTGGGAGATCAGAAGGTCATCACGATCCACGTAACAGCCACTCATTGGCTTTAGATACGGGGTAAAAAGTTAAGGAGAGGAGACTACTTGCTCAAGCAAGGGATGATGCTACTGAGGAAGCCATTAGTGGCTTACTCTGGCCAGTTAGGAAGCAACAAATAGTGAAAACAACAGCCTTGCATGGGGAACACTTCTACAGAAAGGTCTGATGCTGTGTAGAAGGGTAAGCCCTGTCACCAGGCAGTGCCCACCACCTCACACAAGCAGAGTGATTCTCCTTCGCCCCAGGTCTCTAGCGCTGGTGTAAGCTGTACTGAGGGGCAGGAGCTTTGACTGGGGTGAATGTGTGTATGCGTGCGTTTTTTACCAAGTGTGGTGTAAAATAGAAACCACTATCTAGCCTCTATGCCCATCCAACTTAATAAATAAATTAAAATTTTTATATCACAGAGTGGAGTAGCTCTGCCTTCACTTAAATTCCTACTGATAGGTGAGATAAAAGTGGAAATATTACTATGAAAGACTACAGAGAATCAAGAAGACAACATTGCCATGGGAGTTCCCTCCACATAACTCTGCCTGTATTTCACACCATATAAACCTGATGGAGGTGATTTGCTTGTCTGTAAAACAAGCTAATAACATTGCTAAGAATTTGAATAATAATATCCAGCTATAGCTACCAGTGTCTTACTTCTACCTGATATAGTGAGAAACATGCAGTAACACCACTGAAAGTTCAAAAAAGAGAAAAGATGTGACTATTTGTGCAGAAACAAACAGAAAATAGCTGATCCAAATTCCACTGAAGAATATTAAAAGAAGACAAAAGGATACATCAGTGTTAAATATAGTTAAATGTCATCCCCACATGTATTACCTATAAATGAAGAATATGAGAATGAAGAGTATGATGAATATTGTACTTAATGTGTATGAATATTTGTAGTCTAGGTACTTAATCCACATTCTTTATATTGCATATGGGTAGCACTTACAAACACACTTGATCTTTGTTATTTGTGTGTTGATATGCACAACAATATTGATACGATATAGTGACATGGAACACGTAGCAGAGTACTTTAAAAGCATTGCAATTAAATGTTTTATCCATGAGAGTTTATATTTTTATGATCAACTTCTGATAATATTTGGTGTAGAAAGCTCTTTGAGCTTTGGTAGTATCACTGAATCACAGAATGGTGGAGGTTGGAAGGGAACTCTAGAGATCATCTAGTCCAACCACTCTGCTCAAGCAGGGACACCTAGAGCACGTGGCTCTAGGAGACTCCACAACCTCCCTGAGCAGCCTGTTCCAGGGCCCACCCTCACAGGAAAGAAGCTCTTCTGCACATGGAGATTAAACTTCCTGTGTTTCAGCTTTTACCCATTACTCGTCGTCCTCTTACTGGCCACCACAGAGAAGAATTTGGCCCCATCCTTCCTCTGTTCTCCCCTCAGGAACTTAGTACACATTGATCAGATCTCCTCTCGATCTTCTCATCTCTAGGCTAAACAGGACCAGCTCACTTAGTCTTTCCTTATAAGATAGATACTCCAGTCCCTTAATCATCTTTGTGGCTCTACGCTGGACCCTCTCTAGAAGCTCCATGTCCCTCCTGTACTGACGACCCCAGAAGTGCACACAGTATCCAGGTGCGGCCTCACCAGGGCTGAGGAGAGGAGCAGGATCACCTTCCTCGAACTGCTGGCAACAGTCCTCCTGATGCATGCCAGGATTCCATTGGCCTTCTTGGCCACGAGGGCACACTGCTGCCTCGTGGCTAACTTGTTGTCAACCAGGACTCCCAAATCACTCTCCACAGAGCTGCTTTCCAGTAGGTTAACTCCTCATCTGCCCTGGTGCCTGGGGTTATTCTTCCCTAGGTGCAGGACCCTGAACTTGTCTTTGTTGAACCTCCTGAGCTTCCTCTCTACCCAACTCTCCATCCTGTCTGGGTCCCTCTGAATGGCAGCACAGCCCTCAGAAGTGTCGGCCACTCTACCCAGTTTGGTGTCATCTGCAAACTTGCTGAGGGTGCTCTCTGTGCCCTCATCCAAGACATTGATGAACAAACTGAACAGCACTGGGCCCAGCACTGACCCCTGCAGGATACCACTGGCCACAGGCCTCCCACTAGACTCAGCCCCATTTATCAGTGCCCTCTTGCCTCTGCCATCCAGGCAGTTCTCAATTCACCTCACTGTCCTTTCGTCTAACCCACACTTCCTGATCTTCCCTATGAGTACATTCTTAATCCAGCTGGGGGACTGACCTTTGTAAAAGATAGCCCTGCAAACAATTTTAAACTGTTGCCCAAACCAATTTATTGTAAGGCTTTACAAACAATGGTGTCCATGCAACTGAAATGCACTCAGGCAGAAGGAAAAAGAAGAGCAGGGAATTTAAGAGGAAGTGAGTATTGACATTAAAATGCCCATGTAACCACTGGGGTGGAGAGGCTGCAGCACCAAGAGAGTCCTCAACTAGTTGTTTTGCTTGCGTGTAGGTAGAATCAGAAAAATATATCAAAGCTGAATCTTTCAACCAGGCAGTTTCTAGTACAAAAATAATGTTCTCTGGAGCAGCAGATTGCCCTTCAAGCAACATAGCTGACAATCACTATGGAATAGAATTCAAGGTTCATTTCACAAGAATTTCTAATCCTGCAATATTTGCCCATTTATTCACATGCTTAGTTTAAGATATAAAAGAATGGTTTATATATGTTTGTATCCAACTAAAGTAACTATGAATTTCAAGTTTCGTCATTTTTACTGGGGAAAAAAGTGTGACTTGTAAAAGCTTGAGATACTTGCTTTGGCACAAAGTAAGTGAGAAAATCATGAATAGTCATATATGCATGCTTTTACAGAAAAGTGGCACCTCTTTCAGAAGGACCATATCTTCCTTCACACTTCAAGAATCATTTGTTTTTAAACTCCTATTTTTCTTTTAAAATATATATGCAAAATCATATGACTGCATAAGAAGTAGGCAGAATGTAAATTCAAAATGAAATTCAGAATCACTACTACAGATCCAAACCTGTGTCAAACTAGCTTTCTCAAATTTTTAAATACTCTCATCAGACTTGTGAAACCATTTTGAGATTTAAATCACACTACTTTCAGATTTCTTTACACGCCTTCATGGTCATGTTTTTAAAAACTCTGGGGGTCAATTTTCTCACTATGCTTAGTGAGCATCAGTGATGGAGAATATGAGAGAAATTATTGCTCAGATGGTTAAGGCATTTCTATTTCACCCATTATCTTTCAGCAATGTTTTTGCAAGAAGTTTGTTGAAATATGTCTTCGTAGGATGGATTTGCTTTTTAATGCTCAATGCCAACAAAAGAGTCAGGTCCCATTCTCTCCTTCCTTGTTTCTTTCTTTCTTTTTTTTTTTTTTTTCTTCTTTTGATCTTGGACACATAATCCCACTCTACCCCTGGAGTCACACCTAGCTTTCATGAGATATTGCTGTGAGTAGATATAATCATATCAATCCCCGCAGAAAGTTGACCTAGTCAATAAACATTTAAAAAAAAAAAAAGAAAAAAACACAGTTTTCACTTGTTAGTGAACTGTGTGTTCTATACCATGAATCAGGATAAGAAGACAGTTCTATGGCAAAGAAATAAAAATGGTAAGAAGTAAAATCTGAAAAGGCAGGAAGAAGAGCAAGAAGAGAGAAATTGATTTCTTATTTTGGAAGTAGCGAACCATTCATTCAGTTTAGTTGCCCATGCAACTGCAGCCAATTCAGTTTTCATCCAAACTTTAAGTTCCAAAAGAGATTTTGTTCTTTAAATTCTCATCTCATTGGTTGCAGAAGTTTTTCAAATACCATTTACAGAGCAGAAATATATGTGATGACAATCTTTCATAAGAACTTTCTCAAATATGCATAATAGTGACTCAGCTTTTCCTAGCTTTTTCCATACAACTCCTTTTAGAAACATCAAGGACTTAAAAGAAAGTTAAGCAAAGAGGAAGATATTGAACTTTCTGACAAGTGCCAGCACAACTTCTATGTTACTTTATATGCCAGTTATCAAGATGTGCTGATTTTGAGCAATGCTTGTAACAGATGCAGTACCTATTGAGTTATGCTTAATCTTTGTCATGGCAAGTATACAAAAATCCCACCTGCTCAAATATCTGTTCTATGTAAAAAAAAATTTCAAAAGCATAAATGTTTCCTGAATGGCTTTTGTCAAAACTTAGCAAAGTTTTACAGAACAAATTGATCTGGTACTTTGCTTGTGGAAATGAGTACTGAAATAGTATAAAGGCCTGGGGAGACTGGGAAACAAACAACTTTGAACATACTCTTTAGTTCAGAGAGTAAGCAGTTATCACACATATCTACACTACCCTAAAATCTTCCGTGAGATAGTATATTCTTTTAATCTTGTCTGGATCTTACTAACAATTGAGCTAGTAGCTCATAGGAGTGGTAGAATGCCATTTGACTTCGTGTAAAGAAAGATCTACATTAGGATAAGAAAAATCCTGCTCTAGAACTCTAGAAGAGCCCCATTGACTATAGAAATAGCATAAGGTATCTAATTCAGAAGTACCCACCTGCACAATGGAAATCTACGTTTGAATCTATAAATCACATATACGGAAGGCCTAGGGGAATTAGGCTATCTAGATTGACCTTTCTAAACATCATAATGTATTCTTCTTATTTGAATTGTGACAAGAACTGTTAGGATTACTTGTGAAGCTTTGTTGGTTTCTCTTTGCTTTGTTTTCCTTTGTTTTGTTTGTCCTTTGCTTTGTTTTCCTTTTCATCTTTTTTTTCATCTTTTTTTCCCCCTGTCCCAAGGGGAAAAAAAAAAAAAAAAGGAAGTATAATTTATCTTTTCCTTGAGGAGGAATTAAGTAATGCTGAAACAGCAGAAAAGTCCTTTGTTTTGTTTTTGTTTTTACTTTTAGCTCTCTATCAGCTCAAATATGAATCCTCAAAGGCATTATGTTTCCTGTTTTCTGCTTTCTAACTTTTTTCTTTTCTGGCTTGTATTTTTCACACGATAAAAGAAAACACACATTGTTTTTCTCTATAGGTGTTGATACTCTAGCAGATAGGAGAGCATCATACAAGGAGAGTACTTGATAAAATATGATTTAGTGCCCATATTTTTGAATCAGGAACATAGCTCATTTTAGAAAAATTCTAAATACATAAAGATGCGATGCAAAATATTAACTATTTTTAAAATGTGTTTTTTAATGATTAAATGCTCTCACAATATTTGTTTCAGATAAAAAAATAATGTCATGGAAATGAGGTAAAATATAAGAAAACCAGAAAATAAGGAACTGTTTTATCCTACTTCTTGGTATTTATCTTGCAATTGATTGATCTCCTCAAACTGTAGTTGTTAAATGTTTAGGCTGAGTTACTGATCTAACAGTAGAGAGCAAACAATAGAAATTATTCTGCCTTAGAGTGGTTAGCTAAGGTAAATGGTTTGTAATATTCACTTGCAGATGAGAATTATCCTGTGAAGAAGCATGTCTGTATCTTCCATGACTGTTCAGGAAAGCTGACCTCCACACTAGACTTTTTGTCAACCAAGTTTTAGTTCAAAGAATTCAGTCTTTCACTTTTTTTTTTTTTTCCTTTTTTTTTTCCAGTTATGGGAAGGCACTAATTTAATCCAAAGTCCCCTTCTGATACTGAGGCACTCATTTTTGATTATTCTAACCCTTTCCCTTTCTTTTCTTTGCCAGGATAATGTTATCACTAATTATTCTTGACTTGATGTTATATCTAAGATATCATTAAATCAACATTCCCCAATAAAATACCCAAAATTGATTTTGAGATGAATATGGGAAGTATTTGCAGCCTGTACAGTATTACTTCAAATTGCATTTAAATGCAATGCTGAAATAACTCTTTAGTTTTGAAGATGTTGTGCATAATGACAATAGAAGAAAGAAAAGGTTGAGGGAAGTAGAATTACAGAATCACTAAATGATTAAGTATGGAAGATCATCTAGTCCAACACCCCTGCACAAGAATAATGTATTTCCAAGGAGAATGATCTAGGATTAAAAATTATACCAATGTGCATTGTTTGTACAGAGACAACAAATTCCCACATATGTTTGGGGACTATAAATCCAAAATTTTTATTAAAGCATATCTGAGGAATGAGAGCAGAACACTTCCAGAAAATATGGAAGTTTGTACAGTTTTTCAAGAGAAATATCAAAATTCATTTCACTAATTAAATGCATCTCAGAATGATGGCATTGGTTCTGTGGCTCTTGAAATGTTTATGTGTCTAGCTTGGTTCTTAAATTCTAACTGTAGAAACAAAATTTAAAAATTCTCAAAAGAATCTCACTAACTGCTGGAATGCACTTCCTCACTGAAACTCTCCTTTCAGCTTTCATATTTAAATGTTTTATTTCCATATACGCTCATCCTTACCTATGTGATACTCTGTCGACATTTATAAAAGCTAGGAGAGAAAAATTTAAACAATATAGTACCGTTGCATGATAGAGCAGAAGCTTCATAGTACAGTTTCAACAACGAACTTTCTGACTGTTGTGACTCTAATTTGTCCTAAATAATCTGTACAAAACTTTTGCTTATACCAAGCTAATATCTATACCACACCAGCTATCTGTGTCTCTACAGTAGCTTTGCTACTAGTATAGGAAAATCTCCCAGTTGGGGTGCAATCTTCTTAATTCTTCAGTAACAGATGCTATTGAATGCCTATTTTAATATTATCTTCGCCTTTCCAGTTTCTAACTACTACCTTCCTATGATTAGCAAGCAAGATCTATCCTCATCTCTCATATCATTCACCTTTTATCTTTTTTGCATTTTTTCAGCTTATGTTTTATGTTATGTTTTATGAAATACTAGCAACAATGATGATGGTGATGATGGATTTCTGCCATTCTAGACTGCTTATTTCTGCTACTTGATTTTACAGTGAAGTCCAATAGCAGCAGCTTGTACTTTCATAAACAAAGGATTTTGTAATAGTTCAAAGGACAAGCAGATGGAAAAGTTGGCTCAGGAGGCAGAAAGATCCTGTTTGATCACGAAGGCTTTGAATTCTTTTTTCTTGTATCCCTACAATGAAGCTTTTAAAAAGGTATCTTGACCCATGAAACAGCAAAAGAGTAAATTCTATACAATTAAAAACTGTTTATGAATTGCATCCTAAATGTATGAAGTTATGTGAGAGTTACAGTTTATCAGATAAACTGTCTTCAGAAACCCATGTTTTGAACCCAGTGTGAAATTGTCATACTATATATATAAATGAGAACATTCACAAACAGTAAAACGGCAAGAAGAAAGACTGACAAAATTTTATGTCTTCATGTTTGTTGTTAAAACCTATTCATTACTTTGAATGTATGATTTTTGTTGTTGTTGTTGTTGTTGTTTTTTCTCTTTAAGAAATTGTCTGCTGGCCACATGTTACAAATAATCTTATAACCCTATTTTACCCAATCTGCAGTGGTTTTCTTCAGGCCATAATAGATGAACAGGTCCTCACAACATTTCAGTAACACATAAGAATATCTATTATCATGTAATCAAATTGCTGCTGTCATTCTGTGCAGGTATCCACAATCAGGGCAATTAAATTGTATTATGCATAGCTACTGAGCTTTCCTAGCTTTTTGAGAATAATGTGAAGGGTAGAGAGCAGAGAGCAATTAAGTAACTTACTTAACAGCTACAAACAAAACTTTTTTTTTTTTTTTTTTTCTGAAACAAGCACAAGGCTAGAGATATTAAAAAAAAAAACTCTAAAAAGACACAAATTAAGAGAAAAAAATGAGGGGCTGACTTTGCATTAATTATGTGGACTAGATATTCACCAGTATTTTATTACATTTCTAACAATTCCTGTACAAGTAGCTTTACAAAAAGATATTGGCACAGTATAAGAGTGTGTTTATTGCTGTCTGGAGAAAATGTTCTGGTGTTCTGAAGTTCTGATTTCAGAACAGGAAACCATTTCAGTATAGGAAATAACATGGAAATTGTAGAGATATGACATCTTTATAAAAACTGAAATTGTTCAAAAAATAGTTGATAAATTATTTTAGATCAAACCAGTGGAAATACTGCAATTTTTAACAATAAGAATAAAAAAAAAAATCAAAGTGCATTTGTGATGTGAAGCTAACATTTCATGAGCTCTTTGTGAGATAAATGATACCTGAGAAGGCTAGACTGCTCTTTAGGAAAGCATGAAAACTTAGTCAAGGAAGAATGGCCTTTTGCATTCTGTCTACCCTATATCTTCAGAGCTTTAGAGCCCATTGCTAACATGTGCCTACCATTTTGAAAAATGAATTTTGGGCAATCAGTTCTTAAATGTACTGCAGAAGTAAAAGTAAAAAAGTAACATAATATTTAAGATACCTGTCTATCATTCAAGCTGCTGTAAAGAAGTAGTAGAAAACTACAGAAAAAGAACAATATATATATTTTTTTTCCCAGTGAAGAAAAAATGCTATTATAATCACCAAAAGCTTTTCTCAATAACTGAAGAAAAAGTGATTATGCCCTAAAAAACCTGAAAGAAAATGAATGTCAAGTACTGCTTACTAATTGTTGGAAATGGGCTAAAAGAGAACTGCTCTTTATGAGATATACAGCTGAGTTTACACATGACTGTTTTGACTGCATTCATTTCACAGAAGGAATCCTTTTGACTCTTACGACAACTATTCTGTGTGCAGGAACATAATAATCAAAAAAAGTTGAAAGAGTTATTTTGAGTATTTATTTAGAAATGGCAATAACAATACCAAATAGAGGGCTGCATATTTCAGCAGGGACAGAAGGCATAATCATATATAAATGTGGTTGAAGGTGATCAGGTAACAGAAGGAAAGAACCTATAATAAAAATCTTGCAAATAGCGTTAGATAGCAGTGTTTAATTGAGCACAAGTGAAAGAACCTATAATAAAAATCTTGCAAATAGCGTTAGATAGCAGTGTTTAATTGAGCACAAGTTTATGTTAAATCCTTCAGAGTAGATGTCAGCCAAAATGATTTGGAGGCCTGATGAAAATACTCTCTTTGATTTCAAATAGTTTTGAATTAGGTCTATAGAGTCTTTATTATAATCTTTGCACAACATTTGAATTAAAAATAGCTGTAGGTAAATCAGCTCAGGAAATATATAACATAATATAAGTTATGGCTGTTTTTATCAGTAAAAGATAGAAGAAAAATGAAACTATTTGTTCAGTCATTGCAAGCTGAACTACAGATTGGCAGCTGACTTCATTACACACACATACACACACACACACATCTCATATAAAAAAAAAATGCTACAAAGTACACTTCCAGAATTTGCAATTTCTTTTCATAGATTTAGAACTTTTCTATATAGAAGTCGTGTCTACTAACATTTACATACTGTAAAAAAAAAAGAAAAAAAAATCTTTTATATAATGAAAACTTTGAAATGCTGGAAAAAAGATCTGTATTATATTTCTTCTTGAAAACTACATCATCAGTTGACCAGATAATCAATACTTCAGAACATGAAGATTTCCACTGTCATGTGTATTTTTCACTCCTATAATTACATTACATTCTCTATTTAGAGACTGACTTCTAAAATAGTATAATGCTCAATAGTACTCTAATGCTTAATTATAGTCTATCTATCTTTCCCTATAAGTTTCCTATGAAACATAGCATATTACATTTTTTTTACCTTCTGTAGTTTTTGCGTTTTTGTGGTCAGCATACATGCTAACAACTTGCAACACACTATAGCCAGTCTCCATCTGAAAGCAATTTTGCTCCACAAAGTCATTCACAAGCAATTTGCTTATGATAGGCAAATATATTCATTATATTCATTAACACTCTGAAGCCACTCTGACCTAGGTCAGACCTGGTAAAAACAGCTGCTTCTTAATGATATCCAATTTCCTTGAAAATTTTGTTCAGAGCAATTCATAAATTACAGGCTGCTGCCAAGCCATGGCAAATCTTTCTTTCAAAGGATAGCCCCATGGAGATTATTTGAAATAATATTATACAACCATCTGAAGGGTCAGATGTTGCCAACCAGAGCATTAAAAACTCATTTATACCTGCTTACAGCTAGCTTTTGTCAAAGGCCAGTGAAATGGGAAGTAGAAATGTAATGCTCCTATCATTTTATCGTCATCTTTAACACTTTGACAGTTCAAATGAAACAAGACACCAATTGCTTCCCAACCACTGGTAAACAGTCCAGGGGAACAATTTAGGTGCCAACACAGAAATGCTTAATGATGATTTAGACATTTTTGGGTATTCATCCTGCCTGACCTTGAGCTGCCACTCCAGGGAGGTGCATGTCTCCCATAGTCCCTGTGTCACCTCTGCCAACCCCATGCAAGACTTGGATGTTTTATATCATCTAAAAAGGTACTAGAGTGTTTATGCACCTTTAGTTCTCTTCCATCACGCCATCAAGGAAAAAAATCTTTTCTTCCATTTACTAATAATATACAGAAATGCTATGAAGCTAGAATATTATTCATAAGCAAAAGAAAAAAATCTGATTTTCCTTCTGTTCAGTTAATACATAGAAAACATCTATAGTAAACCAAATAACTAAAATATGAGAACTATGCTACATAAAAAACAAACAAACAAAACACGGCAGTCAGGAACAAATTGCTTGCTATCTTATGATGGACAATTTAGGAAAGGTTAGGAAACACTAGCTTTAGCAGAAGATGGTATAATTCTTCATTCTAATGTATGCTTATCTCACTCATAGGTCTAATAAACAATGTATGAATAGTCATAAAAATTGCCTGGGTTCTTGCTGTGTTGTTAAATAGCATTTAGATATGATCCTGTGATCCTGTAATCTGTTTACTTTTGTCAAGCTTTGTTTCCTCATCTCAGCCAAGAAATTCTTTTAACCTCAGTCTGCAGACTTTTCCAAAGCAATACTACACTTGTAGCAGTTATCAACTTTATTTCTGTGTACAGCTGAAGTGCTGGAAGCATTTAAGCACTTCAAATCAATCTCTATTTTTGATAGTGAATCAACTATTTAATATACTACTAAGTAAAGAAATAAAACATTGATCTAAACTATTAGAAATGTGTTTTGCTGCTGTTTTTTGTCATATTTTAGGAAGTCATTGGAGATAACAGATTTTAGAGGATGTTGAGGAAGATTGTTTGGCAATTCTAGTAGTGTATATCATTATACTAATTAGAGTACATGCTAATTTTATGTTAGTGCATTAGAGTGAGTTTTTTATTCTTTTTTATATAAATTAAAAGGTAAGTGCTTTTTGGTTTGTTAAGACTTTTTTTTCTAAAGTTCCTCACTTTTTGAACTAAGCAGTCTCTACTTAAATTGTGCAAGTCTCCCTCTAATTATGGAAGTTTTGTGAAAAAATATCTGTGCTTTATCGTGCTATTCACACAATTAAATACACAGTGGCTGCTTACTGCATCAGTGGAGGCTGATTTAAAAATAAATGAAGATGCAAGATGTGTTATCATTGGACCAGTATAGTTTTTATTAGAATACATTCTAAAGCATTTATAAAAGCATAAACTGAAATAGGCTTTAGAAAAGCTGAGTTTACCTAACAGATAAGAATATGGTAACTTAATTCAGAATTTATTGTCAAAACTTTGCTGGTCAGGCAGGAAAAAAAAAAAAAAAGTTTGAGTAGACTGCAATATGTTTGATTAACTAATTAATGGTTAAAGAAGTTTTGCTTTCTTTCTTTTTATCATCATGCACATTTTCTCCTTAATAATTTAAAAATAAGTTTTCATTTAAATCAACCGTTCATTACTTCCTGACAAAAGATTGCAACTAAACTAAGGCATCTAAAATGTAGTACATTATATCTTGGTAAAGGAGGCAAATTAAAAGTATTTGACCCCTGTTCAAACTATCTGAGGAATTCATCCAGTAATGAAATGCCTTATGCAATTAAATTCACACTAAAGATCAAGTTACATAGCATATTTTTGAGTAACCAAAAAATTAGACAGTCTTATCTGTCACATTTGGAAAACTCAGATAATTTCAAGCTTTTCAAATGTCACCAGACATTAGCTATTAGTCAACCGTAAAGCACCATGATATGCAGTTACCTGTGTTTTACATGCCTCAATCTGAGGATGAATACCAAATCAAAAAGTGGCAGTGTTAGCAAAGAATGTAAGTTAGCTCAGTAAATGGATCCACGATCAATATGAGGTATCCTGATATAATTGATTTCTCAAATGATAGAAAATGCCTTTCTTGCTCCACCAGTCTGTTCCACCACTACATTCTCAAACAATTCCGATTTTAATCTTCATAATCATTCTTCACCAACAGTTTTCTTCCCTCCCTTTTTTATTTCCCAATTTGTTGGCCCTCAGACTTCCTTTTTTCTCCCTAATATTTAGTTTCTCTATTCCTAATTAAACTCACAAAATATTCAGAAAAATAACACAGAATTGTGTGACATCTGGTTGCATCTGATTGCCCTGACCTCTTGTTTTGCTTCTTCCATTTGGTTCTCTCTCATGGTGAGAACCCACTCATCCTATCTTGTAAGCACTCTCTATATTTGCATAAATTTTATTAGTATTAAATAGTATGTTGTAGTTTTTAGAATTATTTGTTGTACCATATAGAGATCACAGAAATTGTAAGCATTGTTTCTAAAATATAAAATATTTTACTTAATATCTTATTAGACAGATTTCATATGTGCTCATTTTGTCTTATATGTATTATCAGAAGCAGGTTCTGTAGGCTGATATTAACCAATATATAGAGGCAAAAAGTAAAGCATATAATATACCATTTATTAAATATATTTACCAGAAATGCACTACTTAATTTTCTTATTTGCACTGAATTCTAATATATCAAGTTTTGACTTAAATACTATAATTGACAAAACAGGTGTATTTCTTCATTTCTTTTATCAGGCTAATATATTTCTAAAATTTTAAGTAAATATTAACAATGGCAGCTACTCATCAGTTCAAGGGAAAGCCTTTTTTATTTTAAATAAGACTTTTTTAAATATTTTTTTCCTACTCCCAGATTCAGATGAGAACTGAGAACCAATTTCTATTTTCATTCAGTTATTGTATTATATTCTTCCATAGTGATGCTATTTTTCATCTTGCTCAATTACTCTTTTATTACTTCAGTATGATCTATAAAGTAGCTTTTGTTAGTTATTTGCCATCTCTTTCATCAATCATTTTAGTAGGATCAGCTTTTTTGATCAGAGTCTATACAGAATTTCTAAGTTTAGATAAAACGAAAAATAATGTTTTGGTCCACAAGGCTATTTATATGACATTAAAGAATCTAGCTCTCATCTTTGGTGCTTTTTTCAACACTTGGATTTTCAAAGGTACTGTTAAGCTCCTGAGATTCTAGCAGATATCTAAGTTTTTACATCCAAGTTCCCAAAGCTGTATGTTTAAAGATCTTTAGGAACATCTGCTATATCATGACTATGCTAAATACCTAAAACTGACAAAGGCTTTTGTTTCACTCAAATTTGAAATATAAATATTTCTTTGTCTATTTTGCCTCAAACTTGATCTTGTTGACAGATATGCTACTGTCACTACATGTTCATCTTTGCCAGATAAATTGAGCCCTACCTGCCTGCTTATGAAAGACATGAGCTGTTTTCCATACTCCATTGACTCTGTAAACTATATAATCATTGTCTATAGTAAGAGATTAAACAATTAACTGATATGCATTTTTTTTAATAAATTCATCCATTAATGCTTGGCAAAAATGAAGTCCAAATAATGCATAACAAAGGTGATTATAAATTCACTTAATAAAATCAACAGCTATCCAGCAGATCCTAAAGGACCCTAAAAGACACTGATATCTCAGGTGACTTTCACCAGAGTAAACTAGAGTAAGCATTGCATTTAATGGTGTCATGAATATTATAAAAACATATTAGTTTATGATATTCATTCTGTTTCTTCTCCTTGCACTTGTTCTTACATCTGTGGTTTTATTTGGTTTGGTTTGGTTCTGTTCTGTTCTTGGGGAAATAATCTACACAAAAACAACCCAGTAGTTTTTATTTTTCTGAAGACATACCCCTTCAGTTCTCAGTTCATAAAACAATTAAAAGGATGGATAAGAGTGGACTGTGGAAACTTGGACTGTTTAAGCTGACAGTGATCCAGAGAAAAAACATGTGGGAGTAAAGGAGAAGTGGATCTGTGACAAAATTTTGATCCAAATGGGAAATTAACAATGAAAACAAACTACTATGTTCCCAGCCAGAAAATAAACTGATGGATATAACCCCTTCACAACCTGTACAGGTAGAATACTTGAACACTCTCCTGTTCTATAATTCTTCAAGGTGTCAAGGATAATCTCAAATTAGAATCCCTGTGCAAGGTTTATCAGCACTGCCTGAGGTGAAAAATGTGAGATGCTATACTTGAATGGAAACATAAAATGCTTAAAGGATATAGGTAATATTCTATAGGTATCCTTTAAGAATGGATGATTATTTTTTGCGTTGCATAGGTAATAGAAAAATGGATAATAAAATGTAAAATAAAAAGGAAAAAGAGCAGTTCAGGTTGAGCACACACAGTGAGATGAAATGTGATCTCACAAAAAGAATAATAGGCTTTCACAATGGTCCTGCTGAGCAGGAAGATGAAATAGAGATACTAAAGTCACCTAGGAAAGGAGATATTCTTACCCTTGATTTAGCGTTTTTTAAGATTTCCTACCAAATCTGGAGTCCCACAGTGGGAAGCATTTGGAAGTTGTCAAACCTTCAGCACCTGACAAAGTGGTGACAGAACTTGCATCAGTCTACAAGTACCACTGCAGGGAAATGAATTAGCAAACCTAAAACACACAATTTTCAATTCTAAACCTTAACCATAGGTCAGTACATAAATATTATCTTGCAATGGTGTCTTTGAAAACAGCACAGGTTCATTTTTAAAGGATATCTTCATTTCTTATGGTCATTTCAAGCCTGTACTTAAAGGCTGCTGTAAATTGAAAATTATAGCTGAAATAACTGCTGCATATATAGAGAGAAGTAAATCAGCATCATAATTTAAACATGAAAATAAAACAGTTTACTATGCATCATATATAAGATGAAAAACATATATATGGCATTAAAATTGGCATTTTTAAAACTTCTCTTGTTCTCTCTTTAATATAATGGATATAAACATTACCTATACCATGCATTCTCTGCAAATCCTCAATTGCATTTGTATTAAAAATAGGAATATTTAAAATGTATTTTAATTTATGTAGTTTCAGGACTATACATTTTTCATTGAGAGTCTATTCCTTATTATATAGCCCAGTAAATGTAAATTGTGAGGTTAAATCGAGCTGCTTGAGGCAGGCAGAGATCCATATCAGACCATTCTGCTTCTGCTAAATGAATCCTGTGGTGTTCAGATAGCTTTGTTTTTGAAATAAATAGACTGTTTCAGTCTTTGAGGTGGAATCAGAGGATGATTCAGACATTTTCTTTTAGCGGTAATGGTACCAAAGGATGAAAGCCAATGACAGCGAAAATGTGGATTTGCTTACAAGGTTTTGTCTACCCCAAGCTGAAACACCAAAGTGACTGCTGAGGTTTTGTATAAGTGGCCTTATTAAGAGGGATTTGAGGCTTAGCAGAAATC
The DNA here is from genome assembly GCF_059628265.1 of Tinamus guttatus. Classification (NCBI taxonomy): domain Eukaryota; kingdom Metazoa; phylum Chordata; class Aves; order Tinamiformes; family Tinamidae; genus Tinamus; species Tinamus guttatus. Next base: position 3,632,679 of record NW_028288668.1, read on the forward strand.
TTGGAAGGTTATTAAGATAGACATCTGCCACTGTCTGGAAAAAACAGTCTTGAAAATGTTCACAGCATCATTGAGGTCTTGTAGCATCTGGCACACATCAGGAATGCTTTAAGCACTCTCAATTCTCTGAAGTATGATAGTTTGTGTAAAGGAAATAGCCTTTAATAAACAACCATTGCATCAAAATGATGACAAATATGAACATTCCATATTAACATGGAAAAGGAATAAATATACAAATGTAGACAATTGATTTTGTCTGGGTTAAATGGTAGTAGGTATCTGGATTATCTGAAAGTAAAATTGATAAACCCTGTAAAACATATGAATTACTCTGCCCCATCAGATCATTCTAATATTTTCTAAGTAGTATGGGAGTCTAAGTGGTACCTACATATTTTCTAGGTAGTTCTGATATTTGCAATTTGTGGGTCCCTGTGATGAGACGAGATTAGGTCACCGAATTTATTTGATTCTGGCAGTGTATCCACAACCACTGGTAGGTCCGAATGTAGTGGTCTGATTGATTAGAATTCTCCCTAAAGAGGAAAAGTTAGGCATAAATAAATAAATAAATAAATAAATAAATAAATAGTCTCCCCACAAATGCTTAAATTATCTGTTCAAGTCAATCAAATTCTGAATATATATTCAGGTGTATACATTTTCCAATCTTCACTTATTCATTTCTCAATTTATTTAAAAAAAACATATTTTAAAAAAGCTGTTTGGATTGTTTGCTTTTAATTTAAATAAAGCAAATCAAACCAACAGAACAATTCCCACTATTCTGACAAGAGAAACCTTGTTGCTGGTTGTAAAATATGAAATAGGAACATAGAAGTCTTCTCCTCTTATAGCTAGAAATAAACAAGCAAGGATATTGTCCTTAGCTTTAATTGCATAGTTTATAATAACTAATTGTCTATAGTTAATTAACATTATTAATTAAACATGGATATGGAAAATTTCTTTGGCTTTCAAAATCTGTATTGATGTTCCTAGCAGAAATAGTTCAAGTTCATTTGATAAAATTATGGACTTCTTCATCCTACTATCAGCTATTCTGTGGTATCTCAGCGTTATCAGTAATTCCATAACATTTGAGTCTTTTCTTGAGACTGTCTTGTTACATGAGCATGATAGGTATTTGTTTTGCTTTATTTTCATGGGTTGCTTTTAGTCTTATTTTCGCATTTTCTTTATTCTTTTTGTTCTTTTCATCAGGCTTCCAGGGAAACCTTGGAAATACAGCACACAAAGGTTGACAAAGGAAAAGAAACAAAATTTGCCCAATGTTGTCATTTCTGTGCTTAAAAATCTGTGATAAGAGAATCAGGAGAATTTTGAAAAGATTATGATCAGCAATGCTGAATTGCTGTGAATTTGTGTTCGCAAACCTGGGCAGATCAGAAGCAGCTTTCATCATCAGATTTTTCAAGCACTGTAACAATACGGACTGTTGCATTTTAATTTGTGTAGATATTCTTCTGTTCGTGAGCGGTAAATTAGCCTATCTGTGAAGTTGTTCAGAGCAGGTGTCTGCCACAGACAAAATGAAGATGTTGAACAGCAGAAGTCCGTGGAAGAGTATAATTTTAATAATATTTTTCTATTGTTCATAAATCCCAGTTTAAAAGTGACTTAACCTTTCCAGCACATCATATTCCATAACAACCTCAGAAAGACCTGCTCAGATATTTTGTAGCAATATAAGCCTTTCAATATAAGGTTTTTGTAGTAATATAAACCTTTCTTAAACATGATAATGAAGATGTGCAGGGTTATTGGCCTACACTTGATTATCTCTTGACATCAGAAAGATCCACCAAATGACATACAGTCATTTTAACTTAACTTGGAGTCCCTCAAAGAAGAAAGGCGGCTAAGAAAGTCTTTGTAAGAAAAGTAACCTGATGTAAACAGCATGACATAGTCACCTTTCAGCCCTTCCAGCTGCTTTTGCCATTGCTACTTCTGTCATTGAGAAGGCTGAACTGGAGGCTAGGGGCAAGGAGCCAGAGGAGTTAGCAACTGAGAGGCATATGCTATTGGAATAATTCCAGAGAAGACCTTTTGCTGCGTTTATCAAAATGCATTGCTTCAGATTTAGTCACATAAAATTGTTTAAACTGCATGACAAATCCTTCTGTTCATAGAAGTCTGCCACTTCTACAAGGCTTTTGCAAAGCCATTCATCTGAGTACATCTGAGTACTATCATTTCACACAGATCTATTATTAGAGTGGTTATCCTAATACTGAAATTCTTGTGTTTGCAAACTATTTTTTCCCTGTGAAATCGCTTCAAATAAAAAAATCTAATAACAGGTGAAGTGTCTTGTAATCCCCCCAAAAAAAGACATTGAAAACACTTTTCTAAATAAAATTTCATAATTGCTATTTTCTTATTAGTTGATGTGTTTTATTTACTCATTGGCTTTTTACTTTTACCTGGCACTTTCTCTTCTTGTTACAATTTGTAGTATTTTTTTAAAGTGATAATTTTCCTTTGGCCCTCCAGAAATACTCCCTTTAAAAGGTTTCATTTGTTCAACATTATTTTACTCTTTTAAATGGCAGAGAAACTGCTTAGAGGGCTAGTCTTAGGAAGGAGAAAGAGAGGACAAAAATAAGGAAAAAAAGAACAGGAAATATATATATATATATATATATATATATATATATATATACTCTCTTTCTCTGTTGTTGTTACTTCTTCTAGAAGAAATGGTGGAATTGAAGGAGTGATAAAGATTTTTGCCTCTGTTGTTAGTAAATTCTTTATGCCCACTGCTGCTTTTGATGCTTCTTGTTCAAGATCATGATGTAGGGGGTGGGAGGAATAAAGCAACATCTAACATAGCTGCTACTGAAATTGGAAGTGGAACAGAAAGAAGCTCCCTGCTGTTTTCATTCTGCTTCTTTCTTTAATATTCAGGTGGAATTCAGCCCTGGTGGAAGAGAGAGTGGAATAAAGGGGTGTCTCTTAACTGCTAATTGTCATTGCTGGAGCTCCGAAGTGCTCAGTACTGCATAGAAGTGTACTAAAAGATGGTGGCTGTCTCAGAATTTTGTTGTCTCATCTACAAGACATAGCAAGAGGGTAATGGACAAAGGCATATGTGCCCATCCTAATGTTACCTGCTTTTGTTTCGGAGTGTAATGAACCATGAGAAGTGATCAGCACTTGCTGATCTCCACAACCTGACTGTTGTGGAGTAGGAGTTAGACATCATTGGTGGGATGCCTATTCCACATTGTTTTGGGTAGCAGACTGATGAAAAAATTGTAGTGGCAGATTTGCTTCTTTGCATTTTATCTGAACTATAGCCCAGCCACCAGGCTCTGTTCTGCCCTGCCACCACCTTTTTCTCCTGGGTAGATGTGGAATAATACCCCTTAAATGTGGAGTAGATGAGCGGGTGGTGAGGTGCAAAAATAGAAGGTGGGTCTTTCATCCCATGTTTCTATGTCACTTTTTCTCCTTTGTGAATCAGTGGATCAGTGAATATGCTAACTAACTTCAGGGACAATTATATGTGGAGAAGGAACAAAATTAAATTGTGCTGTGGCTCTGAGGAAGGTGCGAGGTTTTCTATCCTTGGGTATGGAATAGTTTTGATTGTAGAGTCAACATGGCCTTTCAGCTAATTAGCCTTTCCCTCAGTGATTTAATCATGGGCCATGCCATAGTAATTTGTTGAAGGGTTTTGACCCAAAGCTAGTTCATTCGCAATGTAGCTGAGTAAGTATGACGTTATGCTTGTCTATTTAGCCCAGCTTAATTACCTTTGTACCACGCTTCATCGTACAAGGCACCCATATGCTCCGCTTCTGTCTTCCCATATGAGGAGTGAAATTTTGTCTGGCTTTCTTTAGTGAATGTGTCGAATTTTCTACTTCCAACTAAGATCTCTCCCAAAATGTTCAGATTATTTTGAACTGTTCTGTACTGGGAAGTTGTCATTTTCTGGCACAGACAAATTTTCTGGGACAAATAGTCTTCATGTTTTGTATTTCTGAGTAATTATTAAATGCTGATATTCATTCTATATTGTACTGTAAACTGAAGAATATAAAGATTCATCTGCACTATTATTTTAGTTTGAAACTGTAGCTCATTTTGACATAAAATTTTCCCATATTTTCCAGTTACCATGCAAAGGTTCAATTTGCAGAGTGGTGTTGATGCAAATAAATTATAATTCATCTCAGAGGTGACTACATGGAATTTTCTGCAAGCTATATCTCAAAGGTGCTACAGCCACCAACAAGGACATAAGTAGGGACCAGAGAGCAACCTGTCAGAAAGTGATGACTTGTATTTAATGTGGTGTTCATTCCAGTCTGATGTAAATCCTCTGATCTATAAATAATGTAGATGTAGCAGAGTTAGCTCCAGCTGTTCTGATCAGTATATCATCACTGTGTTGATTTTCCTGCTACTGTAAGCACTGCTTGAAATAAAGCTACAGCTTACCATACACAATCATACTGCAGAATTGCAGAATGGTTAAGGCTAGAAGATATCTCCAGGAATTATCTAGTCCGCCCCCCACGCACACTTGGAAGTAGGATAATCTAGAACATGTTGCTCAGCACTATGTCCAGTCAGGTTTTGAATCTCTTCAAGGGCAGAGACTCCACAACCTTTCTGGTCAACCTATTCCAGTGTTCGCTCACCCTCACGGTAAATTATTCCTTATGCTCAAATGGAATTTCCTGTATTTCAGTTTGTTCCCATTGGTTTTTGTACATCCCCTGGGCATCACTTCAAAAAAGTTTGGCTCCATCTTCTTTATTGTAGTACATCAGGTTTTATACCCATTGAGAAGATGCCCCCTGAGCTTTGTATTGCTCTGACCACCTGAATTATAGTATAACCTTGTCTGTCCACTGTATGTATGGTTCCCAAGAATCATAAGCAGAGTTTGTGATGAGAATCAGAAAAAGAAGTAACACATCCCAGAGCAAAACAGGCTTCCTGTTGTCATGGTGCACAATTTCCTACACAAAAATGATACCACAACATTATGGTTCCATCATTATGGAACCTGAATAAAAATATATTTTAGGTATTAAAAAACAATCTAGCTTTTTCCTTGTAGAAATCTTCATAAACTATAGTTTATGTTTTATCCATATTTTAGAGCATATTTGCTAGAATTATGATTAGTTTTAGAAGAAGAAAAAAAAAAGGATACAACACAGACACCTTAATCTTATTTCTTTTATAAGATCTAAAATAACATGCATACATACTTTACGGTCTTATCATGCACTGTTTACAAGCCTGACACCTAGAAAGAGTAGATTATGTCTTTGGTTTAGACACAGGAAGAACTTTTCCTGATCCTCTTTATCACAGATTCATGCAGGAGTCTTATAGGCTTCATTTCTGACAATTTTTGCCATCTTTCTTGAGAAATATCTAGGATTGCTCTTTTATTCCTAAGGAAAGGGTGGAATTGCTGGCAACAGCTTTTCTTTTCTTATATTGACCCAGAGAAGCTGAGTGGCTTTGTGGTGTTGCCAGGTGATTTTTATCCCCTCTCCTGCTGTGTGAGCAAAGCTGAGCCTTCCTAGCAGTGTTTCTCTTCAGTCAGTTGCTTCTCTTCTTTCAGCAGAGTGAGAATAATTACTTCACTAGGATACTGTTAGCTCTGACTGGAGTCAAGAAGAGCTAATAGGATCTTTAATAGCTAATAGAAGCCCAACTTTGTTTCATGTGGGGTTAAATAGGATGAAGATGGTTTGGCCTGATATCCATTTCAAACGACAGTACTATGACAAAACTCTGCTTCTAGGACTGAAATCTCATTTTATTCAGATTCTATGTTCCCAAGGATTTCTTTATTTGAAGTTAGTACAGTATGATGTCATGAATTATTTAACCATATATTTATCAGAAGTTTATAATTAGTCTGATTAATACGACTGAAAAAAAAGCAAAAAAACCAACAAAACAACTAGACAACGAATAAATCATATCTTCGGAGACTAAAAAGGATTCTGGGGCTATCTGGTTAGGTGTGACATCAGTTCATTTTGGTAAATAGCATGTATTCTTATGTCTTTTTTTCCCCCCTTTTTTTTTTTTTTTTTTTTTTGCCTTTACCATTGAACCCATTTATAGATAAAGCAATCTTATACCATTTCTTCTTCATTGGTCATGATTGCCAGGTATATATGATGTCATCACATTCTTCATGCAAAATTAACACAAATACATGAACAAATAAATAGTCATCCTTATTCTCCCTAAAATAGTAAAGTAAAATATGCACATCTGTTTTTTTCATCATATTATACTCAGACAAAAAGGCTGACCAAGGTCAAACAATTAGACAATTTTGCAGTGTACTGGAGATGGAAATTTCTGTGATCTGTAGAGTCATAAAAATCTCCTGTGAGAAGCAGAGGCCAGACCTTGGGAAAGAAGATGTTTGCCTGCCTAGGCTGGGCGATAAGGAGCAGGGATGCAGCTGCTCAGCCCGGTTCACAGGCAGCCTCCCCTTGGAAACCTGTTGAAGCCGGCTGCTTGGCCGGTTAAGTAGCGAACTTAACCGCAGATGTCCTCCAAACTAGCTTTGGAGGTCAAACACCCGAAAATGAGGAAGAAGAGGAGGAAGGCAGGATCCTCAAATTGAGGGCTGGGACCCCCGACTGGTGTGCACGCCTGCTCACCCGCTGGGGAGAGTTGCGCAACTCGAGGCGGAGTTTGTCTGCCCGCCGGGCAGCCTCCTGGGTTGGACTGAGCCTACGTGCCAGGATGCACCAGGCATAGAGAGGGCAGTGCGGAGAGAGCAGGGAGAGGGAAGGAGAAACTCCTAACTCTGAGGCCTCCGCTGCCTCCGTGGGAGCCGATCAGCAACTCTCTCGCTCTGATCTGCCAGCTCGAGAGGATGTTCTGGTCCAGTATCCCATTGGCAGGTATCACCTCGTGAGTAGTTATTCATACTTTGCTTCTTTTATGCGCTTTCACCTGAATAAATGCTTGATGTAGTCACCTCAATCTGGCATGATTATTGCCGAATCCTGAGCCCATCTGGAACATAACTGGCAACGAGGATGGGATTCAGCAATTAAACAGTGGAACTCACTAGTGGAGTGCATAGCTAGGTGAGGTCGTGACACTGGATAGAAATTGTTTGTGCTATTGAAACAGTGGAACTCACTAGTGGAGTGCACAGCTACGGGAGGTCGTGCCACTGGACAGAAATTGTGTTCGTGCTGTTTGTGTCTGTGGTCTTTATTGGCCATCGAAATAGTGGAACTTACTAGAAGGGTGCGTAGCTAGGTGCCACTTGATAGAAATCGTGTTTGTGCTATATTTGTTTTTGGTCTTTATTGTGTGTGTGACATGCGCTGGTTCTTTTTGGGAGAGCTGCAGGCAGCACTGGCGACTGCAGGGAGGCTGCGCCTCCGAGGGAGCGTCCTGAATGGGGGCCAGAACTGTGGAATGTTCTATGGGACCGATGGGAGACCTGCACCCGAGTATCTCCAGAACCACGGACCCAGAAGGACCCCATGGCGGTGTTACAGTATTGGGGTCAGTTTGGGGAGACTGACTGTACTAAGAACTCGGTCCGACTGGAACATGCCGGTCGGATGGGAGGTGCTCTCCTGTGTGCATATAAGATTCTAGCGGGGCAGCTAAAGGAGGAACAGGAGAAGAATCAGCTCCTCCAAGAGCAGTTACAGGCAGTCGGAGCCATTCAGGTGGTGCGGAGGCAGGCTCTGCTGGAGGTCAGTGACCAGAGGGAGCTCCTGGAGGAGAAATGTGCTAAATTGACGACACAGTATGAGGTACGAGTGGTAAAGAACAGGTGAGGGAGAAAAACGGGGCAGAAGGGGAGCCAGGTGTGGACTATTATCACCGACCCTGACTGGGACCCAGAAACTTGGGATGGGGATATTTGGGAATCAGACGAGGAAGTTCCCATACTTGGAGGAGAAGGGCCCATAACAGGATGAACCAAAAAGGCGAGCTGTCCCGGTAATATGAAGGAAGGCTGTGCTGCCAGGGCGAGGACAAGTGATGCGACAGGATGAACTAACCGATTTTACCCCAGAAGATATTAAGAATCTGCTAGTGAAATATAAACAACAACCAAGGGGAAAAAACAAAGTCCTGGTTGGTAAGATTAATGGAAGAAGGGGCCGATTTGGTGATAATTGACAATGTCAATGCCTCAAGGTTTTGGGGGTTAACTAATGACATGTATGTACAGTCCGCCCTGCGAAGAGTGGATGGAAGCAGCAAGAGTCTTATTGCTGTGCTAGCCGAGGGTCTCACTTACTGCCACACTAATGACGGCGATTGGCCCCCATCCAGCTCCTCCTGGGTAACTATAAGACAAGCATGCCAGATGCTTAAGGCATAGGCCATGAATATTGCTATAGAATTGTAAAGCCCAGAGCTTTATTTACAACAGCCGTTTTTACCCGGGATGCGAAATAAGTTGTTGGAGGGATGCCCAGTAGCGTGGCGCCCCTATCTAATTCCAGTTCTGATGTCAGAACAAGGAAACCCTATTGTGAATGTGATTGAAAAGTTGCAACAGATAGGAGACCTTCCAAGATTGGTGTTAGAGGTGGATGGAAAAGGCGGCAGGGAGAAAAGAGGGCTGAGCAGAAACGCAGGGTCAGAAGCTGGGGAGTGAGCTTGGCTCTTCTGTTTGCTTTTGCAGAAGGGCGTTGATAGACAGGAAATTGATGGGAAACCAACAGAAGTATTACACCAACTAGCACGCTGATATAATGTCCGTGCAGTCCAGGAGGCCAAGCAGTGCTCAGGAATAATGTCCAAGGCTGATTGATAGATCACAGGTGTTGCACCCGTGGGAGGATTTAGAGCAGACAGTGTTAAGATTCAGACCAAAGGAGAAGCTGGAGACAGTTTCTCCCCCTCAAGAGGGGCTTGGACGCCCGAAACAAGAATAGGGGCGTGGCCAAGCTCCAGTGTCCGAAGGGTTCCAGTGTAACATCGCTCGCCAAGACGATTGACCGTTCATTACACGTGCCATTTATTGTTCAGAACAAAATAGACAAACAGTTCGTGCCTTGGTGGACACGGGAGCGGAGGTCACAGTAGTGCATGGGAACCCAGAAAAGCACAAGGGGGAAGTAATCCCTGTTTGGGGTTTGGGTGATTAGCCTGTCAAGGGAAAACTTGTGACTGACTGTCATCAAGCCATATACCTGTATTGGAGATGGAAATATCTGTGATCTGTAGAGTCATAAATAAGCATTGTGTAAAACAAAATCCAGACCTTGGAGGGAAAACACTGAACCTTGATAATGCTCAGCAGAGGCCACTAACAAAGGAAGGTTGTAATACCCGGATCCCTGAAGAAGAATGAAAAGCAAAACCCCCAAAGATGATGCCCTTCAGGCGAGCAATATTTCCTTTGATACCAAAGAGGGCATATGCCATTTTGGGATTAATCCACAGAGTAATAATGAAACCGTATTAGCTTATGTAGGGAAAGGATGCGTGTGTTCTTGAACAACATTTAAATACATGCTAAGTACTGAAAGTTATAATCAGACTGTGTTCAATGACTCTAATATGTGTGCTGACAATGTAGTTATTAGAGGCTGTGATTTTGTGTATGTATGTTACCCATGTTTAATGAGAATCTGTGTGTGTCGCCATAATAGCGGCTTACTACTGCATGAAGCAAGTGAGACACTGCCTTGATGACCAGCTGAAAAGTCTAAGAGCCTCCTACCATAGTCAAGGGCAAGACTGGGTTGGCCTCTGTGTTCACCACCAAGAAGAACCTCGAGCTCTGCTGTTGGCTGCAACCCATTAGACGTTGAGCGGTGGGGAACACATGCCATGTCAGACCTTGATGTGACTGATGGCCACCTCTCTCTCAGAGGGCCATCTAGGAGGTGAGTGTAGGCCAAGCGACCTGCTGCTGGCATGAGTGACAGGTAGCGTAATTAACTTGTGACTAAGTACACAGAACTTGCCTGAAAATTGCTTATGCTAACTCTGTTAACTCACATGTAGGCCCGCTGGACTGCTTATACCACCCTGCACAGTAGGGCGACTTACCATTTAAAAAAAAAAAAGAGATGCAAGAACATAGTTGCTCGAAGGCACTGCCTCCAGGGATCGCTGCCACATAAGCATTGACCTCACTACACAGACTGGGATGCTGGCTAGCAAAATCCTGCAGTGCTACAACGACAGCTTTGCCATCATTATTGGTAGATGCAGACTCGGCTCAGCACGCAACCTTGCTGCGATGACTATGCCTCTGCTTATGCATGGCCACCGGTGTGAGGAGGCAGGGGACATGTGCTGCCTGACTCTAAGCAACTACGCCATGTCTATGCATGCCCAGGTCCGGATATTACAGGACTCCATTCAGACAATGGACATGGGGTTGGCCATGGCTACAGAAACTGTTATTAGCGCTGTTATTTCTATTTGCAATATTATCATATGCTGTATCCCTTGCATAATAATGCTGACACGAGGCATGGTTGAGGCTGCTATGAAAAAGTTATCTGTTGAGGTGCTTGACTGTGACCTCTACAGATCGCAGGGTGGCATGTATCGGAGATGGAAGTTTCTGTGATCTGTAAAGCCATAACAATCTCCAAAGGGAAGCAGAGGCCAGACCTTGAGAAAGATGATGTTTGCCTGCCTAGGCTGAGCGATAAGGAGCATGGAGGCAGCTGCTCAGTTCACAGGCAGCCACCCCTGGAAACCTGTTGAAGCCGGCCGCTCGGCCAGGCTTGTAGCCAACTTAACCACGGACATCCTCCAAACTAGCTTTGGAGGTCAAACACCCGGAAATGAGGAAGAAGAGGAGGAAGGCAGGACCCCCGAATTGAGGGCTGGGACCCCAAACTGGTAAGCGCGCTGGTGCACCCGGGGGGGGGGGGGGGAGGGCGGGGCGGGGAGAGTTGCACAATTAGAGGTGGAGTTTGTCCACCCACCCCGGGCAGCCTCCTGGGTCGGACTGAGCCTACGTGCCAGGATGCACCGGGCATAGAGAGGACAGTGCAGAGAGAGCCGGGGGGGAAGGAGAAACTCCTGACTCTGAGGCCTACGCTGTCTCTGTGGGAGCCGGTCAGCAACTCTCTCTCTCTGATCTGCCATCTTCAGAGGATGCTCGGGTCCAGTATCCCACCAGCAGGTATCACCTCATAAGTAGTTATCCATACTTTGCTTCTTTTATGTGCTTTCACCTGAATAAATGCTCCGTGTAGTCACCTCGTTCTGGCGTGATTATTGCCAAATCCCAAGCCCATCTGGAACACACAGTCAAAAAAACCAATACAAATTTATTATCTCAATTATTTCTATTTCTAGAATAGATTCAATCCTTACTGTTAGGAAATTATACTTTTCAAATTCATTTTCCATTGGGATTAACATATTTGAGGTCATTTTACTCTGTCATTGAATTAATTAAAAGTTAGTTATATAGATATAGATATATATACTGATATAAATTAATACGTATGTATATGTGTGTGCATATACATATATAAATATCTGCATCTGTACATACTATACAGACTAATGAACATAGGTATGTGTATGTGCACCGATACAAAAACAGATTAAGAAACATTTCCAGTATAATCCATAGAGCTACAAAGCTATCAATGAAAGTAAAATCAGAGCTAAAGAATAGATTTGTGAAATCAAGTAAGCGTTATATTATTTTTACACTATTTTCTAGCTGCAAATGGAATTCTGGCTGCCCATGCTCATAAACAAAGGAGGAAAAAAGAAAAAAACAGACTTATTTATGAGCAATAAAATAGCTTGTGGGTATCATAATCCAGAAACTCTAAGATCTTTTTATGCAATCCTTTTGTCTCTCAAAGTTCCAAACTTCCATCTCCTCTTGAAAGCATTACTGCATGATGTTGCTTTCCCCTTGTTACTGAGAAAGATCTCGATGTTGGCTCAGATTCAGTTCACATGCAATTAGCAAGAGTTTCAGCTTTTCTAATCAGAGTGGACTGATTGACAGAAACATACTGTGCCTGAAAGTGGTGCAACAGAACAAAAGTACTTCTTTAGTGTTAATATCTTTGCTGCCTGATTACATTTGCTCTTCTTAATTCTTCCCTTTTGCCTTTAAGTCATTAAAAAGCTTTCTCTTTTCCTCAGTATGGGAATCATTCGGAAGACATTCATAGCAAATTGTCTACTAGATATCTATGAGACACATCCATAACAGTGTCTTCTGCAATTAAATCATTTATTTCTGCATGTTAAAAAAAAACATTTCCTTTCTCATTTCATTCTCCTTTTTTGCTAAGCTTCATTATACTCTCTTGGAGCACTTTTTTTTCTCTTTTGTTTTCTTTTGTTTTTCTCTTTTTTTTTTCTCCTTTCTTTTCCTTTTTGTTTTTTTTTGTTTGTTTGTTTTTGTTTTGTTTTTTCTTTTTTTTTTTCCTGGAACATGTGACTCTGATGTAATAGCTGTTTCGTAACAAACAGCAAACTATAGATTACCACTGAAAGCTCAGATGTTTGATAATGAAGCAAATATTTGTTCTCATATGCCTGTGAAGGATAAAAATGTTATAAGGAAGGATGATTTAAAAGTTTTTGTATTACTCTGCAGCAGCATATGCATAAAATAAACAAAAAAATCTCCAGATAAATCTTTCATGGGAATTCAGTGGGGAAAATAGTAAGAAAAACAGTAAGAAAATAGTAAGAAAAACACCTGAGTAAATAAATGCGAACCATGTATATTACTATAATGAATGCAAGTAGAATTTACTGAAATCCTTTAAATAAATAAAGCAGAAAATGCATTTTGGGGAAGGCATTTCCACAGAATCATAGAACAGTTGTGACTGGAAGGAGTATATGGCGATCATCTAGTTCAAAGCTGCTACTCAAAGTACAGTCATCTAAGAGCAGATTTCTCTGGATCCCAGTTATTTGGATTTTGAACATCTCTAAGAACAGAGACTCAACGACTTTTCTGGGCAACCAATGTTTGATTACTCTCACTGTAATAAATAGTTTCTTATGATTGAATAGTACTTCTTATATTTCAGTTTGTGTCCATTGTCTCTTGACCATTTCCATTCTTGTTCATCACTTAATACTGTTAATTCTTTCCCCTCTGCTCTATGGCAAGAGGGTAGTGGATTCTCAGATCAAATCAGGGGGTCCAAGCAAAATCCAAGCAAAATGAATTATTCTGAAGATTAAATGGTTTAAGTTGTAAGTTAGTTATAAATATTTGAATATAGTCAAAACATATCTTAAAGATGAATTGAGGAATCTGAATTGTATTTTCAATTTCATTTGATTTCAAACAGGTAATTTAGTTTTGGTATTTCTGCCATATGTTTTGAAGGATTTCAAGTAATTCAGAATACTTGAAATAGCAGTGCAGTGCAGTGCAGTGCAACTGCTATTTAGTAACCCTAAAACCCCATGAAAACTCAGCAAGTGGGATCACTGGTTGTGATGAAACTGTACTCTACAAAGTTGCTGAAGTCAAAGGTTGTTTTTTGCCCCTTAATAGCTGAAGCAATTGTATTCCTAATGTGATTTCCAGTTGTCTCAGAGGAACTTTAGGTTTACATACACCTACTGACTCTTGGACATTGTGAAGCTTGAAAGCACTGAGCAATAAGAAGCTCCTGTAAAGGGGAGCCAGGAAGTGATCGTATAGGCCTATGAAACTTGTTCTCTGCTGAATAATGTAGTTGCTGGTAGCTATGTTGAGAATGTATCTCAGTATCTATCTATGTCACAGGAAAAAAAGAGAGTTTATGGGTGTAAAAGCATGCAATACCAATGTCATATTGAGAACACAAAACACAAACACTAGAATAAAAGTAGCAGTTCAAATGAAAGATACATGTTATCAAGGACTTCTAAATATTATCTAAATACATGTGAACGCATATGAATATATTGAATGCTTCTCAAACAACATATTTTCATGGTCTAAACAAGAACCTAATGTTTAGGAACATTATTTCAGGCAGTGAAATCTCTAACTGTATATGTGTGTACTTGTGTTTATGTGTATACATGTGTATGTTTGTGTTTGTATATACATAGATATTTACAAAATTTCTAGTTTAATTTTCATAAAACTATCACACTACATTTTTGAAACCTCTTGTCAATTTATTGGATAATGTGAAGAATAATTTCTTTCTTGGTCTCACATGCTAAATATTCTGGATAAATTTGTACCTACAAATGAACAAAAAGAACAATGCTTTATTTTCCTACACAGAAAGAACATAGCTGCTTCACATTTCCTCCCATTTCAAGGATATCAGATTGCATTTTGCTCTGCTTTGAGTAATATGTTAGGTGGGCAGTCTTGCTCCTGAGCTGCTTTTCATGAGATTTTTTTTTCAAGTCTCACATTGCTGCTATTTGTTAGTCGCTTATTAAAAAGTAAAATGTATTAGCACTAATGTATCACACAGTGGTATGAGTGACATCAATACTTTGCTACCCTCTTTAGAGCCAGAGTCCTTCTACAAAGGCACTGACTTGTTCTGTTGCATGGAAACTAATACATTAGCAATGCAAAATACTTAGTATTTCACTTGCACTAAATATAAGAAAAAAGTTCCCATCATTTATTGTTATTTACTTGAATGAAGGGCATATATGTCATTTGTCTCCCATTTTTATTATATATTCCTTGCACAGCATCTGTGGAGGCTTCTAAACTCATGCATTTTTTCTTGTTTAGTAGCTAAACATGAGATTGATCTTCATCACACTCCATGATGATTTGAATGGAAATGGGGTACTAAATGAAGATGCATATTTCTCTCATCATCTTTCTGATGGAAGTGCTGGCTTAGCATACTTCAAACACATACACAAAACATGAAAAAGCCATTGTCATACTCATCCTATTCAGAATACTCTGAAGTTTGTAATCCATTTGGTGCCAGGATTACTGTTATCTGAATACAGATCTGGATTAATACCAATCTGTTGAGTTTTAGCTATATGTATGTAGAGAGAGTCATTATGGAAACCTGAAGGCAAGAATCTACACGGTGAGAGCTTTACTTACACAATAAGTAAAAAGAGGCATAATCACCTCATTCCAACAAAAATGTATTAATGCTATATACAAGAATCTAGTGAATGACCTTTTTCAAGGATACATGGTCTGGCTGTATTTTGCAGTGGGTTTTTCCTCCAGAAGGGACTCAGAACCTCACATATGACTTTCATTACATACTACCCACTAACCAAGCACCAGATTTAGTTTCAGGAAGCAATTTGTCACATCCCCGCTTCACTATTTGGCTTTTTGTTGTTTTTCGCTTTCAGTACAGCAGAGTGTGGTTCACTTTCCAGGATCATCCAGGATTTTTTTTTCTTTTTGAAATATAAACATTTGCTAATGTTTTTGATCTTTTTTATTTCTTCTTTTTTTATTTGCACTTTTTTTTTTTGTGGGAGAGAGGAAAACAAAGTGTTGATTGTTTGATTTTTCTGTATCACAGTTCTAACACATACTTTTAGGTGCTGGGAAGTAATTTGTTTCTTAATGTTTATGGGTGTTTTTGAAACAGATTCTCTTTTCTAGAATAAATGTTTATCATCCAGCTCCCTGTGGCTGTAGGACACAGGACTATGAAATTCCCTAGTTTCTACCAAGCCTTCTGTTAAGAATTGCTTGCAGCCTGCTGTTACATCTCTGTAGTTTTCTTCAAAATAATAGTACTTTTTCACTTGCAAAGGAAAATCAAAATGAATTTGAAAACACTCTAGAAATTTAGGACAGAATATACCTCTTTTAACTCATATGCTTATTCTGAACACTGTCTCACTGAAACTTGGCGGACAACAAGTTGTCCATGAGCCAACAATGTGCCCTTGTGTGTCGGCGCGAGGGTCTCAGACACCACGGACACGATCAATATGATCAAGCGGTGCCAGTTTATTCAGGGTTCCCAGCACGCTTATAGGCAAGGCTTCCCCGAACACGCGAGCGCTTCTTTGGTTAAGACCCCATGTCCACGCGTCTAACTATACAGTGTGATAGGCTAACTAGCAGTGTCCACGCGTCCTTATGTTTAATGACCATCCCCCTCTAGTTGTTTGTCTCCGCTCTTTTACTCCTTATCTGACTCTTGGCTGAATTTCTTATCCCTTAGTCAGCAGTCCTTCTGCCCTTTCACCTAGATCTGGCCCTTCTGCGCTTTCACTTAGATCTGGCTTGCTCACAACCAGATGACCACTGGCCTTCAGAAATCCTGCACTTGTGGCCAAGACCAATAGAAGCCCAGGGTGCATTAGAAAGTGTTGCCAACAGATGAAGGAGCAGGGGGACTGGATGATCTCTCGAGGTCTCTTCCACGCTCAATTATTCAGTGATTCTGAGAAACTGTAGCAATCTAGCCTTAGTGGAAAGAGTGATTTTTATGTAGTCTACCTAACTGGTAAATAACTGAGAATGTAAGTCATTATTGTGTTAGACACTTCTAAGAATCTTCAGAGATTGCATATAATATTGTAAATAATATTATTTCTCTTAGTTGTCTCCATAGAGAAAGGTAAGTATCTCTCAAGGTGCTGAAGTGGACAAATGTTGAAGTGAGGTGTCTGTGTTTTAGAATACAGAGAATCAAAAAGAAACATTTAACTGTCTCTAACCACCGTGTATGCTGTCTAATGGGATAGTGGCATTTCTGCACAGTAACAGAGATCAGAAGCCTAACTAGTGAGATGCTTTGTTTTCAGGATCTATCCCACCTGCAATCAATGACTACATGTCTCTCAGGTTGTGCTAGAAGGATATTGTTGCAGATAGTTAGGGAACAGCGGCTGGAAGATATCGTGCTGTACGGAAAGATAGGGCCCCTAATAGCCAATAGTGTTTAGTCTATGGTGTAAGCAGACGGATGTGACGTTGTAAACCTAGCTATATAACACCTTGTTACCCATCAGTAAAGGCCATTTTGCTGTCCACCACATTGGTGTCAACTAGCTGATGGCCCGAGTGGCTTGGGGGTGGTCGCCGTGCCGTCCCTGAACCAGGTCGCTGCAGCTGTTTGAACTGCAACAAGTGGTGCCGAAACCCGGGAAGTCATCGCCTGGACGGGTGAACGGCGGCCGGAGTGAGTGGACCAGCCCGGCAGAGAGGACGCTATCAGAGCAACAAGGAGGATGGAAGCCCTCGTGAAGGTCGTATCGCAATTACATAAGCATTGGGGGATTGATTGTAATCCAAAGATTTGTAAGCCAAAGATTTGTAAGCCAAAAGATTTTACTCTCGCAGTTGCGAGGCTTTTAAAAATTAAGGTTATAGACCAGCCGGTGGATATTCTGAAGTCCCTGAAGCGTGTCCCTGAAGTGTGGGACAAATGTACTAAGGCGTTGGCTGAGGAGATTATGTCTTCAGGGTGTGGGAAAAACCTTAAGGCTTGGGGAAAAGTGTAGAGGGATGGCTAGAGAGCCGCGTACATGGCTGCCCAGCAGGCCTGCTCAATTCCAGCCTTCAGGTTTCAGTGAAAGAACAAAGGGAGTGCTAACTAGGAGATAAGAAAGTAGACCAAGGTCAGAGGGAATAAAAGAGCTGTTGAACTAAAAGGATGAGCTAAACAAGTAAGGGGGGCTGTAAGGGTCTGAGTTAGATCATTGTCTACCAATTAGGAGCCTGTGTAATTACATCACTAATTGTTAAGAATCATATAAATGTACTGCATGAAAAGCTAATAAACGAAGCCAGTTCCAGCTTCTATGAAGTTGTTGTCTGGCATTCCTGACCCGCTCCAAGCTGCAACAAGTGGCGCCCGAACAGGGACAAGATTCCGAACAGGGACAAGATTCCGAACAGGGACCTGGCACAACGGTGCGGGATTCCGGAGGACGACGTACAGGTGCAGCCGAGTGATCCGACCAAGAAGGGGACCGGAGCGGGTAAGCCGGCCGTGATTGCGCACACGGGAAGACGGCGTGGGGTAACGGCTAGAAGCAGAATTCCCAGTGCACGTGTACATGGAGCGAGAAGCTGCTGAACAACTGCTGCTGGACTTATTAGCAAAAAGGGAAGCAGCAGTGAGCACGAAGAAGCTGTATGAGTTGATTAAGTGGGCAAGGGAGAAAGGACATTTAAAGGAGCCACAATTTGTTTTTAGTATAACAGAGTGGCGTGAGATAGGGAACTCATTATGGGAAGCCACTCTGGAGGGCAACAAAGCTGCCAAAGAACTGGGTCAAACTTGGCGCGAGGTGGCGAATCAGCTCAAGTGTATGCAGGCTGAAAAGAAAATGGTAGCAGCCGCGACGCAGATGCTGCAAGGGGAGGAATCAACTCCTGAGGGATCGGCAGTGCAGAAGGGCCCCCTTGGACGAGGCACCACTGCAGTCCCAAAGAGCACCGCCAAGGAGTTGATCGATAGCGTTCTCGGAGGTGGGTCGTCGCAACTTCAGCGTCCCTTGGAGTCATCACCTCCACCACCGGAACCTGCGCCAGCCGAATCGACTGCGACTCCCGAATCGCCACAGCAGCCATCGGCGCCATCACTCCCGGCAGGGGCAGCTGGAAATAGACCACAGGAGCAACCACCAGAGCGAAGCCGGGACCGACCCTCTGATAAGCTGTTCCGAGAAGCCTCTAAAGCGCTGGTTCAAGCCCAGGCAGATGGGCGAGCCACAGATGGGGGGTGGTCGGGGGCTTCCGGGGGGCTTTCGGGTCCGCGGGTTTCCTCTTCGCGTTGGTCTGGGGTTATCAGGGATGCAATTCTGGAGGGTCAATGGGAGCCGGCTATGAGGGTAGCGTGCCCGGTAACCTTTGAGCCGGATGGTCAAGGGGGGGCAGCGGGTAAATGGGATCCGTTTGACTGGAAAATTCTGAGTCAATTGAGGGATACGGTCGTGCGTTGGGGGATCAAAGGCGAGCCCTCCAGACAAATGCTATCCTACATTTTCAACAGCTCCACAACCTGACCAAGCATACAGAGAAAGTAACGAAGGATGTGGGATTCTTCGGTCTAGATGGACTAACGGACTGGTTAGGAATTGGGGGATGGATAAAATCGTTGATGAAATCGTTGTTAATGTTGTTACTATGGGGACTGTTGTTTGTAATTGGCTTAATGATTGCTCGTACCTGTTTGCGCGTTCTAATGTCACGTTTGTTAACTGCTTTTTCACGCAATCCGAATCTGATACCTCAAGGCTGGCTTGCTTCCCGGGGTCACCTAATCTAAAGAAAAGGGGGGATTTGATTTCTCTTTTAAAGTGGGGGTTGAAGAACTGTAATGCTTTAAGTGAGGACAGAAACCGTTATTAGGGCTATTATTTCTGTTTGCTATGTTCATCTCTATTATGTGTTGTATCCTTTGTATATTGATGCCGACACGAGGTATGGTTGAAAGGTGGAAATTTGTATGATCTGTAGAGTCATAAAATTGTTGTGCGAAACAGAACCCAAGACCTTGAGAAAGAAGATGTTTGCCTGCCCAGGCTGAGTGATAAGGAGCATAGAGGCGGCTGCTCAGCCAGGCTCAGAGCCGACCTCCTCCAAAAGCAGTTGAAGGCGGCTGCTCGACCGGGCTTGCAGCCAACTTAACTGCAAACATCCTCTAAATTAATTTGAAGGTAAAACATCCGAGAGGGAGGGAGATGAGAAAGGCAGGACCCTCAGACTGACGACTGCGACAATTTACTGGGATGCGCACCTGCGCACCCAGGAGGGAAGGTTATGTGACTGAAGGTGGAGTTTGTCCGCCTCCTTGGTCTGCCTGCTGGCACGTACTGGCCCTACGTGGCAGGATGCACCGGGCTTAAACAGACATTGCAGAGAGAAAGCGGGGGGGTGAGACTCCTAGCACCGAGACCCACGTTGTCTCTGCGGGGACGCCCACCGCATTAGGAGCCTGTCAGCAACCCTCTAATCTGCCAACTCGAGAGAATGTTCAGTCTCAGTGTCCTGCCGACAAGTATTACCTCACGAGTAATTAGGCATACTTTGCTTTTTTAACGTGCTTTCACCTGAATAGCTGTAGCCACTTTGTTCTGTGTGACTATTGCCGAATCCCAAACCCATTCGCAACCTAATTGGCAACGAGGATGGGATCAGGCAATTGAGACAGTGGAACTCACTAGTGGAGTGCACAGCTACGTGAGGTCGTGCCACTGGATAGAAATTGTGTTTGTGCTGTTTGTGTGCGTGGTCTTTAGATCTTTATTGTGTAATATATATCAGCAGAGAGGGCTGAATAAGCACAACAGGAAAGTGCAGAATTTGAAAGCGGGAAAGCCAGGAATAACTCAGACTATGGCGTTCCCCCCCCAACCAGTGGAGGATTGGGAGCCGTACTCTGACTTGTATCCTTGGAAAGAGACTAGGGAAATACTTCAGCATGGGAAACAAGAATGAAGCGACGGCCAAGCTCCAGTGCAACTGGCACGGAAGGACCTGCAACAGTCCTTACAAATTGTAAAAGCCTCAATGCTACTGGAGCGGGGGCCTTCTTAATATATAGAAATCCCAAGCAATTTCTGGGGAGGAAACCAAATTGAAGCTATGCAAACATAAATAGAAATGGAAATCGTGAACCTTTCAAAATGATTGGGACATCTTAATAATCGATTTGAAAGATTGTTTTTTCACCATACTATTGCATCCTGAGGACCATGACATAGTGGAACGTATGAACCAAACGCTGAAATGCCAGCTATAAGAAAAAAAAAAAAAAAAGAAAATAAAAAAAGAAAAGAGAAAAAAAAAAGGAAAAGAAAAAGAGAAAAAAAAAAGAAAAAGAAAAAAAAAGAAAAAAAAAGAAAAAAAAAGAAAAAAAAAAGAAAAGAGAAAAAAAAAGGAAAAGAAAAAGAGAAAAAAAAAAGAAAAAGAAAAAAAAGAAAAAAAAAAGAAAAAAAAGAAAAAAAAAGAAAAAAGGGGAAAAAAAGGGAAAAAAAGAAAAAAAAAAAAAAGAGAGGAGAATTGGGAATTATGCCTGCAGAAAAATTGGCAAGAGCAGAATATGTTTTAAAATTTTGAGATTACCCCAGGACAGCCTAGTCCCTCTGATGGTCAAACACAGGGCTGGGCTAAAGGGAGCCCTGACAGAAGTAAAGTTGGGTCCGTGTAAGGCGATGCTGAGAGACTGGAACACAGGAAAATGGACGGGACCTTTGGACTTGATAACCTGGGGAAAAGGGTATGCTTGTATCATTACAGATGCTGGAACCAGGTGGGTGCCAGCAAAATGGGTGAAACCCTGGCTGGAAGCAAACTTGCATACATCAGATGTAGCAGGCAAACAGCTGGTACCCTAGTGGTGGGAAGTGTGAGCCTGCAGAACATCATGAGAGGAAGAAGTGTCCTGTACTACTAAGCAGGCCTTGCTGGTACAAAAGAAAAAGGGGGAATTGTAGAGGGATGGCTAGAGAGCCGCGTACATGGCTGCCCAGCAGGCCTGCTCAATTCCAGCCTTCAGGTTTCAGTGAAAGAACAAAGGGAGTGCTAACTAGGAGATAAGAAAGTAGACCAAGGTCAGAGGGAATAAAAGAGCTGTTGAACTAAAAGGATGAGCTAAACAAGTAAGGGGGGCTGTAAGGGTCTGAGTTAGATCATTGTCTACCAATTAGGAGCCTGTGTAATTACATCACTAATTGTTAAGAATCATATAAATGTACTGCATGAAAAGCTAATAAACGAAGTCAGTTCCAGCTTCTATGAAGTTGAAGTCTGGCATTCCTGACCCGCTCCAAGCTGCAACAGAAAAGTTGTACAAGCCTTGCAGAAAGCTAGAAAAGAGCAGGAGACCTGGGTGGCAATAAGGGACTGTTTGTTAGCCACCCCGAAAATGGGAGTCGGGGCAGCCACACAGACTTTGCACCCCCCAGATGATGGCAATTCTGCTGAGCCTAAAGGTCAGCAAGAGGGTGATATATCCCCTCCATCCCCGAACCCCGCCCCGCTTACAGAGGAGCAGAAACAGCCGAAATCTGTTTGGAGCGAGCTAGCCGAGGAAGCTAGGAACATTGAAAAGAAGTCAGAGCATGGTGACGTCTGGGCCAGGCCACCACCCTATGCCCCTCAAAATGGCGCCGAGCCGCAGGGGGTAGGGTGGGGCGAGGGTGCCCCCGGCGCGAGTGAGGCACCGAGAACCAATGGGAGTGACCGGACAGCTGAGGGAGGCCCGAGGGAGGGGCCTGGAGCGAGCCCGAGGGAGGGGCGGAGAGGAGGTCCGAGTGAGGCGCCTGGAGCGAGCCCGAGGGAGGGGCTGAGAGGAGGCCCGAGGGAGGGGCAGAGAGGAGGTCCGAGCGAGGGGCCTGGAGCGAGCCCGAGGGAGGGGCGGAGAGGAGGTCCGAGCGAGGGGCCTGGAGCGAGCCCGAGTCAGGGGCGGAGAGGAGGTCCGAGCGAGGGGCCTGGAGCAAGCCCGAGTCAGGGGCGGAGAGAAGGCCCGAGTGAGGGGCCGAGAACCGATCAGAGCGGACATTTCAAAAAACGCCGAAGCCCAACGAAAAAGTACCGGAGCCCGGAAGTGACCAGTCAGTCGAGTTCCGACTCCGGATCAGACACTAGTCAGGACGAGTGGCTCACAACCGATTCAAACTTAAGGAAGGAGAAAAAGAAGGTAAACATCCGAATTAAAGAAAAACCGGCGGGAGCATTCATGATTAAGCATGTTGCAAAGGAAGAGCATCTGACCCCAATTCAGGTGGCTGTTACCTTCAAAATAAAACTAATAAAAATTGTGAGTTTCTGTTCACAGGACCGGATCATCGGACACCCCCGTAACCCGTACACCCCGGTGACAAGCGTCCCGCCCGAGCCTGCGAGTTCCACGCTGACCGAATCCAGAAAACAACAAAACAGCCTCCGCAAGAGGGGGCCGTGATGCCTTTGCGTTATCTTAATTTTGCAGCTTGTCACTATAGGACAGGTAGAGTCACACCAGCCCTTTAAATGGGGTACTTGAACAGATCGAACAATCTCGAGCAATTAGTACAAAAATAACTACAGGGCCACCAGTTTTCAGTGCCATGCCTTGCCAACTAGCACCCATTGAACCCTGTTCCAAACGCAGCCGGTACAAAAATTTGTTCACCGGTTCGCCGTGGTTAACCACCCTGATATCCACCTTGATAGGGCCGATCACAATGATCATGATGACGCTAATCTTTGGACTCTGTATATTGAATAAGTTCATGCCGTTTGTCAAGAATCGGCTAGAGAAGGTTAACATCATGTTAGTAGAACACCGACAACTGCTTTAAGAATATATCCACTCAGTATTACCCCCAAGTTATCCCAAGGTACACCCTATTCCTACACCCTGGTATTACCTGTCATCCCCTACCTTCTACGCGCCTTCTTCTTTGTGCCTTATGTTTTATGTCAAGTTTATGATATGTAATTTTAAGATTGGTATAACTATAAGAATAGAATAAGATAGTAATAAGAATAAGATAGTTGTATTTTAGCTAGTTTTGTTATGCATAGGGAGGGGGGAAGTTGTTGCAGATAGTTAGGGAACAGCGGCCGGAAGATATCGTGCTGTACGGAAAGATAGGGCCCCTAATAGCCAATAGTGTTTAGTCTATGGTGTAAGCAGACGGATGTGACGTTGTAAACCTAGCTATATAACACCTTGTTACCCATCAATAAAGGCCATTTGCCGTCCACCACATTGGTGTCAACTAGCTGATGGCCCGAGTGGCTTGGGGGTGGTCGCCGTGCCATCCCTGAACCAGGTCGCTGCAGCCGTTTGAACTGCAACAGGATATTTTTCCAAAACAACTTTTAAGTCTATCTCTGCTCCTGTAAAGCAAGTTTCAGAGGCTATCAATTCAAAAGCCACTGAAGACAAATAATAAGAATGAAGCAAATGTAACATAAAATACACATATGCTCTTCAATTCATGAAGTTCAGTCTCAAATACCCTTATCTCCCAGCAGGATGTCCTAAATATCAACCTAAAGATTTTGTTTTTCTACTATCCTTATATTCCTATAGACATTCCTGTTTGCAGTGCCTTGGTTTCAAAAGAAGGATAAAAAAATATTTTCTGCTGTTTGTACTCCACTGACTTTTTCTGCATGCATGACAAAATTAAGAGATTGGTTAGACCTTGCAAGGAGTGCTCTACCTACCTGTGCAAAAGGTGTGCAACATCCCCTAAAGAATTTTTTAGTTAAATCTGCAGTGCCATGGAATTATGACAGCTACTCATTTTCACAGAAGAGGCCCTGCCAAGCATTGGCAGTAAGATGAAGTCAACTATCAACTTATCTGGAGACTAGATAAAAAAAGATTTAATTAATCTAAGTATCCAGTAGGTAATTCAATACTTAAAAGTAACAAAAAAAAAACAACAACAATAACAATAAAGAGGGAAAAAAAAAGAAATAGAATAAAATAGAATAGAGAGAAATAGCAAACAAAGAATATTATTGAATAGTATATTAAGAGACAAGCATCAAGAAACAGGCAGAAGTGGATTACTGATGTGTAGCATAGGAACAAGAACACTGGCTAATGCATTTCCCAGATTCATCTTGACAATTGTTGCAGGGTGTCCAGTGGTAATGGTGATAATCCAGAGATCCTTTTTTTTTCTTTTTTTTTCATGTCACTAGAAGTCCACCAGATTTGTCCCTTATGGTTCCAAAGGCATGATGAGTCTACAATAAGAATATAAACTTCTAACTGAGATGAATACTTCTTCATTTTGCCTCCATCCTTAATCACAAAATGCCATCTGGCTTCTTTGATTTCTATATTCTATAGCTCCCTCATCACATCCTATTCCTTTTGTGACATCTGTCACAATGATTTCCAAATGTGGTTGTCAAAGAAGTATTCATTTTCCTGGATGCTCTGAAGTGCTGACATTTCTGCTACTACACCAAATCTCTACATTTAAAGTAAGACTCATGTATTCTATCCATCCTGCTTTTTCATCCGAAAGCTAAATAATTACTGGAATATTTTGTCGATTTTTCCATATTTCATTATGCATGTTAAATAATAAATAAAAATAAGTAATAAATAATAAATATTATTAAATGCTATATCTAATTTTAATGCTAAAAAATAAAAATAAGCCTTTTGTAAAAAGGCTGCTTTTTCTCTTTTTTTTTTTTAGTGTGCATTTGCTCTCACAGTCTGCCTTTGCATTACCATGAAAACCAGTATCTTTTAGAACACAATTACAAAAATTTTAAAGTATACACGAATCAGTGTTGTAGGAAAAAATATTATTGACTAATTAATTAGACTAATTAATTAGTAAAATTAATTATAAACCCTTTTTTGTGAATTTACCGGATTCATTATACTCATTAAAATAATTCATTTAGTTAGAACTCCAAATAATTCTATGTCAATGTAACTGTAAGATCAATTAATAAATGTACTTAAAAAGTTCTTCAAGGGAAAAATAAAGTATATATATACTGAAAAAAAAAATCTCTAGATTGTATAACCTCTGTCATAATTCCTCAGACTGGTAGAATTTTAATGCATTTAACCAGTAATCAAGTGGATTGGAACAGCTCTGTTTCCAGTAGTAAACTGCCAAATTTGTCTTTTACTGTAAGTCTACATCTTCAAAATGGGGTAAATATTGATCATGAATCCCATCTAATGTTTGATGAAAAAAAGTAATTTACCCCTATCTGTATACTGCTTTATAATGAAATTTCATGAAGGAAACTTCTTCCAAATTAGTTTCATTAGACTTCCAAACAACAGAGCCATGTCAGTATCCCATTTAACAAAAATGTTTTAATTTATTACTGTTACCTGTTTAGTCTGCAAGAGAGTTATGAGAGGACATCTTCAATTAGGACAACTAGAATTAGGGCAACTAGTGATAATTAAGAAAATAAATGAATATATAAAACCATGATTTTTAAAAATTTGTTTTCTTCTGTCTTTGCAATGAGCCAACAAGGCAGAAGATTATCTGTCCCTAGTATAGGTGTCCAGTTTCCCGCTTAGGCATTTTTTCTGATAGTCAGATATCAATAGTTCATTTCATTTATTCTTTCTCCTGTCCCTCTGGTTCTCTCTTCTTGGTGTCCAGTTCAGTGAAACAGCTAGGACTCTATTTCCACCTTCCCATAGCAGAAACCATTACTTTCTACATGTAAGAATTGCTATTTAGCATCATCAAAGAGGAGTAAGGAACGTTATCACCAAAGCATATATTCAGTTTAAACATGTCATTTCTTTTTTTTTTTTTTTTTTCCCCACTCTGGTGGGCAGGTGTAATTACACTATCTTAAGTGCTTTTTTCAGAAGGGTTCTATAAGCATGAATTGTCTGAGGGGCTGGACTCCAGGTAAAACAGATATGTTTAGAAAATGCTTACATTATTAAGCTTACTGTCAGGTGAAATACATTAGAAAGAGAAAGAACCTTGAGGAAAATCAAGGAGGAGCAGGGCAATAAAGAAAGAGAAACAAAACCATATACATTATATTTACTATAAAAAGTAATTATTATTTATATAGTTATAATTATAATATAATTATATATTATATTATAATATCTTTTATATTATGTGTTATTATAATATATACTTATGTTATTATAATACTATATTTACACTTCGTTATGAACTTTTTGGTTATTAGCTGAAGATTGCTCAGAAAAAAATATTACACATACAGAAAAACATAATACACAAAATAAGCAACGATAGGATGAACACTACAGACTGCATCTGCCACCCCCATTAGTAGGCAAGTGGTAAACACTTCTTTAGCCTTTACTCTAGGCACAGAGACTGGGAAGATCTTCTTGAGGAAGACTGAGGACAAGGTGCCCCTGATAACTTTCTGCACTTGCTGTCACTAAGCTGGCAGCCCCTGCTCACCTAGAGACCAAGTGCCGGGGCCAGACCTCACCACCCTCACCTCTGCCTCCCTAACACACACACACACACACACACAAATCCTTGTTTAAATAAATAGAAAAAATATCTAATCTAATACATTTAAATATATATATATAAAATACACAAACCCACAGAAATTGCTAGGATAATCAAAAATACTAAGTTACTGAAAAAGCACAAAAGAATTCTATAACCTATCTGCCTAAATAAGTAAAGAAACTAGAAATAAGTAGAAATATGTAGGTAGATAAGTTAACAACTCTCCACAAATAAGTGCTAAAGGCAGCAGGGAATAAAGAACTCAATAACAAACTGCCAAGAATGGGAATGAAACCACTTCTTACAAACCACAGAAAAATCCCAAAGAAGTACAGTAAGGTGGGGGAGGCGCATATAAAAAAAATGGAGAGAAGGGAAAAAGATTTCAGTTTAAAAAAAAAAATGAAAGAAACAGAAAATTCTTCCACTCCAAAAATATGAAGGTGAAAAAAAATAAAACAAAACCAACAGCATTGCTAGCTGCCAAATCATCTATTATCTGGCTCTCTTTACTGCTAGGAGAGAGTGAAATTTCTGTACTGAATCATGCTCCGTATACAAGGTACTTATACAGTTCTAAAAGGATTCATAAGAGAGGAAATCATAAATTTCTTCGTAATCTCTTCCCTTACTCTGCAGTCAAAGGAATAAAGCATGAAAAAGAACTTAACATGTCTGTTAGGAACTTGTTATGCTTCATAATAGTTCCAGCATCACTGAATACTTCTCATTTAAGTATACTCAGTCAGGGATTTATCTCACCTGATTTTAGCAGTGTAGGTAGTTTGGTAGACTAAGCATTTGCTACTAGTGATATTTTAGGCACTGGAGTGTCCACCTAGCTTCTAAGTGCTCCTCAAGAAGAAAGTGGATTTCTCTTAAGTCCTGTGTATTATTTACCACTCCAAGACCCAGACACCACAGAGCAAGAAGTAGAGTTTGGCAGTCATCTGGAGTCAAGGTAGAATCACTGAAGGTTAAAATAAAAGACATAAAATCATATATTTTGAAACTGAATCCTGCCCTAGAAGTCAGCAAGAAAAAAAAAATAGCCTCACATTTCTTTTTAATTAATGGAAATAGAGTGTTCTAGATTATAATTAATTTGATCCTTTTTAGACAGTTTTATAAGATGAATTATTCCATAGAGCTGCCTAATTCTCAATTAACTGTAAATAGGAAACAACCTTAAGATTGAGGAATTAACTGTGGACATTTGAAGAAGGCACCTTCTTTTTTTTTCAAGGGAGCCTTAGTACTTTACTTAGTACTTTACAAAGTCCTTAGTACTTTGGCAGTACTACATGCATTTTGAATCATATCTCCTATGCCTAATAAAACAGCGAAGCTTCACTTCAGTAGGTGTAAAGGTATCTCCTGAATGGAAAATCTGTAGGCCGTATTCATGTCAACACAGTAACTACTTTTTTTCCAGCAGGTGGTACAAAGAAAAAATAAGCATTTCTGACACAAATTTCCACAGCTCTTTGTAGAGAAGTCTGAACATTACAGAAGTCTCTGTGACTTCTACACCTTTATGACTACGTTCTTGTTTGACTAACATGAAACTGAAGATTTTGTCACTGGCTACAGTGATTGTGATGGACTCATAGTCAAACCACCTCTTCATTCTCAGACCACAGGGGGGAAAAAAAAATGTATCTGAAGTGACTGATCTGGTGACAGTTCTCTGATCTCTCTGTATTTTATCAGGGAGAAATAATGATGTCGAGACCCTTGGTGAATCTTCCTTGGGAAACATCACTTCATTATTCACAGGTCACACATACAGTGATCAATTTCTAGTGTATCTATAAATGAAAAAGAATAGTCAAGAAACAACACATCACAATTTGTTGTAGACTTGGAAGAGGGAATGAAGATACTGCCCTGTTTATTCCAAATCCACAACTGAAAGCAACAAAGAAACGTGCAAGCGCAGTGAAAAAAAAACAGCACTCTTCCTTGCCTATGTCTACAAAGTTGCTGACATTTATGCTGGCTGGCTACTCAAGCTTGAAGGCCGTAGATACTTCTATTTCTTAACCCTTCATCAATTTTCCACTTTCTTGTGGAAAAAATGTATATAAATATGCTAGGTATCGGGTTACAAAAAACACTATTAATATATTTCTGTAGCATAGCCAAGTAATATTCTGCAGTTAACTTTAAAGTATATCCTAGTATCCCCTATAAGATTACTAGTGTTTAAACAATAGTGTTAGCTTCTTTCTTTCTCCTAAATAAAACATGGAATTGTAGAGAATGATAACTTATAGCCACGGTATTGACCATTTGTTCATCCACTTTTAGAAGAGTCTACCATTTTAGCAGAGTCTACTTCCAAAGACAGGTAAAATGGGTTATGAATATGTTTTGCACTAATTTCCTTAAACAACTGCATTTTGCCAGTTTGTAAGTGCTTCTCCAAGAAACTTTGGGCCTTTTGCCAAAATCAATCACCATTTGGAAACAAATTTCTACCAAACGTCTTCTCCCACTCCTCAAATTTCACTTTTTTTTGTTAGTTATTTTATTTGTTTGTTAATTTGGTTTCTCATTGGAGAACAAAAATGTAAAATATTATTCTCACTAAACAAAAGGACAATAAAATGCACTTTATGTATTCCAAGAAATAGAAGCTTATGAATACTGATCACATCCAAAGGAAATGTCTTAATGAAAGGTGAATTGAAGAGACAGAAGTATCAGAGAGAATAGGAGGAGAAATGTTTCATAGTTGTAGGGCAAGTTATTGTTCATAGTTTGATTTACTGATAAATCTGTTTGGTAGGTGTAGAAGACAGCATTATATACAGAGGAAAGGTCTGTCCATCTAAAATTAGCATGTAATCACTGCATGTTATGTATTCAAAAATTACAGTCTGGCTGCTTTTGGGATCTCCTGTCTAATAATCTCAAATAACTGCTTCCAGAAGATAACAACAAAAAATTAAATAAAAATAATAACATTAATTAATATTATTTCCAGTGTCAAAGAGTCCACACCTAACAAGGCAAATCAAAATGTATTTCTCACAAGAACCAGCAGACAGTTAAAGCCAGAGTCCAAAAGGCATGTGACTACAAAAACCTAAGGAAAATATTACTATTTCTAAATCTGTAAGCCTCAAAAAACTTTCAAAGATGTCGTATTAAAACCCACTTCAGCTTTAGACAGAAA
The DNA here is from genome assembly GCF_059628265.1 of Tinamus guttatus. NCBI lineage: Eukaryota > Metazoa > Chordata > Aves > Tinamiformes > Tinamidae > Tinamus > Tinamus guttatus. The sequence continues at coordinate 3,662,764 of NW_028288668.1, forward strand.
ACTAATAGCATGCTTTTCTGCTTGTGTGCCTACTAAGCTTTGACAGAATCACTCAGTTATCCTCTTTTGTTAGGTTGGTCCAAATCAGTTCTAACAGATCAATTTTCTAACAAAAGCCAGTGAATGCACCAGTAGCCACTGTAGCACCAGTGAACGGTTCTACATTCACTTAATACATTACCCTATTTACCCAGAACTTGGTTCAATTTTTCCCTCTGAGTAAAGAACACTTTTCACTCTAGGTAAATAACATCCATCTGGTTGAGGAAGAAGGGAAGGCACAGCCACCCTAAGGTATAAACCAACAGACAATCTGAGACATATGTATATTAAGAGCAAATTTTGCAGCTCATATCCAAATGAATTTGCAATTTGGAAAAAAGTTCTGCATAATATATAAAACACTTAAACTTTCTGACACTTCAAAAAGAAAGCATTCACAGCTTCCTCCTACACTATTTCACTTTACTCCCTATGATAACAAGAGTAGGCAGTGATCTGTCATCCATGCTGGGAACACTGATTGAAGGAATCTTAAATCCAGTCACTCCCGTGCAAAGATAGTCTTATATTTTATACATTATAATTTAAATTATCTTGTATTCAAGAATGTTATCTATCTTAAAAGTATGAATGGGAATGATTGTTTTCTTTATACAGGAGAGCCTTTAACACAATGATGGAGTTTGTCACACTTGTTTTTTCCTTGAGAACCCTTTTTTTTTGAGAACCTATTTTTTTTTTCTGTGGTTTGGAGACCATTGGGTACCCCGAAAGTGTTTATAAAATATAATTAAGAAAAACTAGCTCAAATTTTATAGCAGAAATTCATAAACTAGTAAAGGCTGTGTATACTACCTGTAGTATACTTACAAAAAGAAGACATTTCCTGGTAACAGTGAATCCCAAAAGAGTGAACAATTCTCCTTGAAAGCCATCTATTCTTGTATTTTCTATCTGTCAATATATAGATTCATTTGGTACATTGATAATGGTTTATTATACAGTCTTCTTAGGCACTTAATTCTGCGTGAACATGGCATAGGAAACTTAGGAGAGTATGTAGCACAGATACCTAAAAGATGAAGTCAAGATTAAAATACTTAAGGCCTAAAACTATTGTTGCACTTCATATAACTTTAGTTCTATTTAGGAGGGAAAAAGAAAAAAGAGAAACAAGAGCAAAAAACAGTGCTGCACTCTGACAATTGTTCATTGAATTAATAATCACACTTAATAAGGTTAGTTAAAAGAGAAGTGACTGTCAGCATAATAATACACATTTTTTTCTATTATTAGTTTAATGAAATGTTAATGTGATAATCTTGTTGATTTTTAATAGACTTCAGGAATAAGAGATGCCATTTCTAACTCCATGACAATTGTTTGTCCTGCAATCAAATAAAACCATGTTTTTTTAAACAAAGGATGCATATTCAGCTGACCACTGCAATGCTTTGACAGATTTTACATTTTATATATGTTTATTCCTCTAATATGTCTATGTATATCATGTAGTAAATGAGGTAGGACGACTGTAATAAATCATATCTTCACTAATACAGAATGGATTTGTAAATGTGGGATAACATCTAGAATGGAAGGGGTATATACACTTTACATGAATAAAATAAATAGTACAGATATTGATGTTACAGAAGTACAGTCACTGGAATTAGTTCACATAAAATTGAAATAAAAGACCAATTTGTTCAGAGTCCCTTAGAGGGAAATTTAAGAGTGAGGAAATCACAAGAACAAAATCACATCTAAGACTAATTAAGGGGAAAGCATATGACAGGTTGATGGTAGTTTCCATTTTAACACACACATGCAGACACAGATACAGTACAGGTGTACTGTATCTGTGCTGTACGGAGCACAGGCTTTCCTGGCCTTCAGAGCGTAGTCTTCAGTCTTGCTGTAGAGCTTGGGGCAGCAGGGTCCTCCCTCCAACAGCTTGACATGTCCGAGTTAGGGGTGGCCACCTGGCCTTTATACGGTGTGGTTCTACCAGTATTGCATATCTTTCCCCTGGGGGCTGTTGCATAAGCCACCAATGGCATCATTATTTCTGTCACCCAGATCAACCTCTTCAGTGTTTTTATATATGTAAAGTCAATTAGCTGTTGTTAGTTTAAATTACTATAACCATCTGGTCTCCCATTCCAAATGTTTTATAAGGATTTGAAATTGTCAAGAGTTCTTCTGTGCATTCTTGTTTCTTTTCTGAGCATATCTAAAAAAATTACTACAAAGAAATGAAAGAAAAGTAATCCAATGTTTTGGGGTGAGCATCCCTGTAATGATTATCTGTTTTGTTTTGCTTTTTCACAGAACATACCAGAACCATTTCATGATTTAGACTTGGATAGATGTAATCAATGTTTCACTTTGACTGGTGCTTTTGAGTAGCCTTCCTTCTATGAAGTCCCATATATTAGGACAAGAATATAATAAAAGTAACCCTTTAACTCTTATTTTATCCTTCTACTTCCATGTGGAAGTGAAACACTCAGAAAAATCAAAAGCAAATATCTCAGTCATATAAAAAAAACCCTAGTTCCAGGTTTAGCATTTGTGATAAAGTGGTTTTGGGAGATTTTCGTGTTTTAAGACAAGACAATTTGGTTATAAATAGATTTGAGTGGCTTTTAAAGCCACTGGTTTCAAAAAGACCTATTTTGTCTAAGTTCCAAAGAAGTCTCTGATACATAACTGCCACGAAAAAGACTGGTTGGATAGTAATTCCTTCACACCATGGGGTAAATTGCATCGAAGCTCATTAAGCACTCCAAGTCTATCCTGAGAAACACGTCAGGAGCTGCAGGCAAACGGAGTTGCAGGCTCAACTCAGCAGCCAAATCTCAACAAGAAGCTGTGGAATCCAGGCAGGCCAGCTTAGTTACAAGAAGTGCAGCTAAAATAGATCATGTTTTATGGCAGGCTGTCAGAGGAAGTGTCTTGAACCTCTGTTGCAGTTTGAAGGGAGGCAGATTGGGAAGAGATGAATCTCCCTGCATTCCAGCTGATCCTCAAAGGCTAGAGGGACAGCGGGCAAATGGACTCATCTCTTAATAGGGATACCAAATACTGTGGTAAGTATAGGCCTGACTCTGGCAGTACCAAATTCATAAACAGTCTATCAACTGTACGTCCTTCAGAACAGTGAATTGAATTCACAAATAGTATGATCAACTTGATCAACTATGGTCCTGACGCTGGCAGTATCGAATTCACAGTCTGTCAACTGTAGGTCGGATTGCCTTCCAAACAACTAGCCGAGTTCACGAATAGCACAATTTATTCAAATGCAACATTTACAAAGCAGGTTTTGGGTGTCAGTACAAGAACTTCTCTACTAGAGTGTGGGGTTCTTAGCTACTGCCTGGTGTACAAATCTGCAATCATCACTCACCTCAGAAGATGGGAGAGGGCTCTCACCCTTGAGGAGTCTCTTCAGGTGACATCCTGACCTGAGAAGAGGAAAGGAGTTCAGCCCAGCAATTGATCCAAAGGTTACAATGGAGTCTCCCCTCTTCTTTCTTCCCTCTTTCTTCTTTCTTCTTGCTTTTTCACTCTTCTTACTTCTTCCTCCTTAGTTCACCTTTTATATATTATTTTTTTACATTTATGTGGAGCTTGAGTGACTCTAGTCATACTTATGTTCGTCATTTATTGGTTTAAAAAGTCTCTTGAGTTAATCAAAAATCTAGAGAGTATGCTCAGTGAGAAGCGGACGTTCCCTGGAAGCAGGTAACTTTTTGGGATGGGGATGTGTATTGGTATTAAAATTCTGAGCGAAGTCCATCAAAAGGGGCTGATCTGCCACCATCGTTGGCCAAGCACCAGACCTCTTATTGTACTATGTGGTTTATCAGCTGCATGGTATGACCAGGTTGCCACCTCTGCAGGGAGTACTACAGAGTTTAGCTGCAGTGTCTTCACTCCACTGCACCTTCCGTTCACTCATCAGCTGCCCGGCACCATCAGATTAGCCCCTCCGTGGGGAAGCCAACCAAGTCTGGCCATGGTGTCTTCATTCTGCTCTATTCTTCATTTACTCTTATTAGTGTGTAATAGGAGGGCACATTGTGTTGCCAAGGGAATTGTGGAGAAGTAGATTCCACACATACCAAGCATCCTGGAAGTGGTAACTGCTTCTCACCTCAAGCAAGCCTCTGTAATGCCCTAACTTCTGTTAGGACCAAGTTTTTCTCCAATTTCCCCTTTCTCGAGCAATTTTACCACAATCTTACTCCCAGATCAGCTTGGATTAACCTAAAAAGAATTACAGAAAATCATTTCATATGTTGTATAGAAACTGCAAGAGCAAAAAAAAAAAAAAAAAAAAATGTTTTTTTATCTCAAAGTCTGAAGCAATTAAGACATTCTCAAGACATGAACATAAGACATCAACAGCACTTCTAAATGGAAAAAAAAAAGTAGCTCATCTTTGCAAAACATTTTAAATATTTAAATTACTGTAAAAATACAAATTATTATTCTGCCAAATATTGAATCGGAACAATCCACTTCTTTAATTCTGTTCTTTCTGTACTAAGCTATAAAACTTTTTCTCAAATTTTGGCTTTTCACATTCTGAAGTAGCAGTAGAGGATTTGACTCCTACTGAGAGGCCAAGTTTTCTGGCCAAAATGGCACATTGCCTTAATTTGGTAGGGACAAATTATGATTTGTCATGCACACCATGTAGCTATCTAACATATATGTCGGGGCAAAGCAAAGCTTGAATTTCCTTCACTTAATGTACTGAAAAAAATCTGCAGTTGCATTATTGTAGAATGCAGTATGGTAAGTGTATTTAAGTTGTATTTAACCACACATCACAAAATAAATTCTCCCTCCCCCCCAAAAAAAGCAAAAAAAAAAAAAAAAAAAAAAACCCTGCTAATTATGAAGCTCCTGAATGATGATTTAAATAAATCTATAAATCTGTCAGCCTAATATTCACCTCTTCTTGAATATTGATTTTGATTTTTTTTTAACATGAAGCTGTTCAGAAGTAGGCGATGTGCTTAAAAGAGAATTACTTATTTTAAAATATTCTCATGAGGTTGAAAAAACTTGTAGGTCTGTGTCTCAGCTTGAAAACTTCAGCATGGTTCCACTGCCTACAAAAATCTACAAGCCATATCAGGGGAAGGTTTTGCCCATTGTTTTGAAAAGGAATTCTGTAAGGATGTATAATATTTGGAAGAGAGAAGGTAAAGATATCTAGTGAACTTTATTTTCTAAAAGAATACCTCTAGTTCTCTAAGGGAGATAAGCAAATATGAACTGTATTAGAATGTGTGCAATAAATATGATACAAAGAAAGAATTGTGTCCTAAAATATTTTTAAGAATATGTCTTGAAGCAATTAAGAAATAAAGGACTCTGAGCAAATTATTAATAAATTCATTCAAGACATATGACTTAAGGTTTAAAGACAATGCAGGTGTAATAGTTCTACATTATAGTTTTAGCAGTGGTGTAGACCACCATCTAAGCTCGGTTTTCACATTTAGGTGTGCAGTTATTATATTATTGTAGTTATAATACAACCTAACTCAAAGTTGTATAATTAGTTCATGTTGGGAAAACCTGTAAAATTTATCAACAAATTTTTTTTCCTATAAAAGCAGGTAGGATTTTACTAAGCCTCCTCTCTAGGCAGTGTTTTTCCTGAATTTGCTACAAGAAAAGATTTGATTCCAGTCAAAGTTTTAAAACACTCATGACATCTAATACAACTGTAATCCATATATTTGTTGAGATATCTTTCTCCTGATGCTTGAGATAACATCATCTAATTAGCATCAATACAATGCCTGCATGATAATTATCTCTTACGTTCTCATTTCTTTCTGAAGTAATCAGTTTTACTCTATATTTTTGGGAGTTACCAGCAGTTGGCAGTACATTTTGTTATTCATGCTCATAATTTTGACTCTTGCCTTGCCTTCTGTTTCTCCTCCCCCTCCCTTTTCCCCTCTCCTTCCCCTTCCTCTTTCTTTTTCCCCCTCCCTTTCCCTTTCATTCCCTCCCACTTCCCTTTTCCCCTCCCTTTCCCTTCCAGCTCCTCCCCTTTCCTTTCGTCTCTTCCCTGTTCATCCCCTTCCCCCCTTTCCCTTCCCTCTCACCTCCCCTGTGCCTTATTAGATTTATGGTATCTTCTGTATGGACAGAAACACTAAACCTAAGGCAATAAACTGAGTACTTTATAGATATTTTAAATGTGTTTTTATAAAGAGAAGCCACAAAAAAGAACTACCTTTCTCAATATAAACAAAGTTTCTCATCCACACATGACAATAAAAAAAAAATCAAGAAGTGGAAAGCTGTTTGGAGGAAAACTCCTGGCAAGAAGACAAGTCTCCTCCTGTGATTCATGTCTTTCAGGAAATCAAATAAATCTAGCAATTCACAGGAGACACCAGGATATTAGCAATGTTATAGTCATATGTAGTGCAGACAGTTTAACAGCAATTTAAGCTTATCAAAGGTTTTTTAACAATCCAGATATTTGGATTCTATAGTAAAGAATATTCTCAGATTAATTTTGCACTTAAAAGAATATTAAATAAAAAATATAGTCTTTTTGTGTATTGGAACTACACAACTAACATAATAGTAATCAAGCTCAATCACGATCAAAGCAATATTTTTTTTGCACAGATATTGTAAACAAGACAAAATACCATAACTTAAGCTTTCAGCCATATTATCACTTCCCTACACCAAAGACACATAAGGTACCTCATTCTATAATACATAATTTTCCTGGAGGCCTAAAATTACTGCCAAGTACAGGTTGGCTTCTCTACTTCCCAGCACTTTTTGGGCAGTCCCTGGGATTGTTGAGGGTAAGTTGATACTATTGTACCCCTATATCCATATTAAAAAAAAAAAACAAAGAAGAAAAGCCAAATTAATTATCTACTAGAATGTGAATGAGGTTCATCTGCAGGAAGACAAGCAAACAACAGCACTGTGGTGTATCAGCACTACACACGCATTGTAAAACCTTCCCAGGTGCTACATTTATTTTCTGTATCTATCTTTTACAAGGAAGAGAAATCCCTTTGGATTTTTTTTTTCCAGCTGTCAAAATGATGATTTGTCATTCATCATTTGTCTCACACTACTGGTGAGTGTTAATCCACAACTAAGAAATCTTTCATGTCCTATAGGTTGGAAAAAGCACAAGTTTTGAAAATCTCACTAACCCATTAGCAGAAATCTCATATTGTATTTTTGTTAGGATGTCTTAACTGTATTTTAAATTCTCCATTAGGAAGCCAGCATGAATACTCGAAAGCCAAATTCACCTTGACTTTTCAAACAACCTCCCAGTGACATCAGCCATCTCCCTCTGCACCTGAAGGTGTATCTCATTGGGCATACAAATATATTTGATATAGCATTTTCAATGAAATTTTCAGGTGCCCAGGCAAAATAGCTCACCACTGTATATCCTTGATGCTTCAATCCAAAAATGCAGAGATCATCTCACTACAGATCTTGCTGAAGCTTGTAGCTGAAAATTTCTTATCATGTTATTTAGCTGTCTCCCTCTGAACCACTGCTGGGCTCATTTGCTGAGGAGAATTCAGGAAAAAGTGGAGATACTAAGCAGCACTTGACACTAATCACCACTCATTGAAATTATTTATCTTATCTGATTTCCACAAGTCACAGTCAAAAGCACAGTCCCACAGCACTGAAATTGGGAAAATTCTGTTAATGATTTTAAAGAGAGATGAATCATACATACTCAGATGCATTCATGTCTTTAGATGGCTTTAGGAATACATCTTAATTCATTGCAGTTTTATCTTAATAGAAGTTTATTTTCATTTAAAGTAAATGCTATTATGTGTTTATACATGTGTGTATATAAATAAGATAAGCATATTATATTTGAAAATGCATTTCTCTTACTTTGTGTGAAGGCACAGGAGATAATCTTTGCTGTAGATTCTTCTTTTCTATGTAGTCATATAATCTTCTCATATATTCCAAACGGCACATTAGGACTACTACTCCTAAGAGTTAGCATCAACAAGAAGAGTGTGATTGATAATTGAGGTTAGTAATAAAACTGTTGGCTGACCCATGCTTTACTTTTTTCTTTTTTTTTTTTTTCCTTCCAAAGGGAGTTTATTGGTATAATTAAATAAAGCACTAAGTCTCACTCTGCAGCAGCAGGAGTACAGGGTTTATTTTCTGCTTATGTAAGCTAAGCAGAATACAGTGGTTTAAAAATAAAAGGATGACTAATGTTGATTGTTTCACCATAATTATAGTTATTATATGAGGGATTGAGCAAAGACTGCTCTCCTAGTCTTTCCAAAATAAAGGGACATTCACTCTCTGAAGTGGTAAAGTCTGTATTTAACCAAACAGTTGTCTACAGGACACAAGAAAAGAGTATGAAACAAGACATTATATCAGTAATGTATAGAATTTATAAATCAGTGCTAGGTGTCTTAAATATCTATGATGAAGTAACGCAAAAAAACATTATTCATTCTCTGTTCTCAATGTCTCAGTATAGAGCGTTCCATGGGTATGTATCCAAGTTTAGGCACAGAAACACAAGTTCTGGATCCACGTTAACTCTTAAATAAGAAATTCCATCATGATGAAAGAAGCTAATGGTACACACTCAATCTTGGATTAGAAAAAAATATATAGTTATATTTTCCTCTTTTTTTTTCCCCCCCGTCGTGTTCCGTGGTTCAAAAATATAGTTTACAAGTTTATCTTGAACGTGCTTAAGTGTGGCTGTGTGAACAGCCCATTTCTATTCTATCTATCTGAGGGATGATCTATCAATCATGATGTTGCTTTACTCTGTATAAACGTCTCATATTCCAATGGCTTAAACAATATCCTAGTTGTAAACTCCCCAAAAATGAGCTATTGTATGTTATAGAGTTTCTATGTGAAAAATACACTCTGCTGTAGCCAAAATGGTAATCACACACGCATAAAATATTATTTTATTTTACCTTATTTTGTAATAGGAATAGAAAAACAAAATCTGTTAGTAATCCCATCAAATTTATGTAACTCAGTTCAGGTGTAAATCTACACAGGATCAATTCTACAGTTTATAAAGCTGAGAGACATTTTGAGATCATTATATTACACTAGCACCCTGGTATATACTCACATACACACATCTATTTAAACGACTCTATATGTTTGTATTCACATACTTGTATACTTATATGCATTTCCCCTCTTTCTCCCATTCTCTGCCTTTTTAACTCTCTAGGCAGACATAGAAACAAACATGTTGTATTTTACTGCTATATTTCAAATCATTATTTACTTACTCTCAGTCTGGAAGGATATCCGATGGTTTCATGGTTATGTGAGGGGTGTGAATCCAGCTAAGCTCTCCACAGGCTGCATTGAGTAAAAGCCAATTTCAACTGCAGTCTTTTTATGGAGGTGAAGCTCAGAAAGAAAGACACTTCTTCTAAGTTGTTTCTGCCTAATTTGGCTAATGTCTGCCTTGTGGTTTATATCGGAATTCTACAGAGAGAACAAAATAAAATAATTCCTCAGGCAACTGGGATGGGTTCTTGTTACTCTGGCTGATCAATCCATATTGCTGAAGGGAGTAGGGGAAATGGGATTATAATCAAATAACCTTGTTCCATATAAATAAAAGTGTTAATTAGCATTTTAATTGCAGGACTTCTGCACCATGAGTGGTATGTTAGATTGTTCTCAGCAGCACAACACTGTTTTATTCTGAAGTGCCCAACAAGTTAACATTAAGTTTAATGACTTACTCTCCTCATTATGTTCATTAGTGTATGGGAAAAAAAAAAAAAAGATATTGCTAGTTCAGAGCAAAGCACATTCCCCCTTTATGGAGCAGCAAGCTCCTCATACATACTGTGAGAACTGAGTAGTAGTAGACTTTAGGTGAAGTTCAGATTCTTCATTCTTTACCTGTGTGCTTTGCCAGGAAAGATTTAATCTATCTCTGAAAGATCTCCTCTCAGTGCTCTGACTCAGGGAGCAGCAGAGCAGCAAGACATTCAGTTTGATACATCTTTCCTTTAACTGATAAATGTATTTGTGGATTTCTAGGTGATCTCTAATGACAAATTATTGCAGGATGGCTATGATGCTAGGAAAAATTATAAAGAACACCTTAGAACAAGTAAAACCATATTATGTGGTTATATCTAGAAATTAGACACAGAAATTATTCTCAAAAAAAGGAAAAAAGAGAGGACAAAAGGGGGTTTCTAACTCCGTTCATCTTAGTAGGCTCTGTTGCTCCTGTCCTCATTCTCTTTGGCATGTCTCATAATCTTAGCCTAAGAGTTAGCACTTATATATCAAATAATGCAGCAGCACTTCCTTCCCACAGACCTATCAGATTACAGTCAAATGTGTCTCTGCAACTCAAGGAAGAGGTAACTCAAGGAAGACGTAAAGAAAGACAAACCTTATCAAGCCATGATTACAGTGAACTTCGGGTTACTGTCCCCATAATAATAACTGTTAAATAAGTTAATGAAAGAGGAGTAACTGGAATTCACGGGGGATCTTAGGCCACTGAATGCTTCAGTAACATTGTCATTAATTCATAATTTGTTTTTGCTTTCAAAATACCACAGACAAAAGACAGACTATTCAGATAGCTTAAGGAGCACAGGGAGTACATCTGCCTTCATTACCACTGTTCATTTAAAAAGATCTGACCTTGCTGTGTTAAGTATCTATCATTAATATTAGTAAAGATTTACCAAAGAAAGCATAACAAAGACAGGACTTGTTGTTTAATTGAGTGCTAAATTATTTTTTCAGAAAAAAAATTTCTTTTAAAATGTAGAAATCATTGCAATCAGCTATGCTACTTATGTTACACTCAGGTAGCTTGTCTTTTTTTTAATAGCCGAACTCAGTCAAGAGCTCCCTGTTCAGCACAGTTCTCGCTTTCACACTGTAGATCAGTCTCGCATGGGATTCCACCACATAGTCCCCTGAAACAAACAAACAAACAAATAAACAAACAAAATTCACTTTCCTGGAGTTGAAGATTGCAATCCCCCTATGTGGTCTTCCCATTTATCTTAGGATCTTAAACGCAAATGCAGTCACCTCAAGATTGCTGTTCCTGAGGCTGTTAGTGACAATCACAAATCAGTTCTTTCTTATCAATGAGCAACAGGTACAGTAGAGGACCTTTCGTAATTATCTCATTGATTACTTGTGTAAAGAATGTATAATCAGTCAGCTCCAGGAATCTCTTGGGTTGCTTATGTCCAGCTGTTTTTTCCTTCCAGTAAATATTAGAGTGGTTAAAACCTCTCATGAGTGTCAGATCCTGTGACTGTGAGGCTTCCTCCTATTATCTAAAGACAATTCCTTCTTGGGGCACTCTATAGCAGGTACTTACCAGGATTTTACTCATATTGGCTTATCCTCTGATCTCAATTCATAAGCTACAAAGTTGGATGATAAATTAAAGGGATAAATTAAGTGGATTTTGTCACTGCATGTATCTTCTGACAGTACAAAGAAACTTCAGATGAAACAAGAAAAATACTCAGTGATCAGATATGATAACTGGTTGAAATGTACATGGAAAAATATAAGATATTTGAAGAACATTGTAATATCCTGCAGGTAAGTTTTTAACCCTAAAAACAATTCTCTTCCTCTTCAGAGTTATGCCTGAAGAAATATGGCCATTGAAAGGAAGGCTAAAGAAGGTCCAAAGAAAAAGAGTTTGCATTATCAAACTACCTATTGTACCTATTTGAGCTTATCTTCACACTTCTTATTTTGATTGTAATTTAAACTTTACCTAAACATGTATATCTATCCACAAAGAAACTCAGAGGCCAGAGAGCGCAAAGTCAAGTAGTGACAATCTTCCATTATATACGATCTGAGACGGATATACATAACAGAATAACACAGGGTGCATAATGAAAGGCTGTAATGTTGATTTAGCTCTCCAAGTTTTATTTTTATTTTTTTTTTCCTAAGAGAGAGGAGCTCACAACCACTGTTATTCATGCTCTCAAAATGATAATCAGCAATTTAGTGATAACAGATATGCTGTCATTCCCATAGGTAAATAACAGTATTCCATCCTTCTCAAAGTGCAATACACTCTTCAATCAACTGACTGTAAAATAATTAAGACACACGTGTATGTCATTTGAACCTATAAGAATGGGGGAACCTCTTATTCTGTGATAAACTTTGTTGCTCTTATACCTTATTTATCAGTATGGTATCATCAATGATTCTGGATTTAGTGGCATTTTCTCTGCCTTTGAATTGTGATTTATTTATAAAGGAAATTATAAAAACACTGTCAAGCTGATACATTCAGGTAATAGTATATATATGTGTGTTTAATATGTATACATAGTATACATACTATATGTATAAATAAATGCTGAGTAAGAGCTATTATATAATTCAGGTTAATCACATAAATCTGTTATATGTATGTGACATATATATGTTATATATACGACAAGTATAAGAGAAAAAAAACTGTTAAAATACAAATATTGCAAGTCATCTTTTAGTTTTCCAGCAAAAATAGAAAATATTATTTATAATATGATATATGATGAATTTCTGTATGTGTAAACACAGAGAATTTCTGCTATAATCAGAATTATTCATTTCTCATGAATTAGATAAAAACAGAAAAAAAAGGAATATTCATCTGATAGTTAAGGATATAGCTCCATATTTCTTTTTGGCTGCTTTTGCTAAAATAACAGATTGCAAAATTTATTGCAGAAAATCCACTAAGGATTGTGGCAAAAAATGTAAAACTAAATCTTAATAATGCTCCTATAAATGTACAGATTGCAAAAAAAAACTCCAAAAGTTAAATCTAAATTTGTTTTCAAGAGAGATAAAAACAAATATTTTTAGAAGAATTTTAGCTTTTCTTAATATGACAGTTTTGTTGTTGTTGTTTCGAATTGGTAATTTCTAATCTACACCTCATAGAAGGGAAGAAAGTCAAGTATGCAAAAAGACTTTGAGACACTTGTTATATTTAATTATGTAAGTTCCCATTTAATCATCTTCAAGCATTCAAAAAAAAACTTTGATTTGATTTTTTTTTCATTTCACATTTCACATTTATTGAACACTTAAATTGGGGACTTAAGTTGGGCAGATTTAGTCTCACAATTTCAGTCATAAAATCTCATTCACTAATGTATCAGCTTTTGTGCCTTCTTGTCATTAAGATAATGACATTTGTGGCAAGACACAGACATTATTTAAGGAAAAAAAATAATATTAGTGTAACTAATGATTTTTGGCTATGAAAAACCTGCAATAGCAACAACTTATTGACCTATCTAGAAATTTACATACCTAGAATTTTAATAAAAAAACAATGAACACATATCAGAGAAAGTAATTGTTTCATCTCAGTTAAACTGTCATGATTTAAATTGAAGTAAATAAACTGTAGATAAGGTCACTATTAGCATGATAATGTGCTTAGAACTGGGAGTGTAAGATTTCAGGCTTATTGCTAGATACCATCAGCTGTAATTCAAATGTGTTTGAGTATAGTTTCAGTCCTTGAAGTCAAAAAAAGTTCTTATTTCCAAACTGTAATAGTCAGGCTCACAAGGTATAAAGTGATACTTTCATCCCACTCATTGCTGGTTAAGTGTTAGTTAGAGGCCTATTTCTAGGAGCATAAACATGAAGAGGTTGAAAATAGATAATGAATCAACTATACAATTAAAAAAACCACCACCAACAATAAAGAAACATGTAGGCTTGCTTAGTTAGAAGGGACAACTGTCTTCAAATATTTAACAGTGCTTCAATCAGGAAAGGGATCGTCTCTTTGCTCTGTAACAACATGATTAGGGTAATTAGTGGTTTAGCTGGTAGCAGGGTAGATCCAAGATAGATATTATGAAAACTTTTTTTTTTTAAAAAAAAAGAAAAATCTTTAGAGCAGGCTTGGAAAAGCTGCATTATCTCCTGGAGGTCCTGAAGGACAGTTTGACTATAAATAAATCATCAGTGATGAAAAAGAGCTTGGACAGCTTTGTTGAAGGGAATGACTATTCAAAAGTTTATTACAGTCTTATATGCTATGCCTGGAGGTTCTTCTGGCCTTGAGGGCTGCCTGGCCATAGGGCCAGACTTGTTTCTGCAGCTGTCCAGTCTTGAAAACATTGTGAAGAAGTTGGAAGCAGCTCTGCTCTACTCCAGAGATACATTTAGGCTCATTGCTGACCACATACCTTGCTTACCTGGACCTTAACCCACAGGCTGGACCTTGGTCTGGCCCCGTGCTGGCACCTGGTGGGGCAGTGACAGTGGCAGCATTGGATGTCTCAAACCATGATCATCTCACTGGGGGCTGAAGGGCTGTGCTGGTTGTTGATCAGAGAGAACACAGTTACAGAATTACAAAATGGTTAAAGTTGGAAGGGACCTCTAGGGATCATCTAGTCCAACCCCACTGCTCAAGCAGGGACCCTAGAGCACGTGGAACAGGGTGGCATCCAGGTGGATTTTAAAAATCTCCAGAAAACGAGACTCCAGAATCTCTCTGGGCAGCCTGTTCCAGGGCTCTGTCACCCTCACAGGAAAGAAGTTCTTCCACATATGGAGGTGGAACTTCCTGTGTTTCAACTTGTACCATTACTCCTTGTCCTGTCACTGGCCACCATCGAGAAGAGTTCGGCCCCATCCTCTTTATACTCTCCCCTCAGGTATTTTTACATATTGATAAGATGCCCTCTCAATCTTCTCTTCTCCAGACTAAACAGGCCCAGCTCACTTAGTCTTTCCTCATATGACAAATGCTCCAGTCCCTTAATCATCTTTGGTGAATCACAGTTGTGCCATCACCACAGATGCCCAAATACTTGGACATTGTAATTAAATGACACCATCACAAAAATAGGGACATGTTGCTATGGATTTGGAAATGCCTCATCAGTAAATGCTGTTTTTTTTTATTTTTATTTTTCAATGATGAGCTTAAAGAAGGAGGACTTGGTGTCTCTCAGGTGGACAAAAATGTCTTAGGTGTCAAACAGCTGTCAGTAGTTTGGATTATGAAGAGCAGTGGCTGACGCTGAAATGGTCTTGAGGTTTGCTTTAAATAACGTGCTAAGAATCCAACAACATAGCTGCCAGGAAGCTGTCACTCTTAATAACTGTACTTTGTGAAAAGTCAGGAGCCAATACATAATTTTCACAAGGATTTTATAAACATCTTCTGTTACAGCATCCATTAACAATGCATGCAAATAAACTTGCATAAAATGTATAAAATGCATTGCCTTTCACTGCCAGTATTTCAAAGAAGAAAGTCTGATACTTATTTTCCAGGGACCCAGCAAAACACATTCTTATACTCATGAATAAGTGCTACATGCCCATGCAGCGTAACAGGTTTGAATCCCATATCAACTACTTGAAAAGAAAACAAAACTAGAGCAGTCCTTATTTATCATGTAATTTGTGACATAAAGACAGTCTGCAGTTTTGTAGTTGCTCAAAATATATTCATGGCTATGAGAAGACCTCTTCATAAACAGGCTACTGTAGATGAAGCGTTGTATAGCCTATAAATAATGTGAATGTAAATTGTCCTTATCGACCTCATCTTTAGCTCTAAATTGCTAAAGTTTGCTGAATGCTGGCTGCAAAGTAAATTGAAAATAAAACATGACTGCGCTATGATCATTCTTGAGCCATAGAGGCACTGGGATGGCAAATGCCTAGAGTTTCTACCCACAGTACCTTCACTTTCCTGACCATCAAAGATTAAATTTAAGAGGATTTTTATGCTTCAGTTATTTTGCCATGGAAACTGTTTCAGGTCTTAAAACAAGAGTAACATGTCCTACCTGAAAGTACTTGAGTAATGATAAGCACAACCCGTCTCTTGACAAGATTATAGAATCATTTCCTAAGGAAAGTATTGGAAGACCAAGTGCCTGATGTTTAAAACTACAATATACTGTACCAAATTCTAAAAAATATACTGACTGTAAAGTAGGAATACTGACAAAAAATAAAATATCTCCTAGAAATTGTATCACCAGATCTAAAGAACAACACAATTTATCTAGTAAGTCCCTTTTAATTCTGTTCTTGTTCTCTTATTGTAGATACTGCAAAATAGTGCAGAAGTTTTGTCTGAGCATGCTCTGCTATATTTAGAGTACCTTAAAAATTCTTTTTCTAAAGTTAGAGAGGACACTTCTGCTTCTTTTCCACTATTATATATTTTCTGTAACTAAATAGGAAATAATACTTGGTACAGACAGGACACGAAATGCTTGCAGTGCAGGCTTTAAAACATTTATTGCATAAACATGATGTACTGAAAGGCAATCATTACTTCTAGATTATAATTGCCAAAAACTTTCAGAAAAGCAATTTATTACCTGTTAAACAAGAGCAATGTTTTCTAAAGAGTAATCTGTTTCAAAGAAGCTATTTGGATGATTATTCTTATAATTGTTTCTCACTCTTTCATTGATTATTGTAAAATAAACTTATGTGACAGATTGATGTTATTGGCAGCTAAATAGTGCTGATTATCAATTATATAACTTAACCTTATTTGGAGTTTTCTTTGCTCTTTAGGTCATTTGTACCATCTTAGTATTTTGTCTTCTTCATTTTGTATCACTGAGATGAGATTTAGTATAGCATAGTGCATAACACAGCAGTGACATTTGCTTTTCTGCCTGACATACTCGGAATTCTACTCTAGAACCTTATATCCAATACATTTATAACGGAAGTCCTACTCTTATCTGCCTCTGCATTGTTCCCAGAGGAGTGTACTTCTGTAGTCTTCTCCTGACAGCAGGAGTTAATTAAATGCACTGTATTTTCACCATGTTTGGATGATAACTTAGAGGTGAAATATTTCTGAGCAGGAATAGTCAGCATGTTGCAGTATTGTCTTTTAAGGAATAACATTAATAATAAAGGTTTTTAAAAATATATAATCAGGTTGAATAGCTTGATATGCAAATGTATGGCAGGAAGAAAAATTTAAAGGCAACAAGCCAAAAGTGTTTCAGTCCATGGAAAATTTTCCTTTTGAATATTTTTTTTTCTTTCTTTATTCTTAATTTTCCTTTATTTCATTTATGCAAAAATTTAAAATTGTATAAGACTGATTCTAATTATGACTGTCTCTCAGCCATCAGGGGAATAAAAATTATAATAAGTATCTGACTGCAAGGAATGCAGAATGAGAATCAAGGGTAGTTTTACTGGTAGTTTCCTTGCAAGATTGTCATTGATTGATTGTCTTTCTGTATATCTCTTGGCAAAAATCAATGCTTTCTTTTAAGTAAAGCTGTCTTTGCAGAAAGACACTGCATGGTTTGAATATTTCAGGAGTCCATCTAGTGATAGGCACCACCAGAAATGACAATTCATTGCTAGATTCCTGCTAAAAGACAATTATTTTTCGCTTGTGAAAATAAACATAATTTTAAATTATTGTTGCTATCATATGTGCTTTGAGTAGTGAATGTGCATGCAGACTTTTTTTAAAGAAAAGAGATTAGACAAATAAATGTTTTTTTTTTTTTTTTTTTAACTTCCTCCTTAGTTATTAAAGCAATATTATCTGGCTGTTGTATCATTAGGCAGATGTTTTCCTAGGACAAATATACATCTGAGAACCTGGTAAAACACATTAGAAAGTATACATAAGATACCTAAATAGATTTGAGTACTAAGGGTAAAAGACTTGAAAGATTCAAGTATGGTCAAGTATTGTTAAAGAAACTAAAAAATAATAAAGCTATAATTATCCCTGCAAACTCATAATGTGCACTTTGCTGACCTTATATCTCATTTTCTCGTTTTGTTTTGTTTTCTATTGTTTTGTTTCTGACAGCATGGTATGTTAAAGTACTGCAGTATTTTTCACATGACTGTTAGTTAATGTTGCATTCTACTATTCTACTAGAGAAGAACTCTTCTTTAGTTATAATTTTGTGAAACTAAAACAGTAAAACCCCCAAAACTTGAAGAAGTATCTGCTATTTTTCTCTGATAAATTTCAATCCTTCCAATGCATTGCTAAACTTAATCAGAAGCATTCCATTTTCTTTGTCAAAAGGAATATGAAGTTTTTGTATGGTTTTCTCCTTCCTCAATCCCGCATCTGATCAGGGTTATTTTATATGTTTCAATCCCATACTTGTTAATGAACTACACTCTTCTCTCTGTTATTGGTCCAATATGCTATGCTATGCATAACTATGCTATGTTAACTTTGCTAATCCTTTCTTATACATGGTGTATATATATATATATATATATATATATTTTTTTTTTTGGAAGTGAGAGAACCACACAATTGCAAAAATCTATTTAACCTTGAAGCTAAAGCAAGTTAGGAAATATTACAACTAACACTCAGTATCACAGGATGGACAAGAGACACCTGACCATTACACAATTTTGCTGTTGCAGCTAGTAGTCATATGAACTTCGATCAAGCTATAGGGAGAGTGAAAGTTTCTTAAATCATTAGGGAGAGTGAAAGTTTCTTAAATCATTTTGGCAGAGACACTGAACTCAGGCTTAAACAGATGAAAGTCCAGACGAGGCCTGACAAGGACTGAAGATTGGCATTGCTAATTATGGCTGCGAATTTAATAATAAATATGAAATCCTTTAGAAGAGAGTAAATTAAGTGGGATTTTTTTTGTATAATGTGCACATACAAAATTTTGAAAATTGAATCCTTTTCACTTTTAGTTTCTCTATTTAAGATGTTGAGGAACATTCAAGAGAGAATGCTTACGAAGTATTACTGATTATATAACCGTTTATTAAGTGCAGCAGAACAAACTGTAGGGCTACAGAAAGTCATGTATTGAATAAAATGAGGTTTTTTTTTACTTAGAAGTGAGTTTAATATGCTACAGCAGAGAGACACATAAATAGTTGTAAGATTTTACAGGCAGTTAAAAGAGTCATCATCTCACAGACAGGTGAGAAAATCCTCTGCTTCTTCTCTACTTAGTACTCTCAGCTTAATTTCTTCTTATTTCTACATACTGGAATTCCCCTGATTTTCAGGGTTAAATTTAAATCATACAGTCCTGTTTCCCACCTTTTGGGATGAAATGAGGCATGCATGCAGGATGCTTTGAGTCAGGGTATACACTGACTTTGGGGGTTGCCTCAGGAGAATGATTTTTCCCATTCAAATATTATTATTCAAGATAAGTGGAAAAAAAATGTTTTCTGGAGTCCTTTGATTGGTACATTGGTTTTGCAGGGGTGGTAAAAGAAAACCCAATATGTAAAACTGAGAGAGGAGTATTCTCATTTAATATATTTTCTATGAGAAATTATAACCTCAAAGATCATTGACAAATCATTGCATTATGGTAAAAGTTTGCAGTTTTCATATTTCTATGTATTTAATGAAAGTTTACTATATAACAATTTTTTTCATATTGAGCAACATTTTAAAGTTGAAGATTATGGCAAGAAAGGGCATAGAGAGTGGCCATAAGCTCTCACAAGCAAACACATTTTTTTCATACAATTCTAGCATTCTTAGAGTCATAATTTTTTTATGTGACATTTTGTTCCTCTAGGTAAGAATTTCCTCCTTTTGCTTCACGTCTACCGTGAAACTGCATATGATTAATTCAAAAATATGTCTTCAAAGAATACTCTTTTTTTTTCTCTCTTTATATATATCAACCACATTTAATAAGCAAAATCGTGATTTTCTTGTACTTTCCTGTAAAGTACCTGTCTATACAACATCTGTGATGTTTATTTTGAAGAGATGGTCGAGATTTAATATGAATCTGAAGAGCCAACCTCAACCTCTGAACATCAGAAGTAATAGAGGAATCTCATATAATATCAAAAGATATCTCAGCACCAAGATCGGAGACAAGAGCTGTGCTTCAAATTAACTTTTTAATGCCTTCATCTCCAAAGTATTAGAATTTTTGAAAATTTTCAGGAGAGACCTTCAAAGTTCATAGACAATAGCAGTGGAGTAACAGAAAGAAAACCCCTGACACTAGAGAAATCATTTCTAGTTTAGTAATCAAATGTCAATCAAGGACTGATAAAGTCCTTGAAGGTTTGGCATTGAAATTCAGAACCATTGTTTAGGACTATAACTCCAAAAGCCCTTCAAAAATCCATTTCCCATGAAGGTATGAGATGTAACATGGATACTGTAAAATATCTGCAAAATAAATTTGTAGTACTCTGAAAAATAAGAAGCATTCACAAAGTTATTTTTGTTGCCAATTTTTCTATACCTCAGAAATTATGACAGTATTATTCATTGATGAATAATGAATAATAAATTTAGTCACTGATGCTAAATTCTCAGACAGTGGAATCTGCCAATTTCCTGGATTAGCTGAGCTAACATCTATTGAACTTCAGGCATAGGGTGGCTTTCTCAAAACATAAAAAATATAACTCTAAGTATGCTTGTAATTAACTTTTTTTTAATGCATGCTCATACAATTTTTTTTTAATACATGTTTTTATACATTGAGGAATCTTACACTGTACTCTCAGTCTTGGTTTACCTAAGCATCAGCCACAGCAATTGCAGGAATAGCATCCGAGTGAAGCAGTTAGTTAGTACTATCAGTGATAACTCTGGGTACTACCGTAACTGCTAAGGGCGCAAGAAGCTGCCCTTATCTCTGCATAGATGAGGAATGCATAGAAGGGACAACTTACTCCTCCCTGCCACCAGAGATCACAGCCTGAACATCACTCCTTTCCTCAGACAGTCAGGAAACAGTTTTCAGGCAGTGCCCCAGATTGTGGCACTGCCCCATGGACAAACAGGGCTTTTGGGAAAATCTTTCTAAGTCTTTACCTCTATTTAACAGTAGCACTGACAAAAGCTGTAAACTGGCCTTGCAAACTACTCACTACAAAGGATCATGCTTCTGTTAAAAAAATGCTGATATAACAAGGACAATTAGAGCAGTGATATCAATAGAAGAAAGACTAGAATGACTAGCGCAGATACAGGTTTTTATATAGACATTTAAATTAAATTAAAACATTGCGATTGGTGTGATGAATATGTTCAGAATTCACAGAATAGAGTAATCCCAAAATGGATATTTGTATAGCTACAGTAAAAGAAGTTCAGTGAATTATCTAAACACTTCTTAGCCATCTTGATTCCTTGTTGTCTAGAGGTGCAATTATTTTTCAGTACTCATGGATTACAAGACTGCCTAAACAAATCAGCTGGATTTGGAGCACAATTTTCTTTCTAGATCTAGGCTTGTGGAGAATTTCCAGATCTATAAGCAACTTGTCAAATCTCCTGTTGGCATTTTCAACAGTTTATTGGTATTCAAGTTACATAGTTTGTTTGATAACTCTTGGGTTGAGTAGGTTTTTTGAGCTCTAGTCATTAAAAAAATAAATCATAGCACAAAATCCCTAAATAATTTTTCATTTCATAAAACAGCCAATCCACTTGGCTGCTAATCTGTTCTTCCCCGTGCAATTGAAGCTTAGTTGGTTAGATTTTGGCTGTTGGATTTAGAATATAAATCTAATAATTACTGAGAAAGCTATGAGATTTTTTTTTTCCTCTGGTACAATGCAAGTGTTGAACTGGAGATAGCATCCACAGGGGAAAATTGTTGTAAGAACCTTCCGAAATTATTTTTGATCTTCAGTATAGTCTCACTGACTATCACTGATCTTCTCCAAATTTTAAGCACTTGAGGGATTTTTGCAGATATAAGAGACTTTTGCAGATACATTTATCATGATTTGGATTGATTTTGTGCCATCCAATAACTTTTTTTTTTTTTTTCTGTTGTTGATTTAACAGAAATGTTTAGGAAGTGATCCTCATATCAAGATGCTAGATGTGCAGATATGTGACCAAGATAAAAGCAAAAACAAACAAACAAAACCCCACTTTTTGTCCAATCTACCTGTGAAAAGTGTATTCTCTTTACAGGATTTTACAGAGCTGGAAGGTTATAGCATTATCCTTACTTTACAAGATTTCCCTTTAGAAAGTTATTGTATTAGTATTCCTTTATTAAGAGTGTAGTTTCTGTGTTTGTCATCTTCTTAGGCTCAATTTGGTAGCTTTTGGAAAAGTAGTTGAACTGCTTCTAAAAACAACAAAACCCTGTTCTAAGTTTCTTAGTAGCATTATTTTAGATAGAAGCAAAATGCACCAAATTCTACCATGCCATGAAAAAGAATCAAGGACGTTTGTAGAGGGATCAGCTATATATCAGGGATATAAAATTGCATTTTAGTTGATAAGACATACCAATATCAAATATTTTACTTTTGCACATGTTGCTCCGTGTTATTACAGTGTAGCAATCAAGCTTTGTTAAGATTGACAGAAAGACATGTCCTAACTCAGAGCTGCAGGGTCTAACAGACTTTTCCTGAAGTTTCTATTCCACAATGTTATTAGTACTGTATCAAGGACTCAGCATGCACTTTCTGCATCCAATGTCCATTACTGTTGGTTTCCAGTATAATGGGAATAAATGCTTGACTTTCCTATCTAAAGAATGTGAGCCAACTTGAGATGGGAACAATAAACATTTAAGTAAACTCAAGGAGCTTTAATTGAACCTGATAGTGTAGCAGTAAACACTCCTGGAGGGTAGACAGTACAAAAGAAAAGGAGAACAAAAGTAACTATTTTGAGTGAGGAATACACTGCCTGTACTAGGTGAAGGTTTCAGTGTTTAGTGCTTTTCTCAAAAGGAAGTAGGGTAAAATTATTGCTACCTTGGAAGTGAAATGAGAATCAATTCTTGTGGAAATTCTTGTGGAAAAAGTAAGGAGAGAATTGAGGACAAACAAGTTTAGATAGCATCACATGTAGGGAACATAAGAAAAGGAACTAAGGGCTCATAACTGTAGGAAACTGCAAAGCAGGAGTATATTCAGCTACTAAAATAGACATTTTATTGTTCTGATTTAGTCTGAAGTCATCAACTGCAGGGCAGTCAAGCAGATACTCTGAACAGCACTGATCCCATGATTTGCATACCTTATTGTCTTATTCCCATTTTTTAAACTCTCTGCTTTGCTTTCTTTGTTCTTCTCTTTATTCATCACAGTATTCCACCAAATCAACAAGCTGTGATAACTATTTATTTATTTATTTATTTATTTTTCTCTCATTGGTTCCAGCTTTAGGCATCCATACACAAACTGATATTTTTGATACCATTTTTATAAAATGCCATTAATAGTATTTTTTGATACCATAACCTAGGCAATCTAGACATCATACTGAAACAACATCAAATCATTTTTCCCCTTAACTTCTTATGAAATCTAGATATCCCTCGTGATCATCTCTCTCTAACTTTTGCCATTCCTTACATTGTACTCTGTCACATGCAGCAGCACCTTAAGGAAAGCCCCATAATTTTCCATGTCCTGTTCCATTTTCTCAAACTCTGACCAGAGTTTATTCCTTTGCCTGCTGCCCTAACACATTTCACTACCACAAGGTATCCAAAGCTCCCATATGAATCTAACAGACAGAAGAAAGATCTGACTATACTCTTCTGGAAGAGGAACTAATACTCAAGTGCAGTTACCTTGGGCATCATGCCTGTGTTGGCAACACAGGTTGTCTGTAGAGACAAATATGTAGTTTTACCTAAAAAGGCATTTCCATTAATTTTAAATATGTAGAGTGAATAATAAAGTAATCTAATAACTAATAAAAATGTAATAAATATAATTAGCAAATAATTGCAATAAGTAATAAAATCTCTCTTCTTGAGAGATTTTTTGATAAACTGAAGAATACCTAATAGTCATAATATAGTATTTCATGTTAGTGTTGTCTTTTTTTTTATGCTACTAAAAATTGTCTACTGACATCATAATTAATACCATACTAATTGCTCACCAACCATACAATTTGTCTTTATAAGAAATGAATAAATATTTCATTGAATGATTAATTGTTCTCGAATGTTCATAAAATTTTTGATCACACTATTCCCTATTGTTTACCCTCATTTACTTAATCATATTGACTTTGTTTCAGCTATAGGTTACACAGCAGAGATTGGAATTAATAACCATTTAAGTACAGACTCCAGTGTGTATTGAATTATCCAATATGTTTTCTCACTTAGCATACATAGCTGTGAAAGGTTCATTTTGTACATGTACAAGAGAAGAAATGGACTACTGTAGTAGTGCTATAACTTATCACTTGCAGCAGACGCAGCTCTAGAGAGCTTTAACAGAATTTAGTAGCTTGAATATTAACAGCTAGAGCTTTCTGAGATTTTCTGGAGCATATCACCTGATCTCCAGAAGTTGGTATAGGAGGGAATTTTCCAGATCATTTCCTTTGCCATATCATTCAGCCCATGCAGATCTCATGACTGGCAAATGCGTCACCAGACACTTATAATTAAGCAACAAAATCCCATCTATAAACCGAAGCACCAGTCAGTTACCATTTTGTAACTTTCTGCCTGTTTTTACTCAACAGTAAATGCATGAGAGCTGTATTAGACTTACTTGAATTACTTGAATTACTGGCATAGGTTTACATTAAATTTACATTAGATTCCAGTTTGAGTGCTTAACTCTTTGAATTGACTGTGCACCTGGCAGTTCGGAGGCACAAGCTAAGTGTTAATATGTCACTGAGGTTGGACTAATATGTCTTAACTTTCAAGAATGTTATTAGATTTTACTTACTGACTATTCAATTTAAAGGTTAGAATTGGTTAAGGCACAGATTGAAGAACAAGTTTACATAGTCCTGCAATCTATCATGTAGACACATTTGGTGAAACTCCTCTGGCAAATAGACATCTACATTGTGATATGTCTACAGCTCAGCTGATCATTTAGATTGTCTTTATTTTTAAAAGGAGAGATATTGATATTTAGAGCACACGATTAATTTAATCTAGATGTCATAACCTAAAACAGACATGGTGTAACATGCCCTGAAGGAGCAAATTTCTCTCCATTGAGTTGCTTAGATAGAGATATCCGAGGTTCTGTTTAAAGCCTACAGAAAAGTATCCAGTGCCATTTTAAGATATTCTAAGATATCTAAACACCTGCATTGAGCTGGCAGACATAGCTTCACGCTGGCATTCTTCTGCATCTACATCTGGAGATGCAGGTGTGATACTCTAAAATAGTTCAAATAATAGGCATCTATTTTTATGTCTTTTGGTGTCTACACAGTTCCGCTTGAATGAGATTCAACTTCAAACTAAGACAAATAAATTTAGGTGTCTGAAAAGTAGATATCTCTGTCTGTGATAGATATGTAGGATCTCATTATCAAATGGAGAATTTATTTAGTGGTCTATGCGTAAATGTCTAGTTCCATATGAAATATACTACAATATTCAAGCTGACCTCCGTATGCCAGTTTGGAAGAGGCTGCATTTCCTGTATGTCTCAGGTCATCTACAGCACTTTTCTGAGGACTTTTGGACACCTTATAACAGCTCAAATGGTGGTGTTTCCCACAGGGAAAACTGGACTGCAATTCAGCTAATCAAGCACCATGTGTTTAAACCTCTGATGTCATTTTTAAAATAAAACATCAGTAGAATCTGGATTTTTTTTTTTTTTGTCGTTGCAAAGACCTTACCTCAGAAGCAAAGATGGATTCAAAAAATTGACTTTGTTTTAGTCTTTTTTTCTTGCCTTTTTCATCTTGTTATAAAACATTGTTGATGACAGATTTGAGCCCTTGTTGCTGTACATGATTCAACTTTTGATTAGTTGCTCTGCGATTACTGATAGTGCCTGCAGACCCACAGATCTCATCCAGTGCCATGGTGCTGCCTGCACATGAGCTGATGATGGGGCAGTGCAGGTCAGGTCCTGGTCACTGGGATCTGTCCCCTGCCTCTTGGTGAGAAGAGCCCCAGGGGAGTCAGTGCAGCCCCAGTCCTGGTCCTGGAGGTTCCACCAAGACTGGCAAGGTTTTATAATTCTATTAGTATTAGAAATATTATTACTTTATGATATTAATTGGAAGATATCACATAGATAGGTGTGGCCGGTGATAGATAGGTGTGGCATTCAATAAGATGAAAAATAAGTGCAGAGATTAAACTATCATTCCATCCACAAATAATGAAAATTCTCATATATATATATATATATAAAGAATTTTAAAGCATATTCAGAACATACACACTTCAGTTGTGTTAAAATAATCGATTTAAACATTCTCAAAATATTGACATTAATGCAATGTTTCAGATTAAGTAGGTGCTTATAGATCTTTCCACAGAGTGGGGTAATTTTAAAGTAAACAAACTTTTAAATGTCTGTACCATGATAAGATGTTATGATGATCTCAAGAGGAAGAGAAACTGAAAGCTAGATGTGAAATACAATAGTTTACATTTTTAATACTAAATAGGTACTGCACTAAGGTGCAATTTTTAATAGGAAAAGAAAGGCAAATAAATAAACAAAACTTCAATTTTTGACATTTTGAGCATTTGGCTACCTCTAATTTGAATTTGGATTAAAAAGATCGCCCGGAAAAAAATGAAACTGAAAAGTCTCAGTGATTTGAGAAACAAAGTTTGAGAAATAAAAGAAATGTGAAGAGCTGTTAAAGCTAATATATATAGAAATATAATTGGGTGTAATCAGACAAAACAAGAAAGTAATATTAAGACTGAATGAGGAAACATTTACTAACATTCCAATCTATTGGATTTTGCAACAGCATCCCAAGGGAAATTAAGGATAATAAATTGAGTTGTTTAGAACCAAACTGGACAAAGCAACAGAATACATGCTGCAAGAGGTAATTCTATATTCAGACAATGACAGCATAACATAATCTATTGGAACTTCAAGAGCAAAGTAAGTTTGTTTAGGAGGAACTAACGTGGTTAAACCTGAATTTCACACTTAGAGCTAGGAAGACTCCATAATTACTACATAATTTCAATTCATCTCCTTTCTCACTGCTATACCTGCTAAATTCCTGATCCATAAGCAATGTGTAGCAAATCATGAGGCAATCATGAAACAAACATTTAATTAAAGCTACTTGTTTACCTGATACAGGCAAAACTCATTTGATATACTACATGCTTAAACTCTGTAATAATATCAAATTTTGATATTATGTTTTCTAAGATGAAATTAGAATTTTAAATTCTGCATGGAACAGGATAAAGAATTAATAAGGAAGACACTCATCATTTCCCTAACAAAGAAAAGTTGAAATCTGGCTTTGGGAAAAAATAGAGGAAATACATATAGGAAAAATATCTTGTTTGGCAATTTCTTTGGTAGTACTTGCAATTGATATTTTCTATGTACATAATATAAGTGAAATAATAATCTATTGATTCATAAAACCTCTCTGCTAATGACATACAATAAGTGATTTTCCCTTTCTTCTCCAGTTTAGTATGATCTTTTCCACATATGGAACAAAAATATTTTTCCAATCTTAGGATTTCTGTTTGCATGTTTATATCTTTAACATCAGATCAAGTTAGCTATTTAAAGCAGGTCTTTCCCATATCTTATATTTAAGTATACCTACTTCATGACTTGTGTTTGAAATCAAAATTCGGGAATGAAATTCTTTCTTTTCTTATTGGTTAAGCACAGCCATTTCAGGTGTTCCTTTTTTTTTTTTTTTCCTAAAGTATCACCAAATAAAAATTTCACTTGTGCAATTGTTAATATGTTCCTTAACTCAGTATTTGCAATTACTGGTAATAATTGAGTGCTGTAAAGCTGGAACTGGCAATACTTACTGTAAGCACTGTATAAGATTTATAGGTATCTACTATGTGAATAATCATTCCCATAACCTGAGCCTTCAACACTTTCCTGAAGGTGAATTTTCATGACAATATTCTCATCCAGCACTAGGTAGAGAGAAGAGCAACTGGATCTGGAGTCCCTCTTCTCCTGAAAGAGTCCCATGCACACCTCAATGGTTACTTGTCTTTCTTAGAACCACATACATTCAAGATTGCAATTGTGTTTTGACAGTGGATGAGACACAACAAACTTCCTAAAATAAAACTGGTCTTCTGTGCACTCTCATTGCAAGATTCTCCGGGCAGAGAGGATGGGAACCTGAAGACAGAATAAAGGGCTCTTCAACACTTCCCAGTCCTCTTTCCTTCATTAAGTAGCCCACACATCCGGTGCTTTCTTGGACGCCTTATAGGGAACCCTCCTGCTGCTCCACACTACGCAGTGTTCTGAAGAACACTGACACTTTCTTGGATATCCTTGCCTGTCTGAAGTGCTACCTATGTTTAGGCAACTGAATCAAGTCCTTTACATCTCCTTGGTATTTTGAAGATTAAAAACATGGAATATCAAAGAACAAAATTAACTGATACTTTGATTTTTTAAAACAAAACTTGCGCATACATAAATTCCAAAACTCAACTCAGTGTAAACCATCAGCACAGGCTTGTAAGTCCAATCCACCTTTAAATCCCTATGAAATTTGATCTTTTAAGAGTATTCATGACAATAATGCTTTCCGGTGACTATAAAAACCTGATCAGTAAATATACAGATGCAAACTCCTCTTTTCATGTTCTAAAAGCATAATACTCGCTATGAAAGGTTCTTTGTTGAGAGCTTTTTCTTCCTTATTAATAGAATAGGATGGGAGAGAGAGAGAAAAAAAGTATTACAGGATATACAGTTTTTTACAAATTTTAATACAACTCCTATACCAAGGAAGACTGATACTACTCAGGTCAAGCACTTTTTCATAAGATATAGTCACTCACATCTCTGCCTTTGTATGTTCTCAACATCATAATGTTTTATTTGCAAGTACTCTTGAAACACTATCTTCTTAAAGAGCAAGAAGCAATTTCATTTAAATGAAGATAATTCAAAAGGAAATTCCATATGAAGTGGGGCTTTCTTATTCTAACAAACCTGTATTAGCTAGACAATTCTGATCTGCTTTTTGCCTCTAAGCCCCAGTTAGGAGAGATCGCATAAAATAAATTATAAGCTACATGAGGCAGTGTCAGGCCTCCTCAAAGCGCATTTGTAGTCTTGGATGACCCTCCAGGCATCCAGAAAAGACAAAATATGCTTTCTATCACACTGTTTACAACTCATCAAGAATTTAGGAATACTCCAAATATGTATGTGTTGAAAATAAAATGAAGCAAAGTAGCAAAAAAAACTACGGATAACCAAAATCCTGTGTAATAGATGGAAAATGAAAACACAATGCAGAGTCTTTGTTTGTTACATGGGATAGTCTTCCCATCCAGAAACCAAAACATGCAACAAAGTTAAAATCCATTGAAAAAAAAGGCCCATAACTGAAGTAAAGAGGAGGAGTGCAAAGAACTGTTTCTGTATGAACTTCATTTGCACGAGTCACTAGAAAAGAGATTCTGACTGGATATGAGAAAAAAAAATATATGCATGGTAATTGTTAAGCATTGGGATAGTTTGCTTGGAAAGCCTGTGGAACCTCTTAACTAAGCAGGGACATGAGCAATATCTTCCAGCTCTTAAAGTTTTGAATGGGAAGTTGGGCTAGATGATCTCCAGAGTTCCCTTTAAACCTAATTATTGCATGATCCTATTATTATAATTGGGAAGGGATTAAAAAGAGCTGTAGAGGTTTGTGGGTTTTGTTTTGTTTTGTTTGTTATTGTTTTCCAGAAGAAAAATAATGAATTCTTTTAGCAATTATAATGTCTCAAAAATATCTGATATGAAGTCAGGAAACACTGGAACAAAGTAGCGTAGTCCCTTGCTGCCAGGTGACCTATGCTGGACATCCTGTAGTTTTCCCAGGACTACAGAGGTCACTTTAAACCTTGCCAATTTTGTTGCAGTGCCAGTCATTACAGTATAACTAACCATATTTTTATTTAAGATAGAAAAAATCAGATTTTAATGAACATATATGATTATGATTTATGGAAATTAAAAAAAAAACAAGTTTCACATATGTGAGGAAGTTCACTGGCTGAGCTCTAAGGCTCACTTGTCAACATTATTCATGTAACAGGCAATTTTAACTTGCCACTGATAGTGAGTAGAGCAGGTAAATGCCAGCCAACTCTAGCTCTACCTTTAATATTAATGCTGAGGCTCTTCATCATGTCCATTATTCATAGAAGAGATTCACAAGCAGAACTTCTCCAGGGAAAACTGAGTGTATGGCAGAACTTCTAAATAATAGTTTATATTCTGGAAAATGTGGAACAAGTACACAATACTGAAATTTCATGTTAAAGAATGAGACTATGCACTGCCCTGACTTTCTTCTTATGCATTTAACATAAGTTTGTGGGCCTATACATAAGTATACATATACAAATATTTCTGAGTTTTTTTTTAAAGAGTTCATGTCTGCTTTTCAAAACTTCACAATGATCTGGGAATTAGATATGATTTGATTCTGTAATAGAAAACCTTTTGCATTATAATCTAGGAAACATTTTTTTCTTAGAGTCATCTTAAGAAATTGTACATGATTTTTTTAACTATTCATTTACACAGTGGAGACACCTCCACTTTTCCCTATACTTTTCAAATACTCTGAAATGCAGGCTGTTGTTGCCTGTGCTCCTAAAAACTGGGAAATCAGGAGATACTTCTATAACAAGAGAATAGGAGAATTTCTTTTTGAAGAATCACTTTTGTCTGTAGGCAAAATATTTTCAACTGTTTATGCTTTGAGGTACAAACAGATATACAAAAACAAACAAGCAAACAAAAAAAACCCACTTACTTAGGTAATAGTGGATGACTCTATGGCAAATAGGGTTTTTGGTTTTCCCTTTTCACAAAGTCAGTATATATATCCTGTACTACCTTGCCTTTTCTTCCCTTGACTTACTCTATTATTATTGCATGTGGTATTTCTCAAAGTCATTTACAGAGACAAATCTTTGCAACAAAAATGTTTCTTTGGCTTACTTTCTTATTATTTCCAATCTTGAATGACTGAAACATGACAGAGCAGTTCAGCATCAGATAGAATGAACATAGTGTGCTGAAATGACATTTTGTAGCTACAAAATGAGTAGAAAATAAATGGCCTTCTGTGTCAGCCTGTTCTTAGGTCTATTTTCTGTATGTGTCAGTGAGATCCTGATTCCTTTGGAGAGAAATTCCTTCAGAGAATCACTAAAAAAAAAACACCCTTTATCTTTCACAGACTTTCATTTTAAATACAGGTAAAAATAATGTTCAGAATTCCTTCAATTTTCAAAATATTTTGTTTCTAGACTGGCAGTGTATTACTGGAATCTTTTTTTTTCTGTAGGTTGATATAGGAGATATAATTCTTTAATATTCTAATAAACCTTTTCTAAAAAAATCAAAGATTTGACTATAAAATGCATTTTTTATTTTAAATAGTTATCTTTCTTAATAATTGCTTCTTTGATGCATGTGAGTTATCTCATATTTCTATGAATTTCACATCAATTGATTTAGGCAGGTTACTCTGAAATCTTCAGCCTAACTCTTTGGTTCAATAAGTCTTGTATTAAAATTGAGTATTATATTGCACTTATTCTTCCTTAGTTCAGACCTTTAGTAAACTTTCTAGTCTTCTTTCATTTATTTTCAGTTTTCCTGTAACAAGATATGAGAGTTTGGACTTCTTATTTTTCACACAAAGAAAACCTAACCTTAGCTTAAATTTAAGGTGTATATATATACCAAATGTGTAAATAAGATGGGCTAAATGATGCCATCAAGTTAATTTATTTTTCAATATAATTTATTTTTAAAACATTATAATATTCTGTCTCTAGTTATCCAGAAACTTTTTTTAAATGATCCCAGATAAAGGCCCTAGTGAAAGCAATATAAATTTAAAAAAGGAGTTCCTTGTGACAGTAACAATTTTTTCTGCAAACTGTCACCAACTCAGTTCCATAACATGTTTTCCATAATTGTTAAAGATATCTTTAATCAGAAGAGAAATGAAAAAAAAAAAAAAAAAAGGTTTCCCAGGGACGGGGAAACTGAAGGCTTGACTTTGTTAGAGGTGTACTTAAGAATTGTAGCTTCATGTTTTGATAGGCTGATGTACAGCTTGTGCATTCAGAATATAGGTACACAGTGGTGCTACACCATATTCAGTTGTTATTTTTCTTATTTTGTTTTACATATGACTTTCATTTCCATATGACTCTATTTCTTTAATATAAATCTAGGAATCTTTTTTTTCATGATTAAAAAAATTCTGTCTAGGCTCATTTAACTCAGATTCTATCTTGATTACATCATAAACTTCTCATACCACCGAGGCAATTCTAATGCACAGGAGGAAAGAGTGTAGCATAATTTTTCTTGTTTTTTAGTAAGTTCTGCGTAGAGCAATCCAACATAAATTTCTTTTAATTACCACTTTGTATGTAGCAGGGACATCACAACTGAAACAATTCTTAAAAATAAATTAAGACTATATATCAGCTAGACAACTTGTTTCAGAAAATCTCATTTTAGTTATCTCATATATTTGTTTTGATTTTTCAACATTAAAAAAAAAAAAAGCCAGTGAATTTTCTGGTAGAGTAAAAAAAAAATGATAATAACCTGGGGGATCCATGGAGTATAGGGAGTCTTGGAATACTATTTGACTTCTGAGAAACACCATTTTACCTATAGTATATATACCTAATGTCTTGGATTTGGAGGATAATGCTGCCTAAGAAGTAATACCCAGATACTACTCTGAAAGAAGTATTTTGCACATCCTTTGAGCCTTGACAGACAAACACGGAGAAAATCAGATAGAATTGTACCTGCTTGTTTCCGGCTCACTCTTTCCCCATTGCTTGCTTGTAGAAAACAAGGATGGCTGATATCTCTATTTCTGAAAGAAAACAGTACAGGACTTAAGAACCAGGGGAATAAATGAAAAGAAGTGGTTCTTTCTTTTATTTATAAGTACAATACAGCCATTAAAAAGATTTTAATCTCACACTTTTGTAGAAAGCAACTACAGTACTTTGTCTTGAAGAAATTCTGAACAGACATTTATACTGTTTTAGAAAGCTCTGTACTGCACAGAGAGATCTAGAAATTGTTACAAAATACACATAGTGGTAAATATTATTAACTTGCTCATAGCATTTTGTGATGTTTTATGCTATTTTGAATTCTTTACAATGCAATTCCTTACACTGAGTTAGATGTAGAATGTGAAAACAGTATTTTCATTTTAAGTCTATCAAAAAGAAGTCAGGATGTGTGTC
This sequence comes from Tinamus guttatus, assembly GCF_059628265.1. Taxonomy (NCBI): domain Eukaryota; kingdom Metazoa; phylum Chordata; class Aves; order Tinamiformes; family Tinamidae; genus Tinamus; species Tinamus guttatus. The sequence continues at coordinate 3,696,072 of NW_028288668.1, forward strand.
TGTCTGCTTTGCTAAAGGTAGCTTTTCAGTTGCTTTCAGCTGTTGTTACTACAAAAACCGCACAAGTCTGTCAAATTTCCAAGTTCTATGTAGGGGCCTAATCATTTTTCAGCATTTCAAAAATCATCTGAGTCTCACTCTAAATCCCACTCGGTTCCGATAAGAAGTATTGTTCCCTATTCAATTCTGATTATACAGACTAGAGTAAGCACACTTTAAATATATATTTATCATTTTTATGTAAATTGGAGAAATGCAAGTGACTGTATAATATAAAAATAAAAATAATAATAATAAAAAAAGATGTCCATAAGCTTATGGTTTCTTCACAGAATTCAACAGAATCACAGAATCACAGACTGGCTGAGGTTGGAAAGGACCTCTAGAAGTCATCTAGTCCGACCTCCCTGCACGCGCAGGGTCACCTAGGGCATGTGGCACAGGACTGCGTCCAAGTGGGTTTTGAAGATCTCCAGGGGAGACTCCACAGCCCCTCCGGGCAGCCTGTTCCAGGGCTCTGTCATCCTCACAGGAAAGAAGTGCTTCCTCACTTGGAGATTAAACTTCCTGTGTTGCAATTTGTATTATCTTTTAATTAATGCTGCATGATAACATTTTCAAAGGGAAGAACAGTTTACTCATTTGTTATAGTTTATCCTAGTAGAAGGAAGATTAGGTTGATGAATGGGGTAAGCGCACATACAAGCATGTCTTAATTTAGCAAATGCATATTGCTTAATAATTCAAAGTTTCTGTAGAGGGTTCTTAAACTGAATACATCACAAAATAGCTCTTCCAACTCTATTGCTCCATTAATACGGAGTCACCAAATCACAGAATCCCAGAATGGTTAAGGTTGGAAGGGACCTCTAGAGATCACCTAGTCCAGCCCCCAGAGAAGGCATGTTGCTTTTTAGTGTTCTACTCATTAAAACAATTACACAGAAAGAACATCTTCTTATCAGGTTAGAATGACCTTGCTAAACAGTTCAAAACAACATTCCAGATGCTGAGAACAGCAGAAGCTACTTCACAAGAGAAATCTTTGTCCTCCATATACTATTATGGATTTCTGAATGACAGACTGATTTAAATAACATACAAATTCATTTTAAAAATTAATACTTCCTGAATTTTATCTTCCTTTTATCTTCACTATTAATATAATGATTTATCAAATAGATTATAGTTAAACATTAAAGTGACAAAATGCAAATTTAATTTACAATTAAAATAAAGTTATTATGTGCTAATTTAATTTAAATGATTTTTTAGATAAATTTTGGAGAGTATTTTGATAACCTGCAACTTTGCAAAGAGTCTAGAGGGTTGATAATTCCTGTATCTTTTTTTTCTACAAATAGTTCTTGCTTCCAACTTGCTTCCAAGAGTTAAAGGAGAGAGTTAAAAATGTGCACACGTGCTTATGCTTCACTGTGTGACTTCAGTAAAATTTCTAAATGTTCTCCATTTACTCTGATATCTCCATAAACTCTGATATCATTAAACCTAAATGATATAGTTAAGCTATTATAAAAATCAATATATGTTATCCTCTGACTTTCTTTTTAGTATTTTCTAAATGAATCTGGAACTGTACATTTCTAGGCTGCTTATAGAAATTATCTAGCCAGAGATTATTAATTGCCCAGCACAGTTATATCTCTTTCCTTGACACTGTGATATCTATTTTGTAAGGGAATGAAAAAGTTTTCTGTTTTTTTTGTTGTGTTTTCCCAGAAACTAAGTGATTAGCAAATATTACAAATTAATATCTAAAATGATTATAATAAGATGATGTGAAAAACATGCATTCTCTAGGGATAATAGCTATTTTCTCTGAATGAAAGACTAACTTAACAATACTTAAGTGATGATAAAGAAAATAATGCATATTATCTTACTACTATGGCTAAGTTATTGTAGATTTGAAAACTTGTTTATAATCCTTAGATATAGATAATTCAATGCAACTTTCTTTTGGCATTGCCTCCTGCTGTGCAAAAATAATCAGCAGCTTATTCCATCTGGTAGTTCTTAATGCCAGGCATTGATATATTCTTCAGTGACCTCCTCCTTAACAAAGTCTTGAGATGTATGAAACTTTTTTTAGTGAATATATATTTTGGTGGAAAAACTTAAGCAGATTTTAGGAGGATTCCCCAAGGCATTTTTTATTAGAACATTAATTATCTTAATTAAAGAAGTTCATCTTATTCCTATGTTCAAATTTGCAGGTAAATTCATTCTATTGCTTGGAATCCCCTGAGGAGATTTAATAACTGCATGAGTCTCCCCACTCTCTGTTACTACAATAAAACATATATGCATATATAGATATAAAGAAGTCAATACTTTTGTATTACGGAAACAGTGATTACTAATAACCCCAACAGAAAAATCAATTACTATTAAGATGCATGATACACTTTAGTGTAATGTAGATACGTGGATGAAGCAAGATAAAATTACCCCACACAGCTCTGTGCTTCTATTCTCGCAATTTCCAGAACTGACACATTTATTTCAAGTCTCCAGTATAGGCAGTTCTCATTTACCTGCTACAATTTCTTTCACTATTCTGAGCCAGAGCCTGTATTTCTTGCAATTTTATTTCCATTTGATCTACACCTGATGCTAGTTGTTTTCTTAGACTTGTCCTCTTCCACAATGCTCATACTTAAATAGACAAACTTCTTTTCTCAAGTTTGAAAACTAAATGATAATTAAAACCTTTCTAAGGTTTTATTTTGCTTTTATCCTTATCCTTGCTCATACTCCTCCTTTCACAGAAAAAAAAAGGAGGTGTAAAGGTTATAACACTCATTATTGTGTGTGTAGAGATAAATAATAGATACTGAATAATAAGAGATATCGTAGCAAATAAAATATAGAAGAGTGACAATGTTCAAAGAGGGAACAAGATGGTTACAGGGATAAGGTCAGGGTGTGTGTGTGTGTGGAAGTTCTCATGCTGTTATATTTATGGTGGCTTTACATTAGCACAAAGCTGCATATGAAAGAAGACAGTCTGAGTCTTAGCATGAGAGTTTCAAATATCCAAATATAAAAACAAAATTACAGTTAAGACTTCTAAAACCATTTTTACACTCATTAAATTCAAAAAGGGTCCATTTTAATAATGAGATTTTGCAGCTATTTAATCACTGATCATTTTGCCAGCTTTAATTAATTCCAATTTTAAAAGATGAAGTTCTGAACACGCATGGAAGAACTGTAAATGAGGCTTGGTTTAGATTGGTTTACAGCAAGAGCTTACATGTCAGTGGTAATAGAGAAAAAAAATACTCTCTCAGAAAACTTAAAAGGTACTGCAATCTGAAGCCATGATCAAGGGCTATGTTATTTGCTTCCTCCAGACATGTCATGTCCAGAGGTATCATCATTCCTCTTTGAGGTTGCTATGGACATCCCAGGTCCCAGGACTTCCCTTTATTTTGAACTTCCTCCCATATGCTGAGAATAATTTATTAAAAATCAAGTAAACAAACCAGTGACAGAACACTGTATGTGGTGCTATTCCACATGTATGTGATATTAGTATAATTGTCATCTTGCCCACATTATGGCTGTAACTCTTTACTGGATTTGATATCATTCATAGCCCGATCTGCCAAAGAGTGTGTGTATGTTTCTCAGAGACAGTATATCACAATAAAAATAATGCCTCTAGCTGCTCAGCCCAAAAAGAAAATACTGTATCGGCTGACTAGCTTGATAGTCAGGGAAAGACTTCATAGTTGTCCAGGGTAATTTCTACAGGTTACATATATTGCCCCTCTCAGAAACAAACAAACAAACAAACAAAACTACTTATCCCCAGATACTATGCAGATGAAGGGTAAAATCGCCTTCTCTAACTGAACTCTATATGGGCTATCTATTTTGATTTAATTGTGTTCCAGGAAAGGCAAGTTTAGGATTTTTCTAATGCATATTTTCTTTAACACATTTTTTCTTTAAGAGTAAAGTTTCTTTGCCCTCACATTACAAAAATAGCTTTGTTAAATGAATTCTGAGATTTCTGAGTCTGTGAATACAGAAATCTCCCCTGACCTGTGAATGTCCGTCTTTTACCAGAATGTAATTTTTAAGATCAACCATAATGGGAAATTACATTCCTCTGTCTCAAAACAAGAAACAAATTATTGTACACTGCATGAGCAGAATTTAAATTAATGGATGAAAGGATACAGGCACTTTATGCCTGGAGAAATCAAATCTTATCTTGAATATGCACTTACTATTGCTGTCTTTATGTCTTAGTTTTAGTATTGCAGGATTCTCAGAATGTAAGGTAGTTCCTGAACATAAAGTGAGAGAAGGTTTTATCCTAAGGAGTTCAGAAAGTAATTTATGTAGATTAAAATTACTTAACATAATAAATATGTGAAGGTAACCAGCTGAAATTATAGCTATTTTTTTTCCCAGACAGTAGTTGAACAAGTGGATGTTTAGTACTTTATATGAGATTTTTTTTTCTACTTATTTCTGCTTACTTCTGATACTCATAGCTGTATTCAAAAGCCAGAAATTTCCCTCCTTCCTTCAGGTTCCTGAGCGATTTTATTACGCTAAAGAGTATTGTAGCCTAAGGCAAACACATACACAATGAATCTGAAGTGTATTTAATTCCATTCCCAGCCCTTTTTCTAGAGTAGGACTTGGTTGTCTGTTGAGCACAGAGAGGAAAAGCAGCGTCCTAGTTTCTAGCTCTTGTCTGGGCACAGTATGTCTGGAGTTCTCTTTTTACATGCAAGAGGAGAAAATGATGCCTAGCTTCAAATGGATGTCACACATTCTTTCCTGTGTAGCAAATTAATTGCCCCGATGGCATAAGGGAGTATTGGATAAATGAATCCAGATTTGGATTTTCTACCCTTTTTTCCTAATGAAAGGAGCATGTCCACTGTAGGGAGCAGAAGCATAACTTTGCAAAGTACAGAGATAAATAAAATGAGCAGTGAGATGTGTCTTTCTTTAGAAACAGCAGGAAGAATGGTGATACATGAATCTGGCATATATTGAATGGAGTTAGGGTTTATTGTTTGTATGCTTTATTTTGTTTTCTCTAGAGGGTAAGGATATAGCCTTTTGTGGGCTGGAAGTGGTTACATCACTTTAATGTCTATTAACATGAAAAAAACCCAGCAAATATAGGAATTTATTTTACAGCTGACAATACTAACTTCTTAGATTACTGGCCTGAAAGGTGATTATTATATCCTCTCAATAGCCTTTAACACTCAAGAACGTATTCTAGGAACATTCCATATTTATGTCATTTTTTGACAGTTCCTTCCTCCTCCAGTACTAGGATGCATCTTTGCCTTAGGCCTTCCTGTGGTATTCATCTGGCAAAATGACAGCAGCCTAATTTCTACAACCATTCATAACACTGTCAAAATGCATTAATTTTTAAACTGCTTCCTACCCAAGACACACTAGTAATTAAGGTTATCCTCTGAAAGGGATCTTGATTTAAGTCAAAATTTCTCCCTCTGATAAGAGTTGATTTATTTTTCTCAAGGGGACACTGGGGAGACAGTTTGACACCAAGCCCCTCCATTCGAAAAAGAGTGGCACTTTCCAGGGCACAATTGTGAAAAACAGATGCATCCAGACTCAGAACAAATGTAACCTACAGGATTTCAAATCATACTGCTCCTACCAGATCCCCCTAGAGAGCTGAGGGCAATTTAAAATATTAGCGGTAACAAGTAATTGACAACAATTACATTTTACTACCTTGTATTATTATTTGGGGAAATGAAACCTTGACTAAATAAATTTGAGTCTAATCAGGATAATAGCAGTCTTTTATTCAGAATTAATATAAAAGCAATTGAATGTTATTAGGAAATAATTACTCTAAACAACAGGTCAAACAATAGGCTAGTGGAAGAATAAAAACAGTTTTAAGTTTTTTGATAACTAAAGAGAATGTTATTAGGAAATAATTACTCTAAACAACAGGTCAAACAATAGGCTAGTGGAAGAATAAAAACAGTTTTAAGTTTTTTGATAACTAAAGAGAGGCAAGACGCACTGGTTGTGCTAGCCTCCATATTTGCGACAAAGATCAGTACAGATTAGGAAACAGAAATGAGATATATAACAGCCTGGAGAAAGAACAAAAATGAGATTTGTGGGCAAAATGTTGGATACATTTCTATTTGTTTTTCAATCTTTTTTTTTCTTTTTCTTTTTTTTTTTTTTTTTACTGAGTTAATTAACATACTCTTCATTAAAAACCCTGGTTTCAAAAATTCTTACCTTTACTGTTAGCTTTGTCGTTCTTTCTTTTTATTTCTTTGTTTTTCCTCATACTTAATATTCACGGAGACAGAGTTCTGGCTAGCTGTACCAATAAATCAGTAATAGTATTAATTCTACAAGTAGGGAAAGGAGATGTAAAATAAAACTGGCATATAATTATCAGATTAAGACTAAATTAAAATCATATTTTAAAATCTCGCACAGGTAGAGGACTAGGTAAGGATGTTATTTATTTTATTAATGCAATCGTTTTTATTATTAATAATAATAATTTTGAGAATTCCAATTTTAAAACTATACCGGTTTTAAATCTATGGAGATTTTAAAACAAAATAGCCCAAACTGTGTTCTGCAGGTATGTCAGTTAAGGGTAATTCCTCCTCACAAACCTCCACAGTGGAATGTAACCAGCCTCCTGGCACACCCCAGTTAGCTATTACCTTGCTCTTGGGATATTATATTTGTATACTAGAAAATGAAACAACTTTTTTTTTGTGTGTGATTATTGTCTACAATTCCTCAACTAGTTCTATCATAGAGTGCCATACTGGAATGAAAAATAAGGTTAAAAATGAAGATTTTCTTTTGTTCTTCTGTGTGGGACTTTTACTAGAGCATCTCTTGGTGTTATAGTTTCTGAAATACTTGGTTGGCTTGTATTATTTGCTGTCTTTTTCTGTTTAAGCACTGACTTGTAAACAGATGCCCAACAGCTTGTCACATTTATCTTTTCTAAAAACCTTTAGAGATAGCAAAAAAGAAAGAATGGCACATGAACCTAGGTGGTTGCTGTCTGCATCATTATGGCAGCTGTCTTAGATGACATGCTTCCAGAGAGGATGTCTGCAGACTAGCTGTTTTCCTTGGAAGGATGATGTATGTTATCCTGAATTGATTAACAGCTAAAGAATCTATCAGACTTCTAGAGATAATTGCTTCAGAAGAGGGATATAAGCTCTTGAGTTTGTGCTGTTAGCAAATAGCATTCAAAATGGTGCTAGCAAATGGCTTTTGAGCAGTAAAAGCGCATCTACATGCATACTTGTGTCTACAGCACGAACACATTGGTTCCCCCAATCACTGTTTTTCATTTACCCAAGTAGCCATGTAGACAGGATGTAGATGACACAGCAAGACCATAATAAATTAAACAAACAAAACAAAAGAAATAAATAAACCCTTTGAATCCAACCAGGATCAGTAGATCTACTGCTGAAAAAATAGTGTCATTTTTATTGAAATACTAATATAACATGTTATTGCTTAGAGTGTTCTAGGATGTATTTACCTAGAGAATGATATATGGGACACAAATACGCATTAAAAGAAGTACATAGTTGTTATTATTAGCAACTATTATTATTAATTAAAAGCAATGCTAACAACATTTTTAAAAATATGTAAGGAAATTTATTTGATTGATATTCACTGATACCTTAGTATATATTATGTTATATCTTTGCCAGCAACACTGATTTCTCCAGAACACAGGTGGTAAAAAATGACAGTGAGGGTTTTTTTTTTTTTTTTTTCAAGTGACTTATGAGAAAGTCAGATTTATATATGACAAAATAAGCAGACATATGCAAGGTATCTCAAAATCTAAACAGGAGTTATTCTTAGTGAAATATATTTTTACAAGGGAAAAACATTTGTTCATAAGGATTAACTGTGGGAAAAAAAAATGTAAATCATAAAGCCTAGTATGGACAAATGAGCCACTTAACATATAAAACCAAAATTTTGGGTTAGTATTAAGCTAAATCATGAATCACTAGACCAGATATCATTACAGAAAAATAAAAATATGTATATAATGTACGATAAAATAATGTTTTGCTGTATCAGATGTTTCTATACGGCAAAAATCTTGATAATAGTAATAATACAATTAAAAGTGTCGCATTGTTCTTATTTTTATCCTTTTTCTTGAGATTATGCTTACCTCTCCACCTCTCCTTCTGTAAGAATAGAGTCTTCATGTTGATGGTTTCTTCTTCCTCACGATACTTGTTGTCACTTCTGTATGTTTGTTAACATGATTTTATACTTTTACTTCTTAATTGACCTGAAACTTTTCATAATATCTGTATTTATTACATCTGATGCATTTTACTTATGTTGGATATAATTTATTTGTTCTCTCTTCTACCCTGTAAACAAGTTTTGCCCAGTTCAAAGCATTCAGCTGCATTTCCTTAACATTAATAAACTGCATCCCTTCCCTTATCACAAAGGTCTGCACTTCTCTGCGATTCATCCTCTGTCATCACTTCTCAGGGCCTCTGCTCATAAAGAACAGGTCTGTATTTCTCTACCATAGAGTTGTAAATATATCACTCTACCTAAATTATTGCTTGTTACTACTATCTATATGAAACTATTGTTGTACCACACAAAGATGAACAAAGGCAGCACATGGTTTAGAAACTTATTTGGAATGCTTAACTATTAATTCTGGTAATTTTATGTACTTATACTACGGCCAGGTAAGCAAAAACATTCTAGGGTAATGCTAAAAAAGACAATTCTAAATCTATTTTTCATCAAGGTTTTAAAAGAAAATTTGATTAGGCCGAAGATGGTGACTTTTTGTCTAGGTACAGGATGGTCAAGGATTGCTCATCCGTCAGATGTGATTAATAAGAAAATAGCCATGCATCAATAATTTGATTAAATATCACAGGGAAATGACGACGAAACCTGATAACAGCAAAGTGGTATTCATAATTGATTTAGACTTCAGTACATCTCATGGATATTCAATGCATAAAATAATGTGGAATAAAACATTAGGATATTTTGGATTAAAATCTTAACTGGTTAAGTGAGCTCCGGTCAGAGTGTAATAGAAATTATATACAGATAGAATAATAAGAAGGCATAGGTCCTGTGCAACTGTTACCGAAGAGACACTTTATTCTTCATAAAGTCACACTACATGGCATAGCAAACAAATGACAAGGAATAACAATAAAATATGCAAAGGTATTATAATTATATTCAGCCATTTAGTAGAAAGGATGAAGGAGGATGAATACTGAAGTATTTGAGTAAAACAAGACAGAGGTTAGAGAGAGGAAATTGCATGTGATGTTGCAATGGCAAAAGCTGTCTCTAGAAAATTCAAAACGGCCTTGCAGTGGGCCTCATTCTGCTCAGATGATGGAGAATCTTTCCATTAAATTCAAAGACTGTATTAATTAGGCTCTTATTGGCCTCTTATTTTCTCCTACTATTCTATATTAATCAGAACAAAGGAAATTCAGAGGCCACAAATTCCATCTCAGAAGAGTGAGAGCCTTTTCTAAAGAGCCTTTTCTAAAAAATTTTGTTTTCTTTAACAACAGGCTTTGCCTATCGTTTTCCTCTGTTACAGTATGTTCCGAATCAGGAAGAGACAGCAGATACTGGACTATCTTCTTGTGTTTAGGTAAACTGACATGTTAATACCAATAAAAAATATTTATACAGTGTGGAAGAACTGTATACATGTATACATATACAGATGGAAGAAGAAAGGAAAGAAACAGCCAAGATGAAGCATCGTTGTCAGTGATAACATAGGCAGTGGATAGTTTTTATGAGTTATGGGTCAATAATGAAGGAAGGATCACATGAAAAACATTAACCAGACTAAACAGATGAATCTTATGCGCAAGTGCATATTTATGTGAGAGAAGAGTGAGCTCTGTCCTTGATAACTGCAGAACAGAATGAAGAATGAAGCAGGATATGGCCATATGAAAAATGGCTTCACATGAGCCAGGCTTAAGCAAGACACAGGTTCACTACTCCATCTAGTTCTCTATCCCAGTTGTTATGCATAATCTTTTACTCTAAGAGCTTGATAAACACCAGTAGCACTTCCTCAAAAAAAGATCATTTGCATAATGATGTTCTAAGGTCACTGAAATACAGAGTCATAGAATCATAGAATCATAGAATGCTTAGGGTTGGAAGGCACCTGTAGAGGTCATCTAGTCCAACCCCCTGCACATGCAGGGTCAGCTAGAGCACGTGGCATGGGACTGCATCCAAGTGGGTTTTGAAGATCTCCAGAGAAGGAGACTCCACAACCTCTCTGAGCAGCCTGTTCCAGGGCTTTGTCACCCTCACTGTTAAAAAATTTTTCCTTAAGTTCCTATGGAACTTTTGGTGCTTCAGTTGGTGGCCATTACCTCTAGTTCTGTTGGTGGCCACCACTGAAAAGAAATGAAAAAAAACACGATCCTCTTCACTGTCTCCCTTGAGGTACTTATAGACACTGATTAGATCCCCTCTCAGCCTTCTCTTCTCCAGGCTGAACAGGCCCAGCTCCCTCAGCCTCTCTTCCAGGGTCAGATGTCCCAGGCCGCTGATCATCCTTGTGGCCCTGCGCTGGACTCTCTCCAGCAGCTCCACATGTCTCTTGTACTGTGGGGCCCAGAACTGGACACAATACTCCAGACGCGGCACCACCAGGGCTGAGTGGTTGGGCAGGATCCCCTCCCTCGACCTGCTGGAGACGCTCTTCTTAATGCACCCCAGATCCCATTGGCCTTCTTGGCCACAAGGGCACACTGCTGCCTCATGGCCAACTTGTCGTGCACCATGACGCCCAAGTCTTTCTCTGCTCTCCAGAAGGTCAGTCCCCAGCCTGTACTGGTGTCTGGGGTTATTCCTCCCCAGGTGCAGGACCTTGCACTTGGCCTTGTTGAATTTCATGAGGTTTTTCACCACCCAGTTGTCCAGTCTGTCCAGGTCCCTCTGGATGGCAGCGCAGCATATGTTTAATACATATGCTTTTATGTATCTTGAAATGAGTTAATTTAGTGCTTATATATTGGCAAATATCTTTCTTTCCTTTTAATTCCGTTCTTAAAAAAATCAAAATACTTTACTTTTTGCATACTTATTGCTATTCAAGTTAAAAAGTCATATACATATCACAATGTCATGAGCTGATCTGAGAGCCTGTAACACTTACTTAGCCTTGTGAAACTTCAGTTTCCTGAGACTTTAAGAAATATATTTCTTAGACAGTGAAACTGAAATTTGGAAAATATTTAATGGATCTCACCTTTGCTGTATTCGTGGAGCATTACAGAAAATGCAGCTACTTGCTTACAAATAGGTCTCATTCACAGTGGTAGTGCAGTATAATGGAGAAATTAACAGTGTATTTTTGGTCATCCACATGACCAAACTTTTCAGTTCCTGAAAATATCAAAACAATTGAAAAATCTATTCTGATTCATTTTTCCTATTTAAAGGCTGATGGTTACAGATATGAAAGATTTTCCCTTGGCTAGTCACAACATTTTAAATTGCTTTACTTCTTTTGTACTATTCCAGTCTTTAGTATATAAGTATTCTAAAAAAAAAAAAAAAAAAAAAAAGGAAAGAAAAAGAAGGAATAATACACACGTATGTGAGTTAACAAAACAAGAACCTCTAAGTCTCAGGAAAGCAGTGCAATTTAAATGAGAAGAGAATAAATAAGACAGAGTGAGATTATTGCGTGTATCTTTAGAACACAGAATGACCAGATTCCAAAAGGACACAAATGTCAATAAGAAAGAGTGCAACAGCAAATACCCAACAATCTTTTAATCATATAGCTTTAATACTTTTCCATGGTGTAAAGATATCTTTGGGCTTATTTGGGCTAACTAACTTTACAAGAACAGATGGGAAGAGAAATATTCAACTTCTCTGGAAAAAAAAAAGATATTGAATATAAGCTTTTGTACATATTGACTGTTTTTTCTCTTCAAAATAAATTAGTTATTTCTCTCTCTCTCTCTCTTTTTTTTTCCCTGCTAAATGGTCACATCCACTTTGAAGCCATTATCTAGAATTTTAATCTGAAAAATCTGGGTTGGGGATTAAAATTTCTGTCAGAATAGGCTATGTAGAATGGCAAGTAAATATATTTAACAATTCATTAGTAGAAAAATTCTGTCAAAGGATTTTTTGACCAGATATACTCCAGCATTTATGCAGGACAATGCATAATCAATGATAGGACACTGCAAAGGATTCAAGCTATTCAATTTAGATTTTCTAAAAAAAAAAAAAAAAAATGCATCCGGCTTTAAGATTTTGCAGTGCAAAACAGAAAACAAAAGTGAATGTATCTAAGTCAGTAAATTTTATGTTAAGTGAATTTCTTGTCTATGTCTGTATCTCCTGCTAAGGCAGCCTCCAGATTTTTCTCGAGGCTAAATCACTTCTGTCAGTCTGCCCAGTGCACATGGCACTCTGCATGCCTGAGGCTGACCTGGTACAGCAGAAGGCATCTGAAGGCAGTCTGCAGGCTGCCTCTTGGGCAGCCACACAGCCAGAAGGGAGACTGGTGCCTACTGCCAGTCTTTCAATTTCTCAGCAGATGTTAAAAAAAAATGCCATTTTAATTGTAATTATTTTAATTATTTTTCATCATATGGAATAATTTACCAAGACCAAACTATGTTACCCAATAACAAATAGCATATTCTCTTTTATTCAAGACTCAACAGCAAGTAGTGCTCAGCTCTGAACAAGACACCTCAGCCTTACTGTGATCTTTTAAACTTACATTTGATGAAAAAAAGCTGTTTTTGCTTCATGCAGCTGATTCCTTTCAGCCTCACCACACAAAATAATTTCAAGTTAATCACTGCTTTTATTTTAAGAGGAAAATAGGTACTGAAAATCAAATATTGACTATTTCTTCTTCTTAAAGCTGTCACAAGCAAATTCAAATCTATACACGCATAGATTAGTATAGTATATTTCTGTCAAAATCTTGATGTTTTCTTCCCAAGCTTAGTACAGTTTCCTTCTTTATTTAGAATTTTTATGTAAAGTAGCATACATATTAATAGCTAGTTGCTATTCTTACTAATAACCTGTTGAACTGAAGAACTAACACAGTACATTTCCACCTAAGTATTTCCAGTACTGTACATCTTGCAAAGCCTGGATTTTTCTAAGGTAAATTAAATCTGTATATTTCAATTAGGACCTCACTTCACAAACCTTTCTAGGATATTTTCAAGGTAATTGCAATAGATTTGAATTCAGCACCAGTCAGTCTGTGTACTTTTGATGTGAGATTATGATTCTTCACCTTCAAAGGATTTTACAGATTACGTATTTGGAAATTATTTTGTGAAAAGTTTCATCATATTTGTGTTTGTTTTTTTTCTATTAAAGTTATAAACAAATCTACATGAGTTAGAGCTGACTTCCACTAAATTGCGAGACAACACATATGCTTTAGATGTGACAGCAACATAGCTGCATACTTCCTATCTAAGGTAATGTCATCCTTTGCAGGACACTCTTTCAATCAAGGTCTGGGAAGAGACAGATTTCCCATTGATTCCTACACAGGCAAAACGTGCTTCCATTTTTTCCCACCATTTTTCTCCGATAAGAGCCTTACAAAGGACAACTGATAACAGAAGTGTAAAAAAAACACTACAAAAGTTATTTGCAAGGGAAGTGAGAAAAACTGACATTTACAACTGTAGTATCACATGCAAATAACAGAGAGAGAAATGAGAGTAGTGTGGCTGTGGTTAAGGTTGAATTCCTTTTTTGGAAATTGTATAATGTGCAACTAGGTTATTATAAGAAAGCAAAAGAACAAAAGAAAGAAAGAAACAACAACAAAAAAACTATTTATCCAGGCATTTTCTTTCAAAGAGTTATCAAAAATATGGCATATGCTAATATTTATGACAATGCAGACTACAGTATAATGAAGGTGGTTAAAATGGATAATTTTTTATTCTTAGTAGGAAGAAAGGAACACACAGTTATGTAAACAGGCCCTGAAAATAGTGCTGCTATTACAATTCAGTAACCTCTGTTTTTCAGCTGTTTTTTTTTAAAAAAAAACAGAGCAAACTATTGCAAATATGAATACACTTTTCCTATTGTTAAAAACATTACAAAAGTAGGTAGTTACATTACTTTCTGTAATGTACTTTTCACTGTATCCAAACTTTCCTGTTATGGTCTTCTACAAAATCATTTATCTCAGTAGATATTTATGCATAATTATTATTTATAAAAGCAGTCTTCTTTCATTCTTTTAGATTGCTCTAGCAACTCATGTACTCATTTTGCACATAAGTTAAGAAAAATTTGCAGTATCAACCCTCTGTTTTAACATTCATTTTATTTGAAGAAGATTCATGAATTCATGTGAATTCAATCTCTAGTTGAACTTGGTGTGCATTTTTACCACAGTTGTTAGAAACCTTTGATGGAACAGAGTATGTATAATATTGAAGTATGCTATATCTATCTATTACCCTAAAAAAAAAAGTTATTGTGAAGTAACTATACTATGAATATAAATATTTTTTCATAGTACAGTTACTTCACAGTAACTTGCTTATGTATGTAAATATACTGTGCCTATACTATGTCATAAATGATATTTGAATTTTCAGAAATAACTTGGAATAACTTTATACACATATATGTGTATATATGCACTTAAACATACACATATATATGTATGTATATCTATATAACTAAACTTCTAAAACTTTGGTTGATTTGGTTTGGTTGGTTTCAGCCAACAAGAATTGGCTGAAAAGATATCAAAGATACCAATTCAAGTTTTATATGTATATATATACATAAAAACTTTTATACATGTTTAACTATACATGTATGTATGTAAACTTGACAAGGAAAGTGCTCTAAGTAATTTTTTACTCCTGCTGCCACTAATCAAACTCTTCAAATGGAAACATCTAATTACTGTTCAACCAGTTCTCTTCAGGGACTATTCTTTTGATTGTTTATAGCAGCACCTTTCCATTCCAGTGCCCATGCCCATATCCTCCCTGGATGATTTTCAACATCAAAGGAGGTCTTTCTTGCCTCTGAAGACTTCTCAACTTTGATCTTGCTACAGTCATCATGAGAGAGAAAGAAATCAGAGAAATAAGTATTAATTATATATTATGTCAACCTCTATTGTGTACAGGATGTTTACTAAGGTTTGCAAAAACAGTACCAACTAAACTTCTAAAATTTGTTTGCCAAAACCTTTTCATCCAAGAATTACTATGAGAAAAAAAAAATCCTCAATTAATCTATCAACACTATTCCATATTTAATCATCACTAATAATTATTTTCCACTCAGGAGGTCTTTGTCATTAGCTGTTATAAAGGAATAGAAAGTGTAAATAAAAAGTTCATCAGTGTTAGGGAGAGATTTCTAAAGGAACAAATATACATGTTATACTCTTATTTCATGTTTGGTTTATCTAAGATTTACAGAAAGATAGTTTAATTTATGAAGAATGCAAAGAAAAAAAAAATCAAGATTTAGTTCCTAACCTCTTGCAAAATTTGTATTCTCAGCTTCTTTAGCTTTCTGTGAGTTCTTCTTCATCTATTCCTCAACTCATCAATCTCACACACTCAGATGGAATAGTTAATAATTCTAGTGCCAAAACACAGCAAGTCACAGCAAATTTTGATAAGTTCATAAGCATTTTACCAACTGTGAAACACATGAAACCTTTCTGACTTTCTGTGTAGAAAGACTTTGGTAGATCTGTTTTGTCAAAAGAGTGAACCAGTCTTTCATTACTTAATCCACACTGGTTTTAAGACCAGCAACTCCTATGTTTTACCCTTTATTTCTTTTTTCTTTTCTTTCTTTTTTTTTTTTTCATAAAAAAATCCCTCTCGAAATAAATGTAAAATAAATAAAGAATGTTGTGATGAACAAGAGTAAGATGTAGACTTTTATTAAGTAATAGAAATCTATTTTAGGAAGAATAAGAAAGGGAATATGGGATATCTTACCACGGGATCTCTGTTTTTTTAAAGTCAATGCCACCAAGTAAATGTCTCCAATTTAATACAGCCTTCAAAAGAGATTACGTAAACTTGACAACATTATTATTTCATCAAAATAAAAATGTTTATATTCTGCTTATCAGTAACTCTCACAGGACATTCTATTTTGATCAAGAAGACCTTGACTGAACTTCAGAAATTTGGCAGATATTTGTCCAATACTTTTTATGGACATTTTTAAAAGGAATATCTGGACAAAAATGTAAAATCCTGGCTACACTGCAGTTATAAAAATGTCTCCTAACTTGGAAAGCTGTGTTTGTTTGTTTTGTTTGTTTGTTTTTTGGCATTCTTTGTATTTAACCAAGCTTGGTTGCCTGGAGTCAGTATCTCTACATATTTATTATAAGTACTTAATTACCTTTAGTTTGATGAGCTGAGAGTCTCAAATAAAAAATCAAAAAAAAAAAAAAAAAAAAGGCATTTCAAGGTCAATGGAACTATGCTAGAGCAAGAAATTACATAATCTATTATTTTAGTGGCATATAGACACTTTAGCAAAAGCTAATGGAAAAAAATCAAACATTTTGAGATTTTTTTTTCTTTACTAGTAAAAGAAAACTGTTTAGGTAACTTTAAATAAATAATGTCAATTTCAGAAATCCAAAACATAAGCATACCCGCCCAGGAAATAGATTTATCTATTCTAAGTACACTTATTTGTTATCTTTATATCTTGCTCAAAAGCTAACAATAATTTCCATTAAAAAAGGGGAAAAAAAGTAAATTCCAAGAACCTGTTCTTAAAATCAAATTCTCTCATCAGAGTATGAATAAAAACTTCAAAAACTATGTGGAGTTGATATCGAACTAACTGTTTCCAGAACATTCCTATTAAAAAGCATAAAATTCACTTATTTTGAATCAGTTTGACTGAAGTGGTGTAAATTTTGTCTTCTTATCCTAGTAAGATACCACTAGAGCAGGTTTTGTAGGTACGCTCTTTTTAACTCTTCTAAATCTCTTACCTAAGAATCAATATAATATTATAGCGTGAAAGTTGATCATTTTTCTATTACAAATTTAATCAGACTGAAACAAAAGTAGTTTGACTTGGAGGAAACAACAGATTGATCAAGTAATTTTTTAGCTCTTTTAAAATATGGACTTCTTAATAAGCAATATTTCTCCACGAATACCAAAGTTAGTATAAAACCAACACAAGATTACTATCCTTTCAATTCACTCATGCTGGAGAGCAGAATTCTGATAATTTCTGTAGTCCTCTCCAGGTAAGAATATGGTAGATAGTTCTAAAATCTCTGGCATGATAATAAAATCATGAGATAGTAGGTAATTAAAACGCTTAAACCAGAAAAAAAGAAATTAAACCTATGAACTTTATATGACTTATTTAGATATTGAAAAGCCTTTTTGTCTTTCTTAGCTATTTTGTAATGATTTTTTTCCACAGTGATGAAATAAGGCATTGATATAAGGCATCGATAATTGCGACAAAGATCTATTTTTCAAAGAATGCTATGCTTAATATTTTTTTTCTTCTTGTTATTTAGCAGCTAGCACTGCTGCTTAGCTTTTTTCACAACTAGTTCAGCTATTAAACGCTGGCTAAAGTTTGTTCCTTATTTTCATTCTGGTAGGATAGGTCACAGTTTCTCAGAAGATATTATCTATCTATAGATACACATAAGGGGAGTTAGGTTTGCATATTTAATTGGACAAGGACAACAGCTATAGCACTGTCTTATTGAATGGGCTGCTTGATTCTGCTTTTATTGTATTCCCAGTAGTGCCAAATGGGAGGGCACTGTTTTCAGCATAAAATCAGATGTATAGCTGAATAGTTACTTCTGGATCACTGATTTCCACCATTGCCTCTTGTGCAACACATGCACATGCGCACACACATACAAGTGGCTCCCTCAGTTGACCCTCAGAACCCCTGCTTTTCCAAGTGGTTGGATCACTAGCAATCACTCACTGAATTGCATACCCTCACATGCTCTGGTTGATCCCAGTGCTGTGGTCAAACATCTGCACTGCGGTTTCCCCTCCAGGTGCCCCCTTCAGGAATTGACTCACAAAACCCACTTACACGCACAGATGAGAACCCCTCACCCAGGAAAACAATCAGAAATGGGGCTATTGAGCAGATAGATGGACAGGCTGATCAGGAACAAGGCCAGCAAAGGGCTGGAGGTCTTCCATGGCCACTGGGGCTGTGAGCTCCTCTGAAGCAGCAGGAGGCGCCAGGACTGCAGACTCTACAGCTGAGCCCTCATAGGCTGGTGTCTCTCCTGTGATAGGCCTGGGAGGAGCCAGAGACAGGTGTATTTGGGTTTCTCCTTTTGCTGTGCCATATTCTGGTGTATCAGCCACTCCTCCCAGTTTTATATCATAAGCAAACTTGTTGAGGGTACTGATGGGTAAGATGAACAGGTTTGGACCGAATATTGGCTCCTGAGAGTCACTTCCAGCTATAGGCCTCCACCTAGACTTTTCACCAGTGATCACAACCCTCTGAGCTCTGCCATTCAGACAGTTCTCAATCCACCTCATTGTCTGCTTATCTAGCCCACACTTCCTGAGCTTACCTATGAGGATGTTATGGGAGACGGTCAAAAGCCTTCTTCAGATCAAGGGGGGCAGCATCTGCTGCTCTGCTCTCATATACTCTGCTAGTCATTCCAGCATAGAATGCTATCTGATAGGTAGGATATGATTAACATTTGCATTCTTCCAGTCCTCATACATCTCTCTTGATCACCAAGATGAAGACTTTTCAGAGATGACTGAGAGTGCTTTAGCAAAGATGCTTGCCAGTTCCCTCAGCAGTCCTGGGTGAATCCCATGGGACCCCATGGACTTGTGCATGACAAATTTGATTCGGTAATCCCTAGCCTGATCCTCTTTTGCCAAGGGAAAGTTTTCCTTTTCTCCAGACTTTCTTTCTGGTCTCCAGGATCTGGGATTCCTGAGGGCTGGTCTTACCAGTAAAGACTTAGGTGAAGAAAGCATTCAGTGCCTCAGCTTTTTCTATTTTTTTTTGTCATGAGGGCTCCTGCCCCATTCAGCAGGCAACATTTCCCCTACTGTTCTATTTGTTATTGATGTATGTATGGTGATTTACTAGTGCTTTTCTTGTTGTCTTTGACATCCCTCATCAGAATAAACCCCAAATTTACCTTACTATCCCCATCTCTTCATGCTTGGACAATGTCTCTATATTCCTCTCAGGTTACTTGTCCTTGTTTTGAGTTTATTATGGATGGGTACACCTGGAGTGCAAGGGATAAGCCTCACCCTTGGGAAACCACCTGCTTGATCATGGTCTCTGTCCTGATATGTAATTCAAAATACAGTAATACAATTTAAAAAAATAAAGTTAGAAATATGTCAATTTCTACAAACCTATCAGCAATAAAATAATAATAAAAACTCACTTCTCTCTCTCTCTCTTAAAATAAATAAATAAATAAATAAAACCCTACCTTTTCCAGGAAATACTTTCAAATAACGCTGTAATGCTGAAAGCAAATTCCTGTTTGAATTGCTCCCACTGATTTTGGTGAGGTTTGGATCAAGTCCATAGAATTCTCATAAATACAGGAGTTTGGTATTTGATGAATAATATCGTTTGACGGTTTACAAAGACAACATATGTATAGGTTATTCAGTAGCCATAGAATGGCCTCAATCCTTGGAGAAGCCTAAGAGACCCTGGATGTACCACAATATCATAGAATCACAGAATGCTTAAGGTTGGAAGGGACCTCTAGAGGTCATCTAGTCCAACCCCCCTGCACACGCAGGGTCGCCTAGAGCACGTGGCACAGGACTGCATCCAAGCGGGTTTTGAAGATCTTCAGAGAAGGAGATTCCACAACCTCTCTGGGCAACCTGTTCCAGTGCTCTGGCACCCTCACTGTTATAATTTTTTCCTTAAGTTCCTGTGGAACTTTAGGTGCTTCAGTTTGTGGCCATTACCTCTAGTTCTGTTGGTGGCCACCAGTGAAAAGAGACCAGCACCATCCTCTGCACTCCCTCCCTTGAGGTACTTCTAGACACTGATTAGATCCCCTCTCAGCCTTCTCTTCTCCAGGCTGAACAGGCCCAGCTCCCTCAGCCTCTCCTCGTAGGGCAGATGTTCCAGGCCCCTGATCATCCTTGTGGCCCTGCGCTGGACTCTCTCCAGCAGCTCCACATCCCTCTTGTACTGTGGAGCCCAGAACTGGACACAATACTCCAGATGCGGCCTCACCAGGGCTGAGTGGTTGGGCAGGATCACCTCCCTCGACCTGCTGGAGGCGCTCTTCTTAATGCACCCCAGGATCCCATTGGACTTCTTTGCCACGAGGGCACACGGCTGCCTCATGGTCATCTTGTCATCCACCATGACACCTAGGTCTTTCTCTGCAGAGCTGCTCTCCAGAAGGTCAGTCCCCAGCCTGTGGAAATCTCATTTGATCTTTCTACTCTACATAGCACTTTGCTCAGTGCTATGCATATTCTATCACAGGGATATAATACTTTTTTAAAAAAATTCCTTCACCATTTAGATGCTGTGTTTCACCTTATTGCTTTGATCCTTTCCCCTTACCAAAACCTCTGCAATCAGCTAAGTGCATTGAAATGAAAGAACATCTAATAAAATACATTTTCTAGATCTGTTTACCTCTTTTTCCATTCGTTGCATTCCTATCCTTCTTCCTAATCTGCATCTTTTTGATCCTTTTTTTTTTATGTTCATTTTTACTCTGGCTCTCCATCTCTTTTGTGATGTTATTTTGAACCCTACTTGAAATCTACTGTATTTTTATTCAGCTATCAGTTTGTAATTTAGTTTAGTTTTTGCTACTCTTTCATAACAACAACAAAAAAAATGGTCTACAGCTCTCAGTTGAGGGGCTTTTCTCAAGACATGTAACTTCATACATCTTTGATCTGTATAAGCTAAGGTTTTTCTGTAAATCTCCAAAGCATTTTGTTTTCTTTATACCAAGTATTTTATATGTGTGCAGCTTTTGTTTGAAGAAAGGCAAATTGGGCAAATTCATATTTTGCAGAGGGAGATGTTAGTTGAGAGTGCTGCTACTGCAAATTGGTAAGAGTTGGTAGACAAAAAAAAAAAACACAGCACTAGTTCTATCTTCATAAACTTAGGCTATTTTAGTTGCAGACAAATACTGTTAATACAAAAGAACAACACAAATAGGATGGAGGAGCTAATAAGGCACTCCAGAGTCAAGCATTAAGTTTGTTTAGATTTTGTACAAATGAGGATTTTAAGTACAAGTAGACTCTTTACACTATAATGCTTGACAATGAAGACAGAAAAAAAAAAAAAAAGGTTTAACATGCCTATTCCCCTTGTATTTGCTACTTTTGTTATAAAAGC
The DNA here is from genome assembly GCF_059628265.1 of Tinamus guttatus. Lineage (NCBI taxonomy): Eukaryota > Metazoa > Chordata > Aves > Tinamiformes > Tinamidae > Tinamus > Tinamus guttatus. The sequence goes on from NW_028288668.1 coordinate 3,717,594, forward strand.
CAAACACAAACAACAACAATAAATCATCTCCTGAAAAGGACAGAAGGTGAGAGGCAGATGGGGGAGGAAACAGTAATAAATAAACAAAAGAACTTGACCACCAGCTCACACTCTCTCTGGTCCTAAGCCATGAAACTACCTCTGTTTCTCTGAATCATTTAAGTGCTCCCTGATGCAGATTTCAGTGAATAAAGGGGGTACCATGTTTTATCTCAATAGCAGAACATTCCTGGCTTGATGTCAGCATATAAAGATGCATCATAATTCCTTTATATTTCTTTATTATTATTATTATCAATATCTTGCAATAAAAAAGAGAACATTTCAGAGACTAATAGATACCACAGAACAAAATTAAATATATGCAAAATAGTTATTCTGCCTATTGTAACAATGAGATCTAATGAACATCCTCATGTTGTTCTAGCAGTATATCAAAGCAGAATTGTAATCAATGTAATTTCCAGTTGCCTAAAAATCATCTTTTAACTCGAGTTGTTTTTGTTAGCAGGAATTCTTTCATTCTATCTATAAGTGTCAGCCTCTCAAGATGCTAATTGTCATTTAGCTTTGTAATTCATTTATGCGTCCTGTTGCACAGTGTTGGGCAATGTGTTTAACAACCATCCCACCATTACATATTCTGGATTGCAAATGTTGTATAGGAAATTGTTTGCACAATGCTTCTTAATGATGCTATTAAGACCTGTTCTCCTGCAGTGAAATGTTTAAATAACAATGAAATAAAAGTCAAGGCTTCCAGAAAACACACCATAAATGTTTCAGAATGATGCTTCTCTGATTCATTCTCCTAAAGGTGAACATGCTTTTTATGCTTTCGAATAAAAGCACTGCAACTTCAAAAATCTTCCTTTGGGATTCCTCAGATACTGTGTGCTATTGATATTAAGTCTTCAAGTATTTCTCATATGAAAATAGAGATACCAGCCATGGGGAGGGTTCAGTGAAAAGGTGAGTGACTGGGTTGTTATGTTAAATTGCAACTTTCTGCCTCTTCCGTTGTTAAGATGTTTAGTATATTTCACTCTTTAAGATGCAGACTTCCATATAGTGAATAGTGATGTATATTGAACTGCTGGTTTTGTATTTTTCTTCTTTAAGAGAACTACTTATTTTTCTTTCACTCTCATCTGTCTAAGTTGAAAAGGCCAAGATTTTTTGACTTCTGTGTGGCAAAGATTTTATTCATGGGTCCTAAGAGTATAATATCAACAAGTATCTCAAAGAAAGTGTCATTTCTTCATGATTTTGGTTCCTAACAATTTATAAAATATTTATAAGATAAAAATAGTTCAAAACATATAGCAATTATTTATGACAGAATTTTTTTTTTTGCAAATATTCTGCTGAAGATTAGAGAGAATGAATGACTAATGATTTAATTCATAAGTAGACCTAAGGGCTTAAAGAAAGAAAAAGTAAATATTCATACTAAATGAGGAACTGAGACAAAGAAACGTTAAAGGCTTTACCTAACCTGAGTTCAGATATCTAAAGAGTAGAGTTACGTTGAAGCTAATTACATAGATTCTACATTGGAACTAATTACATAGATTTTCCCAGGAAAGTACTTTGACCTTCAATTAGCTTTTTGCTCATAACATTGCAGCCTGCTCTGCCAATATATAAATTTTCACCTATATGTCCTTCCATACAAAAGCCTACAAAGTGCCTATATCTTTCTAGCGTCATGCTAGAAGGCTCTGAAAACCTTGCTATACATGTTATGTCAGCTTTTATAAGGGACAATTGCTGTTTACATGTTAATTGCCTTTCCCTACCCCTGTTTTGTATCTCTGGTCTCATAGCTTTTGGTTTATAACATTCTAAGGAACAAATAGAGCTTAGTAGATGACATTAGTAAATAATAGTTTTTTACAGAACCAGAAAGCGTTTCCCAATAATACACATGAACAAAACCTGAAAAGTTAATTAGCTCTGCAACATCTGCAGCTGATCAAAGCATGCTTCCAGCAGCACTATCAGTGCAATAAGAGAGAGCAAGAAATAAGGAGACTGAGATGACCCTGTGGAAACTACAGTTAGTTTGAGAAAAGGTGTCTGGAGGAAGCACTTGCTGCACTGCAAAAGATGCCCAGAACAGGATGCTCTAAGAAGAGTCCCATTTTTTCTCTTTCCTTATGACTACTGGGAGGATATTTTTTTTTCCTTTCTCCCTCCCCTCCCCTCCCCTCCCCTCCCCTCCCCTCCCCTCCTCTCCCCTCCTCTCCCCTCCTCTCCCCTCCTCTCCCCTCCTCTCCTCTCCTCAACATTGTCTCAACATCCATTGTGCAACTTTCATTTTACAGTCAGGGAAGAGAAATGGGCACTTCTAGAACCTGCTTGATTGTATCTTAATGTAGAAAACCTAAAATAGGTCAGATGAATTATACAAGAAATATTTATTTTTCTTCTTCAACTTTAAAGGAAATTCATGCTGTCTACCTAAGATATAAATCTATCCACTACAGACATCTGAACTTACATGAAATGAATGTAGAAACATTTTTTAACTTTGTGCGGTTCTTTGATTATAATGAGCTGTTAGAGCATGAAAGTCCTGCTCAAAATAACCTCCAAAATAACTTCACTGTTGTTTGCCACAGTGTTGATGATAGATAGAGTGCTATGTTTTCTATTTTTAATGTATATTTAAATGCAAACAGTAAATAAAATATTGTCAAAATTTTTTTTTAATTTTCTCTCTATCTGTATACATACTCACATACACATAAAAATAATCTGCATGCATTTTATTTCATTGCATAGAAGAGCAAAATATTTTTAGCAAAGATCAGGACATCAAAGTACAATTTTTTAAATTAAATTAAAGAAATTTATTTCTGTCTGGACAATAATGAGTCTAGATATTGCTGCCAAAAAATCTCTTAAAAATTCTGTCTCACATACATTTACATAAATAGCCTAAAGTAAAAAATGGTAGTTTATACATGCTTTTTAAAAGAAAAAAATCCTAAAATCATGGAAGATAAGAAACTTGCAGTCAAAACATATTAAGTATATGCAAATAATATTTTTAGGGAAAAATATTGGTTATATTTTATAATGTATTTCTATAATATACTTTTGTTTAAGAAAAAAGTTCATAAGCATCTACACATAAAATGAAAAACATGGTTTACTCTAACATTTGATACTGGGAAAACAACTAGTGATTTTTGAATAGATTAATGGTTGTTTTATTAATACAACTATATTTACTTACTATTGACTTAAAAATATATATATATAAAAATCAATGCACTGTTTGCTGGGGAAAGAAACAGGTAAATTTCTATATATGAGAATGCCCAAGAAATGAGGGCAAAAACAATGCCCTCAATATATATTCTTTTGTCAATATATGTCTTATATGGCATATATGACAGAATATATGGCACACTAGTTTAAGCAGCACTTTAGAAATTATCAAAAGAACAATGTTATAAATCTGCTGATAATAGAAAGTACCATGAATTAGCTAATTGATTCTCTTTTTGCCAGAAAGGGTGTCCAGTTCCAGAACACAATATCTGTTCAAAATCTGAGACCAGAAAAAAAAAAACAGAATGAGGAAGGCAAATATGCCAGTTGTCAGAAAGCTCATGTTAGGTGTGTCAGTAACTTCAAAGTTCAAATTTCTGCTTTCACAGACTTAGGTCAAGCTCATACCATTGACAGACAAACTGTTTTTGACCTGATTTTGATGAGAAGCCCCATTCTGGACTTCAGAATTCTTCCTAGTAAGTATTTTAGACAGTTAACCAAAAATCATGTCTTGGGAGAAGCTGCTTGGAGTTGAACTTGAATTTGCTTTTTCTATATTCTTGCTCTGTGCCTTTACCAGAAAGTTTATAACCTTTGGAGGTGGTGGAGCCTCTCAAATCCTCTTTGGTCTCTAAACATGTGATGTTTGCTTTCATATTCAAAATAAGACAAGCAGTTTGTGAGAAAGATCAACCATATTTTTTCAGGAATTCATAAGACAGTTGGTCACTGTTAAGATAGGTGAATCTACTTCATTTTAAATAGGGCAACTGAGATTTGATTAGATTTTTAAGAAAATCTATATTGTGCTGAGTATCTGGCGCGGTCCAGCTGAGCTTTTTAAAATGGAAGCCTAGACTTATCAGAATAATGTGTTGAAAATTAAGCATCGTCAGGTAAGCTTGATACCCATTTGCTTATTTGTTTCTGGACAGATAATAGCACTGGATAATCAAGGCAAGTGTGGAGACACAATATACATGGCTTTCTTCCAAAACATTGAAAAATAAAATCTATTTAATCAGCACTTTGGGATGAAAAATAAGCTCAGTGACAGATGTCCAAATGCGTGATAATAACACTTAATTTCTAAAGCACCCTTGCAATAAAGTTTGCACGTAGCACACATTTTTTTAGAAAAGTAAATAAAAAGAAATACTACTTCTAGAGATATGCAAAGTACTTTGACAAAAGAATATTGTTCAGTAAAAGATAGTTTAGTACAAGAAATTTGATGAAATTACATCTTGTGGGCAACAGTATAGGCAATGTCTTTAGGACAAGAATTACATAGCAATGACTCAGAGAAGGATTTGAAGATATTCGTAAATGACCATTTAAAATGCAGCTCTGCAGAAAACATAAAGAACATAAAGGTTAATGTAATCCCTCTTAGAAAAGAAAAAGAAAGTTCAAGAGGAACAGAACTGGTAAGATTGTAACCAGAATATACTGTCTACTCAGAAAACAAAACTTCAAGAAGAAAAATAGGAGACAGTTAAAATAAGAAACAAAATAGAATATTTAAGTTCTGTCAAAAAAGCCTTGGCTGTGAGGTTTAAAGTCTTCTGTCTGGTGCATTTTATCAAAGAGAAGTAGGAAAAATAAGTAACTTGATCACTATGTATAACTATTCATGGAAAAAAAAAATCTGTCTGTAAAGCGATTTCCAGTCTTGCAGAAGACATGATCCAATGTCTAGAATTTGATGTTAGATAAAATTAACCTTTAAATAAGATAAATTTGCTAGCAGTGAAGGTAATTAAGCATTAAAGCATTCACCATAGGTAGTAGTGCATAAGCCAAGGTAGGGAATTAAAAATGCGCTCATATATCTTTCAAAAAGCAATCTTGAGTTTTTTAAATGTTTTGTAGTCTCATATGTAGAAGGTCAGTTTTGATGGTTATAGATTTACTTTTGGCATTGGTGTCTAAATCTAGGTATCTAATTGAAATTAATAGAATTTTATAATTAGGATATTTTGAAACTGCATTAGGTCACCAGCATTTAACAGCATGCACTGCCACCTGCTAGTCTGATCCAAGAAGAGAAAAAGAGTCTACTGCTAATACCACTTAAAAGTATGAATTTAGCTTAGTATCTTCTCCCTAAAATGAAAAATCCAGATTTCATTTGTGCTGACAGCTTGTACTGCGGCCTTTTATAAACTCCGTAAAGAGCTGAAGCACTACAGAGTTAAAGAACATGGCATAAGTGGCCTGTAACAAAAAGAGTATGCAGATCATGGACTTAATATATCATAACCTGCCACTGTCATGATTCTTCTATTTCAGTCACAGTAATTATTTAATGAAGTTAGGTATTATACATTTGTCTTTAGGAACTGAATTCCTCCTCTCAGTCAATGTTGGGGAAAGAATCTTCCATTAACCAGGGACTTGTTTGTATTGTCTGCTTCATTGTTGTTTTTTTCTTGAATTTTTTTTTTGCAAACAGTGTCATATCCAAAAAGTTACCTTCAGAAACAAAACTATATTTTATAAGGACATTTCTGACATTTAATTTAATTTTTTTTTCCTTGTTTCTGTTATAGTGTTTTTTCCAATGCAACACTGAACATTTTTTTTTTCACTTTTGATTCAGTAATTAACCACCAGAAATATTCAATCCTCATATCCATTTGTATTTTGGACAAACACTGTGAATATTTTTTTCCAAAACACACATACACTAAAAGTAGATGTCATTCTACTTAAAAATAAATCTCTAAAAGTTAACTGTTCAGGTCATGCTAGTCATCAACTCCCTGTAAAATCAGTATAGTGAATCACTTGGTGGTTCAGCACATCCAGGTCAAAAATGTGTATTTTATTCTGCTTTATTATCTAGAGGTGTTTTTTTTTTTTTTTTTTTTCTCCAACTCTGTAAATATACGAGGATGATTGGAAACTCTTATGAGCTTTTAGCCTGCCTCCAAGTCATTGTCTTTTGTGGAGATCAGGTTTTTTTAATTCTAATTTTCAAATTATCAATTTTTATTGTATAAATGAATTAAATCTAAAGTAATATATCTGGCAGACCTTCTGGAATTTCTGATTATTAATGAACATTAGACATTAGCTAGATTTTTTTTCTAATTCTATAAATTGATAGCTTTGTTTGTTTTTGTCTTTGCTTTGTTTTGTTTTTAATTGAAATTTTAACTCAGAGGAACAGACAGTTTGTTAAAGATCCTATGAGGAATTTGGCATGGTGGAAGAAGAATATAAGCAGTAATGAAACAGATAGGAGGATAAAAGTAGTCAAAAATAGTGAGGATGATCTTCATATTAAGCAGAATTTAACATTTAACACTATTACAATACGAGGAGCTTTAGAGTTCTCTCTTTGTCTCTCTCTCTGTTTTTGTTGTTGTTTTTTCTTTAAGAATTGTGATCTCAGTGTGGTGCATTCAGCACTGACAAAAAAAATGCAACCCTTCATCTTTATTGGTAAAGTTGTACATTGTGAAAATAAGACAGCATATAAACCTTTCAAGATCTAAAGTTTTGTTCACATAAGTGCCATGGCTAACATTTGATAAATATAAATATTTTCACAAGAATCATCTTCTTGTTAATAAATGCACATTATTATGTCACTATGATAGATTGTGTTACAATAAATGCATTTTTGTTTTAGCTTGAAGTCTCAGGGATCTGGATTTTTTAAAATACTAATTAATAGGGTAATCTAGTTTCTAAAGCAGCATTTCTTTAAAAAAGTGCTTAGACAATAAGCACTGTAATTTCTACTATCAAAGTTTAATGAGCTGGCAAAAATGCCATTGATTATGATGGCAAAGACATGAAGACTTCCTCTGTAATCTGTATTCTGTAATGATGGGCAGTCCTCTAAATCACAACTCTGAATCACAACTCTGAATAACTGTGACAAAATTATTTAGTAAAGAAAAAACCATATGAAGTGGATAAGATAGAAACAATGAGTTTTCATATTCATTAAAAGATATGAGATTACTTATATATGTTTATATGAGCAAAACAATTACTGAGATATAGACATATCAACAAAAAAGTATATATTACCATATTCAAAACTGTCCTTGATTTTCAAAGTTATTTCAGGAAAAAAAAAAATCCCTGCTAAGTGAAACCAGCTCATTAGACACGGGCATGATGAGAATAAAGTTATTAAAACAACTTTCTGGTATGTTCTGTAGCAAATCAGATTCATCTCATCCTATGCAACAAAATGTATACATAAGAAGGTGACTTCCTGAGGTAATTTATTTCCAGGGAAATCAATTACGTTTCTTTTGAAGGCTTTCGTAAAGATCCACAAAGATAGAATCTAAGAAAAAAATTTAAATAGTCTTCTACCCACCTCAGCATAGAAATTAGAGCCTTATTATGGTTTGATGATCTTTACTCAAGTCTCAGTCCATTATTGCTAAAATAAACTCTGGATGCAATTTTATAGGATGAATATCCTACTAGAGTACTTCTGCTCAGGGAATGTGAGGGGGTAAGAATATAATATGAAGTAAGAATGAAGAACCAAATGCTGAAATGCCAATTACAAAAAACAAAAAGGGGGAGAATTGGGAATTATGCCTGCAGAGAGATTGGCGAAAGCAGTATATGTTTTAAATTTTTTGAGATTACCCCAGGACAGCCTAGTCCCTCCGATGGTCAAACACGGGTCTGGGCTAAAGGAAGTCCTGACAGAAGTAAAGTCGGGTCTGTGTAAGGTGATGTTGAGAGACTGGAACATGGGAAAATGCATGGGACCTTTGGACTTGATAACTTGCGGAAAAGGGTATGCTTGTGTTGTTACTGATACTGGAACCAGATGGGTGCCAGCGAAATGGGTGAGACCTTGGCTGGAAACAAACTCGCATACATCAGGCGCAGCAGGCAAGCAACTGGTACCCTAGCTGTGGAAAGTGTGAGCCTGCAGAACAACAACACGGGAGGAAGAAGTTTTACTGTTGTTAGCTGTATATTGTAGCTTTTAGGAGGTAGTATTGCTTTTAACACTATTATAGGGGTTAATGCTGCTTTTAGTGTTAATGGATATGTTATGCTTTTTAGGCGGATTGTTAATTATAACCAAATCAAGAATTATTGGCTTTGTGGGACAGCAGATCAATTCAATGCACCGATGTTAGGTATTCCTTTAGGCAACTGGACAGACCTGAATCCGTATAGCCTACTCAATAGGTCATCATTGTGGGTTGGCTACAATCACTGATCAAAACGGGTTTGATGATTCTGCTAATTTTCTTGTGCATTTTGGTTGTCGTTCCCTGCCTGATTAAGTGTCTGAGACAGACAGTGGACAAGGCGATCAAAGACATATTTTGGGTGCACCATCAAGAATCCTGGCTCGCTCAAAAACAAGAAGGGGGAATTGTTCCATCTATAGATCACTGACAGAGTAGATTTAGCATAATTCTTAAGGGCTCTAGGATTTTCAGAATGGTAAATAAGCATTGGCTTTGACTTAAGGTCACCAGCTGCATTACTCCCTAACAAGAGCCAGTCTGTCCTTTGAAGCCAGACACTGACTTCTCCTCTCTAGCTGCAAAACACCTAGTGGCAACTTCTTTCATTATAAGGCTCTTCCATCTACACTGAAAACCTGTTCTTTAGCATAGACAAATTCACCAATTACCCTAGCTAGATCTTCTGCATAACTTGCTGCAGCTTCTACATCAGCACTTGCTGCTTCACCTTGCACTTCTACGTTCTAGCTTCTTTCCTTAAACTTCATGGTTTCAAAGTTTTCTTCTGTGACTTCCCCATCCCTCTCATAGAATTGAAGAGTTAAGGCCTTGCTCTGGGATAGGCATTGGCTTAAGGGAATGTCGTGCCTGGTCTGATTTTCTTTCTATCCAGGCCACTAAAACTTTCTTCATATCAGCAGTAAGGCTGTTTTTACTTTCTTATTATTTGTGTGTGCTGCAGGAGTACTTTTAATTTCCTTCATGAACTTTTCATTTGCATTCACAGTTTGGCTAACTGCTTACTGCAAGAGGCCCAGCCTTTGGCCCATCTCAGCTTTTGACTTGCCCTCCTCACTAAACCTCATCATCCATTGCTTTTGATGTAAAGTGAGAGGCGTGTGGCTCTTCCTTGCACTTTCCCTGGGGCCCTGGTAGAGTTATTGATTAGCCTAATTTCAAAACTCTTGTGTCTCAGGGAAGAGAGGGGCCCAAGGAGAGGGAAAGACACAGGGGAGTGTCCTGTCCACGGAGCGGACTGAACACGCACGACATTTATTGGTTAAGTTTGCTGTCTTACGGCATGGTGCCCAAAAATAATTAAAGTAGTAGCATCAAAGAGCACTGAGCACCCTAACAGATATAATATTAATGAAAAAGTATGAAATATGTGAAGATTACCAAAATGTGATACACATACACAAAGTGAGCACGTGCCATTGGAAAAAAATGGTGCCACTAGACTTGCTTTATGCAAGGCTGCCACAAACCCTCAATTTGTAAAAAAAATGAAGTATCTGCAAAGTGCAATAAAGCAAAACACAACAAAACATGGTATGCCTCTGTAGACGTATATTTAACCTTTCAAAAAAGATTTTTCTTAAAAAAAAAAAAATCTGCTTGGAACAACTGCCAAAGTTTGTTACTATTTCCTTACATCAAACAGGAAAACAAGGCATGCACAGTGTTCCTCTGTAACAATTTTCAAAACTTTTCAGTTTCACTGACACTGAAACTCCTGCCAGAACTTCCTGATGCACTGAACGATACCCACATGGTTTGGTGTGCAAGACTGGCTTCTAGTGTTAGAGCTATGATATTTCTCACAGTGCCTGGTGAATAAATATGTAGTGGTTGCATAATGATACAATTCATACAGTTGAAGTTTCAAGGATTATTCTCTCTCTCCAAAGTTTATCAAAAAAATGGTTTGAATATAATTATAAAATAATTCAACATCTGTTCATTCATTCATCTCCATTCATTTGAAAGGAAAGTGGAAGGGGGCAGAAATTTCATCTAGGGGTATTGAAGAGCTGATTATGACCATCTGCCAACATAAAATGACTTTGTCAACTAACTGCATTCCTGGAAAGAATACATGTTTTGACCTAACTATCCGTACACCTCAGCGAGGCCTGGAGAAGGTTCTGTCAGTGTTTGCTCCAATGAAAATGGCAAGAGTGGGGTCTTGCACTGTTCACAATGAAACAAGAGCATTCAGATTTTTTTTTTCTCATGTTTACAAGATTGTCATTAATAAAACAGTTGTCAGATTTTGTTAAACCTCAGCTTTTCATGGGCTCATTGCTTGATCTATTTAATGTCTATCTGTAAGCTCCACAATTCTCTCCCCGCTAGCTCAAGGACTGCTTTGAAGTATTATGAGAGCTCTTGAGCACACCGGTCTGTGTTTTGGTCTGAGTTCATTGGCGATGAAAGAAATCCACAGGAGAGGAGAAAAGCAGATGGTAGCTTCCACTACCCTGCTTTCTGGCTCTTGGGAATCGAGCAGAGAATGTGAACTGTAATCCAGTTAACTACCCTCTTGAGGCAAAAACTAGGGAATAAGAAGCAACTACAAGTAGGGCCCAGCAGGATAGGGAAAAAAAAAAAAAAAAAAAAAAAAAAAAAGTTCAATTGGCACAGCACCATACAAAACAGCAGAAGGCAAAACCACCATCATTTGTTAACTCTGCTTAGTCTACACTCACCTAGGGGAAGAACACACACATACACGCACGAAGTAAAAAAGGAGTAACGAAGGAATTAGGACTTACCTTTTGTCTGTAACCTCCAATGAAGAACCTGAGCCTCTGAACAAACTTTTATGTTAGAAAACATCAAAAATATAAAATTAATAAAATTAGCATTTACAATATCAACATAGCAATAAGAAATATTTGCAGCATAAAGCTATCCTCCTAAAAATAAAAGATACATGAGTGCAGAAGTGGTATTCACTACTCGTCTCGTCTCATCTCGTCTCGTCTCGATCTTTAAAATTTTTACAATAATTTAAAAAATCATGCACCAAAAAGATTAATCATGCACCAAAAATTAATTGTGTAAATAGTAAAATATCAAATTTTAGCTAATCTCTTTATCCTGACAGTTAATACTACTACAGTTACTATTGCAAAAGCTGTTTTACTGATTTGTAACACCCAAGCACTGCTAAATATATTTATTTGATATCATGCTTGGTGATTTAAAATCTTGTTCTCCATAGCCCTTTAAAACGTAATCTGTAAATGAATAGTCCTTTAGGTGATATAAGACAGCACAGTTGCTTCAAGAACAGGTCTAAGATACCTAATGATATATCAGAATCTATCCACGTGTGTGACGTGGTAGCCTGTGAAACCAGGAGCCACTTAAAGCCCAGGTGACTTGCACAGTAATGCAAAGTAGACTAGGAGGCAATTGTAAAAAGAATACTAGGTCCCCAGATTCCAAATTATTTGCATGTCCTATAATTATGCAGCTTAAGCTGCAAATGTACAGAGGGTCACTTTTACAGGAAAGTTAATTTTTGTTGTCACTGAGCTCATTTGTGCTGAACAAATCTGGGATCACTGGAAAAATTGCAGAGAGCACAAAAGACCATGGCTTTGGATAGATGAAGCCTAAGGAGCAGATGTCTCTTATAAATCCTTGTGGTCCAGGTTTAGATATGAATACAGCGTTCTGCCTCTAGAGAAATAAATGCTCTCAGGAATTGTCATGACAGGAAAATAGTAGTTTCACAGATACATATTACAGAACAAATGCTATTAATAAAATAGTAGAGCCCCATCATTCCACAGCATATCCCTTCATCAAATATACACTGCAGTAAAAAGAAATACTCTTTTAGACATAGTTTAGGTGTGTATCAAAACTGACAGAAGTGCTGAAGAAGAGTAATTTTAAAACATGCAATTAGATCAGAGCCAACAAAAATACATCTCTCTCAAATGACTTCTGATTAAACTGGAAAAAAAATATATAAAAGAACTAGTTAGTGAAATTACTGGCCCAAAATATGAATTACATGATTAACAAGAAATAATAATGATATTTCAAAATCAAAGATTCAGGTGATGATCTGGAACTAAAATTGCAAGGAAGAGGGAAATATTGCAAGCTAGTTGTATATAGAATGAAATCAGTCACAGTGCACGGAAGGTTGACAGAAGCATAGGGATAGTGGAGAGTTTATCTTGAAGAAATTAAAACTTTGGCTTATTAAATCCAGAAGCTTGAGGTCTAAAAAGGCTATGACTATTCGATTTAAAGATATTATGGGCTGGAAGAGAGGGAGAGAGAAACACTAGGAAGACCTGTAAGCCATTTAAACTGCAGGATAAAAAGAATTGATATCAAATGAACAAATTCAAAATAGATATTAAATGTGCTTTCATTAGAAAAAAAGAATGAGGTTTTCTACTGGGTGGAATATGTTCAACTATTATTAAGAATCTTGATATTAAAGTAGCACTATTTGATATGCTTGTTTGTGATAGTGGAGTGTAGTGAGCATCTCAGTAAGTCTTTTCCTAAAACTTCCTAAGTAAGTGTTTTCCAGTCCTAAGTTTCAGATACATAAGAACAGTGCAGATGACAGTACATTTAATACCACCCTCCCAGCCTTTGCTAGCAGAAGTAGAAAATTTATTTCATTCCTGAAAGGGGAGGAATGATTATGGAACCAGTAAATAGTGTGCATTAAAGATACTGTCATTCACCCATAATATCCCTGCCTGAATTATTTGTCTTTAATATGACTGAGACTCTCATAGCATATGGTCATTCTCTTTACATCTTCTATCTATCTCCAACCTATTGTATAACATGAAAAATAAAACTGCCTGCAACTACAGAATCATAGAATGCTTAGGGTTGGAAGCTCCCTCTGTCTCTTCTCCTAGGGCAGATGTTCCAGGCCGCTGATCATCGTCGTAGTCCTGCGCTGGACTCTCTCCAGCAGCTCCACATCCCTCTTGTACTGTGGGGCCCAGAACTGGACACAATACTCCAGATGTGGCCTCACCGGGTCTGAGTAGAGGGCCAGGGTCACCTCCCTCGACCTATTGGAGACACTCTTCTTAATGCACCCCAGGATTCCACTGGCCTTCTTGGCCATGAGGGCACACTGCTGCCTCATGGTCAACTTGTCGTGCACCATGACACTCAGGTCCCTCTCTGCAGAGCTGCTCTCCTGAAGGTTAGTCCCCAGCCTGTACTGGTGTCTGGGGTTATTCCTCCCCAGGTGCAGGACCTTGCACTTGGCCTTGTTGAATTGCGTGAGGTTTTTCACCACCCAGTTGTCCAGTCTGTCCAGGTCCCTCTGGATGCCAGCGCAGCCCTCTGGGGTATCAGCTACTCCTCCCAGTTTGGTATCATCAGCAAACTTGTTGAGGCAGCACTCTGTGCCTTCATCTAGGTCATTGATGAATAAATAGAACAAGACTGGACTGAGGACTGATCCCTGGGGGACACCACTGGCTACAGGCCTCCAGCTAGACTCTGCATCACTGATCACCACCCTCTGAGCTCTGCCATCCAGCCAGTTGCTAGTCCACCTCCCTGTGCACTCATCTATCCCACACTTCCAGAGCTTGCCCAGGAGGATGTTGTGAGGGACAGCATCAAAAGCTTTAGTGTCGAGATAGACGACATACACCACTCTCCCCTCATCTATCCAGCTGGTCATTCTGTCATAGAAGGCTATCAGGTTAGTCAAGCAAGACTTCCCCCTGGTGAATCCATGCTGACTACTCTTGAGCACCTTCTTGTCCTCCATGTGCCTGGAGACAACGGCCAGTATGAGCCGTTCCATCACTTTTCTGGGGACAGAGGTGAGGCTGACTGGCCTGTAGTTGCCTGGGTCCTCCTTCTTGCCTTTTTTGAAGACTGGCGTGACATTGGCCTTCTTCCAGTCCTCCGGCACCTCCCCCATTCTCCAGGATCTTTCAAAGATGATGGAGAGCAGCTTAGCTATGACATCTACCAGCTGACGGAGAACTCTGGGGTGCATCCCATCAGGGCCCATGGATTTGTGGATATCAAGTTTCCTTAGGTGCTCTCTGACCCAATCTTCCTTTACCCAGGGCGAGTCTTCCTCTCCCCCAGCTTCTTCTCTTGTCCTTAGGGCCTGGGGCTCTAAAGGGCTGCCCTTGGTAAACAGTGAAGCAAAAAAGGCATTCAGCAACTCTGCTTTTTCTGTGTTATTCGTAACCCGGGTGCCCATCCCGTTCACTAGTGGACCCATGTTTTCCCTGATCTTCCTTTTGCTGTTAATATATTGAAGAACTTTTTCTTGTTGTTTTTAACGTCCCTTGCCAGATTGCGCTCCAACCGCGCCTTAGCTTTCCTTGTCGCATGTCTGCATTCCCTGACTACGTTCCTGTATTTCACCCAGGGGCCTGTCCTTTTTTCCTCAGTCTGTATACCGCCTTCTTCTGCTTGAGCATTGCCGCAAGCTCCTTGCTCATCCATGCAGGTCTCCTGCCCCCTCTGCCTGACTTCTTACACACAGGGATGCACTGTTGCTGGGCGTGGAGGAAGTGCTGCTTGAAAACTAACTAGCTCTCTTGGGCACCCCTACCTTCTAGAGCTTTCGACCATGAGATTCTTCCGAAGAGGTCTCTGAAGAGGCTGAAGTTGGCCCTCCTGAAGTCCATCGTTGCAAGGCTGCCTATTCCTCGTTGGATAGTAGATAGGACTTTTCTTCCGCAATTCTGTGTATAGGTGGTATATGTATACCTCTAAAAAATCAGTGAATAATTAACAATGCAACAGTTTCTATGTAAAATTAAGGAAAAAACATACCAAATTATTAATCAAATTTTCTACCTGTTGTAGACAACCCCTAAAACCATTTCCAAGACTGAAAAATCCTTTTGCACATTATGGTTTTGAGATTGACTGATATATTGGACATACATAAATCAGTTGAGAAATACATTGATAAAAAGAAAATATAAATCAACGCAGACATTTAAATTTGCTTATTTTAAAAGCATTCTAGTAAGCCAAAACAGAGCATTATGTTCAGTTAGAAGCTGCATGTTTTTCGCTCTTGTCAAGTAGCAGTATGAGAACTGGCAGAAATAAATCTCCTAAGATGTTCGTTTAAAGTAAAGATTACAGTGAAGTAAGAATATGAGGTATTCGTGATGATTTTACTACATAAAGTTCCAGTCAACGTGTCTGGCCAACAGGTTGCAGCTCTTGAAGAAATGCTGTAAATTTATCTCATCTTTGCCCTCCCTATTGATAAAATAATTGGAAGGATGGAGGGGGAAATTGCTTATCATTTATGAATACAGATCCTTCTATGAGGCCTTAGCCAAACATTTGTTTTGAGATGTTTAGGAGTATGCAAATACTTAGGAGTATTCCTGTTTAGGAGGAACTTAGGAGTTTTCATAATGCTGAAAATAATTTAATTTCTGGAAAAAGCTTAAAAACTTTATTTTCTACTTTTTTTCTTGTCCCAACTAAAAATCTATTTTTAACCAGTCAAAAAAATCTAGTTTTCTAAGCAATCATGAAGCAGTCAAAGAAGATAATTCATTATAAACATAGCAAATGCAAGACTGTCTCAGCAGGGGAGAAAGTTGTGGGAGCCTGAAAGAAACTAAGTGCGCTGAAATTATCATACATGTACATAATAATTAAATTATGTACAATTGCAATATTGTTTTAAAATGGTTATCAACTTTAGGTCCCAAGGACTGTCCCAGATCTATGAGGCAACTTTTTTGATGCACTTAATCTTCAGGGGATGTTTTCTGCTTCTCTATAAAATGTTGTATTTCAGAAGTTTTTTCTTACTGAATACAGACTAATACAACAAGGAAGTGAGAGAAAATAAAACAAATCTATTATTTCCTGGCACCCTTTTATCTTTCTGAATCAAAACACCAGAGAAAACAGTAGTTCAGCATTAGACAAGTCAAACATTAGACTTATTATCCCTGTCCTCAGAAGAGACTATGACCTTGGAGAAAACATTGATCTTCACTACCTGATTCACACTAGTTGTAAAAAGAGACATTCTATTTATAGAAAAAGACATTCTATTTATTCCTTTTGCTGAAATTCTGAAGATTAAATTGCTAATAGAGGATTACATGTGGCTACATGGTAGATTATGCATCTGTTTTCTTTCTCCAGGACCTTATTATTTATATATTTACATGTTATTTTCTCTCTGTGTTTGCTAAAAAGTAATTTAAATGCTGAAATTTGATTTTTATTTTTAAGGCCAGGAAATACTAACATGAAAAGACACTGAATTTGCAAGAGGATTAGAAAATAACAGAAATGAAGGGTAATGAGTGTAACTTAATTATTGACAAATAAATATTCTGTCACTAGGGTAATGTAATAAGGAAGACTCTCCTTTAGTAACCCTAATGGACAACATTGCGTATTGCCAAACATTTGATTGTGCATTCATAAAAAAAAAAAAAAAAGCCTGCTTATTCAGCATTTAGTTACTATTAAATTCTATTCCAAGAGAATTAAGAAGTTCTTGAGAAAATAAAAGGAGTAGAGCAAAGATCTTTATCAATGTGTCTGTTAAAATTTTAGTTTTAGCAAAATTTTAGAAAAAATAGTTTTAGTAAAATTTAGTAAAATTTTAGAACTGTGTTTTGGAAGTGAATTTCTTAACTATCTCCACCTCACCTGCTTTGATCCATATTACAGTCTTCACTGCACTCAATCTGGGCTCTATCGATCAGGACTGAATTGTGTTGGGAGTTGCACTGAAGAACACATCGAAGATCACATTGGACCAGACTAGACCTACAAAAAAAAAAAAAAAAAAAAACACCTTCATGGGATGACTCTACTATATCAGTCTTCAACAGCATTGCTTTACAAGGCCATTTCCATTTGAGTTGTACTTGTTGGAAATGTAGAATCATTACTAAAAAAAAAAAAAAACACAAAAAAACAAAACCAAAAACAAAAACCCTTCATAATGAATCTGAATTTTGAAAACATGTCCATAGAACACCGTTATGAATATTAAAGACTGTTTTTTACTATCCATGTTGTATAATTTAGATCATGATAGTGTTGTTATTAGTCTAGTGGAAGAATTTTCAGCATAATAGAACAAGTTTCTTGGTGACAGAGGTTAATGCACTAAAGTATATGTAAACTTTGATCACCTTAATAGTAGATTCATATATAAAAGATGTGTTTTGCATACAGAATTCTGTGCAGACAAGGGACCAGGGAAAAGATAATTCTTGCTATTGGTAGGGATTCATTTCCAAAATGTGAGAATTTAGAAATAGACCTTTCAAAAGAAATATCTTACCATTCCACAAAATCTATACAGCATCATTTTTAAAAGTAAGGGATTGAATGACTACAAAGTAACATACTTGTTATAAATAGGTGTAATGAGTGCATTATTCTAATACCTTTACCAGTTCCACAAATAGATGTAAGATATTTTCTTTATGAGTTATTCCCTCACAGTTTCGTAATCTTCAATTTTTTTCTATCTTTGCATTCTGAATCCTCAGTTATCCTATGAATTTGATCATGACTGTTCTGGAAGATGCTGAACAAGGTGCTTAGTTTTAAACTCACCAGTAATCTCATTTCTCTTCTTAATTAAGAACTATTTATGGCATCCAGCTTGAAAACTGCGACATTATTCTATACAAAACTGAACACATTTGCCCATTTCTACACAGTACATTTTTAACTCCTCCCTGTATTTATGCTATATTTTCTAATTTCTGGACAAATGAAGCAAGCCCCATATTTTCACAGCCTAGGAAAATACGTATTGAAGGCTGTAGAGGCTTGCACGTATAATGTATCTCTTCCTGCAAATTCATTGCTACTTTAAGCATGAGTCAGTTGAACAGAGCTTTTTCACACAGACACAATCATTTGTTCAGGGACCTATACTCTCCCTGTCCTTAAGGTTTCATTGCTGACTATATGCAGCTAAGATTGCTAAAGAGCTTGCTGACAAATTACACTAGACAAACCTTGAGCCTGACAGTGAATAATTTTCTTAGACAACCATAATTTTCTTGCTATGTGGTAGATACAGTTTGTCCTATGAGATCTGATTAGAAAACCTTGGGAAATCTGGTTAAGTCACATGTCTATCCCATCATAGTTACCTCAAAAGACAAACAGGCAGTAGTCAACAAGACTTCATAACTGGAAAACCTTAAGCAGCGTTCCTCAGATCAGAGGTGAGATGTACCAGGAGAACTTCTCCATGCTGTTATCTTCTCCATGATAAACAGAGTAGTAACTATCTATCTGGGATGTCAAACAAACCTGCTGTTTCTCAGCCAGCAATAGTAAAATCATCTCTAGTTCTTGTGTGAAGTAATCTGAAGTAATAGAGAAAACTCCAGTACTTTTAAAACTGTTTGATTTATTTCAGATATTTCCAGCATTTTACCCTACATACCAGTATTGATAGAACTGTGATATTTTTGCTATATTCTGATTCATGAAGTTTTACTATACTGAACTGCACAGGTGTTCTTCACACATTACATTTTATTGTGCCAAGTTTTCTGATTTTTCTTTAATTTTTGAATTTTGATGGCACTTAGAAAAAACAACTGAGTTAACATACACTAAATATAGTGTATGCATAGTAAAGTTAGTCATCATAGTAAAAAAAAAAAAAATCAATTCAGCCGGAATAATGTTATATTCTTCTTAGAGTTGTTACTTCTTTTTTTTTTTTTTTCAGAAAAATCAAAAAAGAGAAGTCAGTTTGAGAAGTTTGAGAAGTCAGAAGAGAAGTTTGTCAGTTTGTCATACTGACAAACAAAAATCAAAAATCAAAACAAAACAAAACAGAAAAACTCACCATGTTTATTGCTAATGCCCTATGATTTGCTGATCAGAATTCTTTCCAGTAAATGAAAACAACTTCTTTGGAGTTTTTTTTTTTTTTTTTGATATTTTCATGCCCCTGGTTTTCCAAGAGCAAACCCAAATGATCTACCATATCCAGATACCCTCAAGTACTTAAAGTGCTACCTGTTGTAGTTCTACCAATGAACAGGGAAAATAATACAGGATTAAACTGCAAGAATGCATTGTCAGAACTCAGATCAGAATATGTTTTTTCTATTTTTTTTCTTGCTATTTTTTTTTCCTGGGGAGATGGGAAGAGGTTGGTTAAATAACAGTTGAAAATATGAATACCCTCACTGCTCAGGTAACTTTGTAGAAGCATTGGATTTGTTACAATAGTTCTTTCTTTTTTCTTTCCCCATTCTTCTCCCGAGGAGCCCTTCACTTCATAGTTGGTATATCTTCCTTGCAGATTCACCTTTGCTGTGAATCAGGTGAATCAGTGGTGTTTCCAGGGAGGGCTTTGGATATGGCTATATATCTACTGTTCCAATCCTGGAACATTAATACATGCTACTGGGAGATTCCAGCCTTTTTTTTTTTTTTTTTTTTTTTTTTTTTTTTTTTTTTGGTAAATGAATGCTGAGAATTGGGAAGTTTTAAATCTCAGGTTACAAGTTAATGTCTATTTTTGGCACCGTTCCTTTTCTTGCCATCTTCATGATACTATCAGAGGTATTTAATGGTGGTTTTTAATTAATATGGAATACAGGGTTACAGAAATCTGTAGTGTACCAAAATGCTGAAGGAAAAATTGAAAGGAATCCCATGGATATATTGCTGGTATTTATCAGTTCTTAGACAATGGGGTTCTTTCTCTTCAGTAGAGAGATTTGTTGTGCCATACCCAGCATGATTTTTTTCTTTTTTTGAGGAATGTTATCAAAGGAAGAGCAAAATTGCAACTGTGGAAACAGATGGTCATACGACGAAAAGTAGTTACTGAAGCCTAATATAATACCAAGTGCATCTTAAATGTAAATCCTGATTGTGTTAAATAGTGGTGCCAGCTGTTTCTATCTGCAAACTACACTTACTGCTCTGCCCTGGGAGTCAGTAGGTGCCTCTTTCTCTGCTAGTATCGAATTATGAACAGATAGTTTTAAATGGACATTTCAGCTTTCTATAGCTTTGGGAATAGCAGCATACAAGAAAATGAGAAATGAAAAACTGAAGAAGGAAGTGGTTGACAGCAAGATTTAGTTTTAGTAAATGTAAAAAAAAGAAAGAAAAAGAAAAACCCACATGCCTTTCTTTTCATCTTCTCTCTATCTTCTTCAAATATGTATAACCCTGCACATATTATTATATGTAAACATGAATTAATAAAAATATAATAATATCATAAATGGTAATCACATCTCAAAAACTATATCCATGCCAATTTTTTACAAATGCAAGTGCAAAACACAAATACCATAAAACGAAAATCAGTAGTGCCCTGTCCTGATTTTGCTAATCCTTACATACATTTTAACACATCTTAACATGCCAAAAGGAATATGAGCTATTTAGTCTTTATCTGACATAATACTAATGACATGAGAATATCAATATGAGGCCAATTGAAAGTAAAATCAGAGTTTCAATTTCAGGAGGAATTTGTCATTACAGATTAGCAATTCAGGGAGATTTTGAATAGTGTTAAGATCTACATTTCTTGATACAGTGTTTCTGGTAATCCAAAACTCATTTTAAGTTTCTTGGGAATTATGAATAATAGAAAGTGAAAGACTTGTTTCAGTGGATGTTACAGAATAGTAATGTTCTTGCCACCAGAGTTTTAAATATGTAACCTCTCCTAGGAAGAAATATACATTTCTTAAGTGAAATCTCTGCCAATATTTACTAAATCTGCAGTCAGATAGAACATCTGATTTTCTAGGGAGGGGAAAAAAAAAAAAAAAGTCTGACTAAGAATCTCACCCTTTCACAGCTATCCTATTTGGCATGCATGGGTAAAAATCCCAAAACACAATGCCTCCTCCTCCTTCACAGTGATTGCTTGAGCAGCTTGCCTATTGCCATAACAATTTTGTCTCATTTTTTTGACTTCAGTGTTCTTGTCAATCACACTTAAGCAGAGTACAATAGTGATTTTTTATTATTATTTTTAGAACCTTAATGCCCTGAAGTAGTGGATGCTCTAAATATTGTGTGCAATTCCCTAGTGACACTGTTTTCAGGATCTAGAATACAGATTAAACTGCAATCCATCTGGAGGTGACCTGAAGGTTTTGGAAGCTGAATCTGCTTTCACTTAGCTCAGTGTTTGTTAGTCTGTTTTTAATTTCAATGACGAAATATGCAAAATTTTCATTTTAAACCTGATACGAATTATTTCTGAGTTTAGAAAGAATTTGAGTAAAATAGGTGCAGTTAAAATAAAAATAAGAATAAAGTCCACACAACTTTCCTAAATGAAATGTTACAGAAATACTGAGGCATTCTGATACTTAAGTGAAACTTTTGTATTTTAATTTTGAATTATTTTTTCTTCATACTAGAAATAATTAATTTAGCAAGAGAAAAAAAAGGAATAAAAGGGAGAAGTTTTCATGAAAAGAGGAACGTTTTCATAGTCTTCAATATCAAAGGACTTCAGTTCAGAAGTAATATGTGGAACTCAGTATGTGCTTTGTAGTCTTTCTTTTTCTTCTTTTTTTCTTTTTCTCTTTCTTTTTCTTTTTGTCTTTCTTTTCCTTCTTCTTTCTATTCTTCTTTCTCTTCTTCTTCTTCTTCTTCTTCTTTCTCTTTTTCATCTTCTTTTTCTTCCGCTTTTTCTTTTTCTTTTTCTTTTTCTTTTTCTTTTTCTTTTTCTTTTTCTTTTTTCTTTTTCTTTTTCTTTTTCTTTTTCTTTTTCTTTTTCTTTTTTCTTTTTCTTTTTCTTTTTCTTTTTCTTTTTCTTTTTCTTTTTCTTTTTCTTTTTCTCTTTCTTTTTCTTTTTCTCTTTCTTTATTCAAACTCTCAGAGGTATATTGAGTGTGACCGGAATACTTCCTGTTGGTTTGACCACTGACCTAAGAAATTCAACAGTTCTTCAGCTATATATATCCCCACGAGTTTGCTGCATGGTGAAAGATAACTCTATCCTCAACAAATAGCTTAATAGCCATATACGGAAACAAAATTTATTGTGACCTTGCATAAGATATAGCTTAAGTATAAATCAAGTCATACCAAGAAGGCTTTACAGAAAAAAAAAAAAAGACTGATGTACACAGAAAAAAAAAAAAAAAACAGATAAATTTTCTCCATTCCAAGAGCATTTGTGATGCCATAAAATTAGTTGTGACAACTCCTTTTCTTCTTCCCTCTCCCCACACTGCAAACAATGGCTTTGATCCTCTCTCTGCTTCAAGAGGGGGACCACCTTCCCTATAGTGTGAAACAAGATCTCAAAAGGAGAAAAAAAAAAAAAAAAAAAAAAAAAAAAAAAAAAAACATGGTAGTGTGGTTGTCAAGATTCACTGTTCCTGCAGGTCAAATCTTCTGGGAGCGCTGAATAATAATGAGCAGAAAATGGACAGAAAACTGTTGAATTACCTGATATTACCTACATCTCTGGTTTATTCCTTACCTTTTAAAATCTATATGGACATTTCAAAGCTCTAGAAGTTTGAAATTTTATTTGGCTTTAGTATCAATTCTTATTATACTTTAGGCAAAGCTGGAGCTGCAGATCAGCTTATCTGAACTTTATAATTATACTAAATGGAAATCTGTTTCCAGTTGGGGTGATGAATTTACTGTCTCATTGTCTGATATAGAAAACTTGTTGATTTTACACAACTGATGCCAGACTGGAGAAGTTAATGTAATTTTATTGGTATGGATCATTCAATTTTATTTTCAGTACACATGGAAAAAAGGAATGAATATAAATGAGTCGGTTCTGAATCTGTAATATTTACTATGTATATTTTAATTATCATCATGTTCTAATCCTCACGTAAGTCCTTTCTTCTTCTTTCTCGGTCATGAACAAATTTAGTATGAAAGCTAAAAATGGACACTTTCATAACATGTTACCATAGCAGCAAAAAGTAATTTCAGTTTATTGCCTACAGTAAAAATAAAAGATGAGATGAACAGGATTCTTATCAACTACAGAGAGGGTAATCAGACAAAATCAATCTGCATCAGTAATGAAAGGAATAGTCACACAAAGACAAATCTTTTATTTCTTGCAAAACTAGAAGCTGCCTCTATGGAAAGCTGCTGCAGATCATTTTTATCTGTAATAGCTGATATCTTCAAAATTTATTGATGCTTTCCAATATCTATCACATTTTAGAACAAAATAAGTCTCTCTAGCTGTCTGTAGCACTTCAGGAGAAATACATACCTTTTGTGTGCTAATTTGTGGATACTCCTATCAAGGAAAGGGCATTCTTTGTCTCTTCTTATGAACACCTATAACAGCACCTATTATATTAGTGACTAAAGACAAACTTGGAACAAAGTACCTTGATAATTTTTGCTTTTAAAGTATTCTAAGTAATTTTTATTCTGTTTACAGTATGAATTTCTATAATTCAGGTATTAAATTCCAACCTAGAGGTGTCATCCATACCAGAATAAGTAACGGGACATACTGGACAAGTGGAAGCATTCTGATTGCCCTGTGAATTAACATATGCTTATATTTTTTGGAGGTACTTGCTGTGGAAAAAAAAAAGATTTATAGATTTCATCCATATTTTCTTCAATTTCTACTAGGATAGCAAGTGACATGGTGTGACCCGTGTGCTCCTTCCCCAGCTCAACCTGACTCCTCACAGGTAGCTCTATTCAGGTGTTAACTGCCACATCCCTGATTTCTTCCCCCACTGGAACATTAATCATCAATAACAGTCCTGATGGCTTATCTCCCTGATGGGGAGATAAGGCTAATTGTGTGTACACCAGCCAACAGTCATTTCTGAATTGAAAGAATAAGTCAATCATCCCATGAATAGGAGGACAACCGGAGACCCCATTGAGCTCTCCTTACTGTTACAGTGGGCTGCACGCCAGGATCTCCCCTTGAGCAGGGACACAGGATACTCCTCGGGGTTAAGAGACTCTTCCCACTACAGATTTGTGGTAAGTGACTATAGCACACGCTCTCTCTCTCTCTCTCTTCTTGAATCTGTAAACCTGTAAATGTAACTGTGCACAAATTCCTTAGTCATAAACCGTTGACCAGGTCTGGGACTAGGATTGGATCCAGCTGCACCCAGGCCCCTCTCAGAAGCAGTTTGGAAAACAAGAGCACTCAATCTGAACCTCTTGATCCAACAGGAGGGTGTCCTTGATAATTCTGTGTGTATTTTGAACCTCCATGCAGTAAATAATAAGTGACCTTGCCATAGAACCTCGTGAAATCATTGTCCATTATCAATAAAATGTATTACTATTTCTTTTCCATGAGTGAAGTGCATTGTGTCACTTACTGCCTCCCCCCCACTCCTTCCATGTGTTATTAGTGCTCAGAGAAATCCTAGATGAAAGAAATACTTTCAATGAACAAAAATATCATGAGTCACGTGATTTTATCAATTTTTTCTCAGCTAGAGGAATTTGAGGGGCTGTGAATTACTCTATATAGACTTCTAGTATTTGCTAATTTTGGGGGAGTAAATCAGGTTCCAGTTGTGTCATTGAGAAATTTTAAAACTAGGATGTGATAAATGCATTACTTATTACTGAAATCTGCATTTTTTTCCTACATAAAATAGAAAAAAATATTTTTCTTCATAATTCTGAAATATTTAATCAAAGTAGATGTAATTACTTGGTACATTCATGTTATAGGTTTTCTGCAGATGTGGTAGGTTGGGCAATTTTCCTGCTAGGCACTTTAGGAGAAAAATGACTGTTCAGGTCATCATCATTTCTTTTCTTTCCAAACATCTCATATTATCATTTGAAACTTACAACTGCTATTAAATTATTTCTTTCCCCCCATGACTTGGCACTCAAAAAGGTCTGCTGCCAGAAATTAAGGGCAGCTCTTACTGGAAGATGTAATAAAAACAAATGATCAATTTCTGTTACTTCTACTGTTTTTATTTATTTATTTATTTATTTATTCCAAATTATATTTGGTCATAATAGTTATATCAAATGCACATCATAGCAATTAGCAGTAAAAAAATTCCCCCGGGGTCAACTAGTCTGGTTAATTTCCAGCAACCATATCATATAATCTTATTTGCACTTTCATCAACCTCCATTTTAAAATAAGATTAGCTGTTAGTCCTTGCCTTTTCTTCCATCCCTCTCTCCCACTTCTTTTGTAATCTTGCTTTCCTTCAAAAGCAGCAGAAGAAAGATATCATTGAAACTGATTTCTAGCAGCAATTTCTATACTTAGTTGTAGGCAGAATTAATAAAGGCCTATGATCTCAATGACATAAAAATAAATCACGACAATTTTATTGCTAGATAAAGAGCTGTAATATCTATCTTGTCTTGTATTTCTTTATGGGACCATGTTTTAAAAATCCAAAGATGAAAAATGCAAATATGAGGACATAATGATAATGAAACCAACAAATTCTATTCCCTTTTCTTTCCTATTCTTTTTCTTTTTTCTTTTTATTTCACCAATGACTCCAGTTCTGTTGAAGATTTATCTCTGATTTTTTTTTCCCACTAAGTACAAACATGCTCTAGTTTACAACTTACATGTATAAGCTTAAGAAAAAAATCTCATTCTTCCTCTTTTTCTTCCATTTTTACATCCCTTCTCTCTTTCAAATTCTGGTTCATTGGCTGAATCTTTGCCCTGACTTTCTCTAACCTAAAGCTCTTTCACATCCTCTCTAATCTGACACCTACTCTCTTGGGCTACACCTAACTTAGCCTGTCCAGCACTTATTTCATGTTGGTTCATTGCCAGCTCAAGGAAAATATTATTGAGACTAAAATGTCCATTAAACTTCCCTTCCCCCCTTTTTAAATACATTTATCTGACACAAAGAAGTTATGGAATTTTCTGCTTTTATGTTTTCTAACAAAGCATAAATTCTACCTTGTTAATATGTTTGATCAAACTTTGTTCTAATAAATTTATGTTTCAAACAGTTTATTTCCAATGAAATTCTGAACAGTGTATTCTCGGCATCTTTTTGTATTTTGCTAAATGAAAAAAAAAATGCTTTTATTTTATTGGAATAAGATATTAAACCTTGCAACAAAGGAATTCACCTTTCACCATCTTTTCAATTGATTGTTTGAAAAATGCTTTCCATTCTTGGAAGATCATGAGCATCTGCCATACTAAATCGATATAATCATCTACTACTTGAACACTATGAAGGCATCATATAATTATTGTAAATATTAATTTTAGACATCATAGCCACATGAATACAGAGTTAAGTTTCTTTTTGCACCCCCAGTTCATTCATTCTGCTATTCTAACTTATGCTTCCAAATACCTATCAACATTAACTTGGGGGATGGTGTTCATTTGTACTTTTAGATATCTATGCTTTGGTCAAGCAACTGGAACTGCAGACCTATTTTCTCACAAGTCAAGGGGTATCCAAAGAAATCCACATCTGTATAGCTATGGATAAGATGTCTAAATTCAAAACTCATAATAATCATGCCATCTCTTTATAGTAACATTGTACATTGTCCTTCATGTATGCTTTGCACAATATCAAAATCTTTTTTCTATCATATTCTTTTAATATAAATTTTAAATATATGTTCACATTGTAATAGTGCATCCAATTTTCTGGATTCACATGCATCGTGTTTACAGATACTTTGACAAATTACGAAATGCACAGATTTTTGCCTGAATTGCAAAATTGGTAGGAAGGTCCAAATCTGGAAAACTACTCTGACCCAGGAGAGGAATCTAAAAGAGAAGACTTACTCTTGGAAGCCCAGCCATAGTATAGAATATAAAGGATTATAGATTATTTCTTGAGCTCGGTACACCTTTTGATGAGGATAGCCAACAATCGTGAAGTGTCAAAGGTGTTACAAGAGCATGCTTCTACAACAACTGCATCTCACCTATACTAGAGTTAACTTACTCAGATAAACAAACTGCTTTTTGCTCTAAGTGGTCATTTCAAGATGAAAAACTACATCAGTGCATTAGTACAGTCTTGGGACAGCTAAGTTCTTTTCCTTGCACTTAATCCTGGCATTTATGTGCTGTATAAACATGTACAATGTCTTTCCTAAAATGTACCCTTCTCTAAGAGATATTTTAAAGCATTGTTTCTCTATTGATTTATTTATAACCATTTGTTTCTAATATCATAATATTGGAGCCTCAAAAGAAGTGCTTTGAGAGCTTTGCATGACAGCTAAAGTAACCCTGTACTTAGACAACTGCTGTTCTTCTGATAAAATGTGGTGCAAATAAGACCATGTCCTTATACTGTCATGTACATGACAGGTCTGAATTGCCAGTCATTTTCAGACCACTTTATAACTGGAAAACAAGGTACAGAGAGACAGTGCAAGGGCATTTTTGTCACTGTCTGAGAAATAAAATGCCAGGTGCCTCTGAGAAAGGGTTTTGTTGATAAGCGATCCTTTCAGATGTTTCCACTCTTATTTCTAAGTTACAAAAGCAAACTAACAATGTGAGACATTGCTTGTATTTACTTGGAATGCATGATCCATTCTGCAATTTGAGTTCACTCATGCTTTCTATGCACTCCCAGGAAAGTTGAAATTAATAATAATAATATGAGGTATAATAATAAATACTAAAATAGTTAAAGAAGTCACATGATCAAGTATATGAAATGCTGGATAGTATAAATCACATTATCCTACCTACTCCAGACACTTACACTAAGGTGAACCTACACCTTAGTTCATCTTCATATGACTCCTTCAGAGTCATGAAAATAAATAGTCCTTTCTCAAGGCAGATTCATCTGACCTACTTCATACCTCCATGTGATGAGAAGCATATATCCTGAAAAAAAAAAATCTACTTATTGTCAAAGAGGTTTAACTGTTAAGTGTATGTGGATAGTGATATTGTATTTGCTGTATAACATCGGCCTTTTGGCTTATGAGTCTATTTTCTTTTTCTTATCGGTATCTGAAATGTTGATTTCGGCCTTCACATTACTAAAGTAACTTCATCAAAACTGTATATTGTGACTGCACAACAGCATTTTTTTATGATAAATAATGACTTAACATCTAGATTCTTGCTGGGGTGTGGGGAAGAGGGCATTATTTTCTTTAGTGTGGTTAAAACACCTCATATATATATATACTTGTACTGACTGCAACCATATTAGTGACTATATATGTTGAAAAAGGATATTCTAATTTGCCGTACTGTTAAAAGTTGAATTCTCATGCATGTGTATATTTGATTTTTTCTTTCATTGAATACACACTGAATGGAGAGACCCAGAAATGCAAAGATATCTCTATAATGATCAAAGTTGAAGACATACAGTGTTTCTATTGAGAAAAATAATTTAAATTTTAAAGTTATTCACCTACAATTTGGATATGATAATCATTTAAAAGTCCTCAGTAGAAAAACTGATAATACTAAAAATAATGTAAATCCTCTCTAAATATTGCAGCTGATTTCACCATATGAGTAACTACATATCCAGAAGCCGAGATAACTATATGTGAAATTATAGATAAGATTTTTTATTTTATGAAGCATTTTTACTATTATTATTGTTGTTGTAGCTGTTATTCCTTGAGGCTGAGATAAGGCAATACATAATTGGCAAAGGAGTGTAGCTTTGTCTGTTATCATTGTAAGGAATCTATGTTATATTGTGAACCAGTTCCAGGTTAGAGGCTTGGGGGGTTTGCTAATGACCATGAAGTTCATGGAGCGTAGAATTCAGATCCTTAGATGAACTATTCCTCTGCTTTGACATTCCAGTACCAGTGGCAAAAGATATAGGCCTGATATCTTGATTAACAGAAAGTAAGTTTCCTCCCCAGGTAGTAAGAATGAGACATGGAAACTCCAGGTTACTGAATTAGAGAACCTGTGAAAAAGCTGATATAGTCAGCACTCCTAGTATACAAAAGGTAATTTTTTGAGTGAAATCTTACTTTTTTTACATAATTTTCTTACATAATACATAAAAAATAAATAAAAATGATTGTGCAAGCTATTTCCACTGAATCATGTGCTTTGTCCCTCTCCCTCTTTCTGTGCATATATTACATATATAGATATATCTGCATATATATTTATACACACACACACAGAGGTGTTGAAAGAGCAATTACCTTTATAAAAGGAATTTATTATGCAAATATGGATTTGGTTTGAAACATCCATGAAATCTATTGTGATAGACTTAACGTACAGGAATTACCCATGATTATTTCCGTACTCCTGCTGTACATGGAAAGATGTTTGTCCATGAGTGGCACCCTTTCATTTGAGATTCAGAGGCTGCAGCTTACTTCTGAACACAGACATTTGACTAAGCACTCACCTGGGAACTCTGATTTTTAACTCTTTCAGAAGATTTTTGCATCAGAAAGATGCATTAAATGTCACTATATACCAGACTGACAGAGCTATGTTCAATGTTCAGTTCTCTGGAAGTATTTATTTATCTATATCTATATATTTACAGGGCTTGCATTTATTTTTGAGATCAGAATTTAGATGAAATACAGAAACCTAAATGTGAACATCTTGCAATTTTCCAATGCCAAACTGGAAAAAGGAGAAAAAAAGGAATTGCATGGAAGAATATGATTTTTCAGTTGTTAGAGTAGAGAATTATATGTTTTTAGGCATATATGAGAATACAGTAAGTATGAATAGTAAGAATGTGCAAAGAAGAAAATGACATGCTAAAAAAGACCGCTAATATCATTGTGCAGGAGGTGGAACTAAGAATTTTACAGCATATAAAAAGGACTCTGCTGATAGACTAGGCCTGAAAATGAATTTAAGAAAGACAAGAAGACAATCAAGGGAATCAATAAAGAAGCTTAAAAAAGTAGAAGCCATTACTATCCAACCATTCGATGTTACGATGCAGTTCTTTCAGACATCTCAAATTCTTCTTAATGTTATGGTTCCCTAAACTATCTAATTCAAACACAGCTATTGTCTAATTCAAACACAGTTTTCACTGCATTTCTATGACACAGTGAAAAATGAGGAGCTGTGACCATCATGCAAAATCTTGAACAAGTAAGGAATTTGAGAAGAATGGGAGAATGGAATCAAAAGGCATTATGGTGACATAAACAAAAGCAAAAAAAAAAAAAAAAGGGAAAAAAAAGAAAAAAAAAGAGTTGAATCAAATGAAATATCCTACTTAAATTTGTAGGTAAAAAAATGCCCTGACTCGAACATTTGCTAAATAAAAATCTTGTTTTTGGGACAAGACTCATGTTTATTGCTGAAAACAAATTTGTTTCTCCAAAGACCTCCAATCTTCTGTAGTTCGTTTATCAACAGGGGTTCTCAGAGATGCACAATCCGAAGGAGAACTGCTAAGGTCTTCAAAAGTTTTAGTAAACTCTGTTAATAAATCTTGCAGAGAGCTTCTTCCTAGGAAAAACCTTGTTTTTTTAATGCTAATATTTGTATATGCAAGATTTTCTATAAAAAAAATATTTGGATAGATGCTGTGATATTAGAAAAATGTTATCACCTATATCTGAACTCCAACAGAAAAATTATTAGCTTCTTCTTCACTTCAAGGCTTTTATTGTTATGTCTTTTTTGATATTTACAAAGAAGAGTGTTTTTACAAAGAAGAGTGTCTAAAATATGAGGCTTACAAAGGTTTGCTGATAATGCATAATGGGACGTGTAACATATAACAAAAATAATATATAATAAATATAAAATATGCCAATATGTAAGTATGCACATATATATATATGCATACGTAAAATGCATGTAGGCTTACCCATAGTGTGTAAAAAGTTAACCTGATTAGGAAAATGAGTCAGTATTTATATGTGTTTTTTTATGAATTCACATACACTGTATTTTTCTCAAGTGTTCATCTGAATAGGGTATACCTTTAACTGTCAATTTTAATTGTTATTTTAATGTGCCTTTTACAATACTGCAAATTTTACAATATACTGTACTTACAATACTGTACTGTGACTTTTACAAAACTACCAAACTTTTTAGCCTATAAAAGTTGAAAGCAAAATTAACTTTTTTTTTTTTTTTAATAAAGTATTAGTTCTTCTGATTAACTGCCACATATTTGGCTGATTCCATGTTTGGATAGTGTACCATTATTACAAAATATATTGCTCAATAATTAATTTGCTCAAAGCATCCACATCTACATTTATCCAAGGTAAAGAGCCGCACTAACTCTGTTCAGTTCTTTATTGTCCTGAGTACCCGCAATTGATATGCTTACCTTATTTACATTTAATGAACAGCAGGTTTTGGTTATATTAGATTCTCCCTGTTGACCACTTGTGAAAGTAAGGTAACTTACAGACAGGACTCCAGTCCTGTCTGCGATAGTTCCATAACACTCTACTCCTAAAAAAAAGCTGAGTAAAAATTTATTTTGGGCTGTTTTGTCTGTAGACAAAAGTAAATAAATGAAATGAAATGAAACGAAATGAAATAAAATAAAATAAATCAGTTTTAGAAGAACCAAATGTATGTGGGTCAGATTATAAAAATAACCTTGTTCAAAAGTTCATAAGAGTCAGAGTCAAAATGGATGAAGTCTGTAGATGTGGTAAAATACTACAGAATGGAAATTTCATTTATGCCAGGTAGATTTCATTTCATTTAATTCATTCAAAACATGTTTTTTTCAACTGCCACTAAACCAGAAAATTCAATAATTGGCCCAGCTTCATACATGCTTTACTTTCCCTTATTTTCCTCCACATAAAAAAAACCTCAGGTTGTTAATCTTTTTATAAGCATGTAAGATAAGCCAACGACTTCTTTACACAGCATTTTTGAACAGTTCATATGCTGCCTGGAAACATTCTTGTGTTCCACAGAAAAACAAAACATCTGCTCTGCCTTTGTTTCTGCTTTTTGCTTCTGTGAAAGAAAGTACATATATGACATCAGTTCTGAGAGGGTTTCCAAACAGCTAATGTTCAATAAAATTGATCCAAATGTGCAGGTAAATGAAGGACACACAAGATCAATCTTACATCAGGCACATTTTTTTTTAACAATTTTTAAGAATAATATGTTCTCATCCATTCTCTCGTTTAATTAGTGTACAGAGTACCCAAATAATCAATAAATCATGGCACGTGCTCTTTAGCTTTTTTTCCTCAGACTCTGTTCATTTATGAATGTTACTCTCTTCATCAGAGAATCTTAGGAACCTGAAAAGTGTCCAATCATTTTCTCCTCATTCCAAGCTGTGAAATGTTGCAGTTTGAAAGCCATAGTGGTAGTGGTGGGGAGAGAGAAGGAGATATCAGATCAGTATCGGATTCACAAATAGTCTGTCAAATGTAGGTCTTCCTACAACACAAATAAACAAAGTTTGTGGTGTTTCCATTCTGCTCCACTCTTCATTTACTCTTACTAGTGTTTGCTAGGAGGGCAGACTGTGTTGCCAAAGGACACATAGTGAAGATGGGACACACCGTACTGGGTCACAGGCACAAGAGCAGGGAGAGCAAGGCATTCCCAGACCCAGACAGCTCTGATGCAGTAAAGGCAGAGCCAGCAGGGAAGGCGGCCCAAGCCCTGTGCCTACAAAAGCAGCCCCTGGGGAGCGCAAGTGATCAGGAGTGCTGCGACCTGGAGCAGTTAGCACAGGCGTGCAGCAACAAGCTCCCCGGAGTACCCACCCACTACGGCAATTACTCCTTGGAGAGCTGTGTCAGCACTTGCAAAAAAGGAGACAGGCACCCAGACTGACCAACCAGTAAAGCATGCAGCTGCCCAGGTGTCAGGCTGCAGGGAATGCAAAAGCCTTGCACTTGCTTTTGTGGAAGAATTGTTTGAAAGCAGGAGAAAAACTAGGGCCTAACACAAGTTTTGGCATTACAGAAACTTGCTTGGGGTGATACACAGTTGCCACTTCCAGGATGGTTGGTATGAACGGACTCTGCTCCTTCATGTTTTCCTAAGCAGCACTATCTGCCCTTCTCGCAGCTGCCAAGAGGAGTAACGGAAGCTTTTCTGCTGGTGCAAAGAGGAGTAACGGTGCTTTTCCGCTGGTGAACAGGATGGGCACCCTGGTTACGAATAACACAGAAAAAGCAGAGTTGCTGAATGTCTTCTTTGCTTCCGTGTTTACCAAGGGCCACCCTTTAGAGTCCCAGGCCCTAGGGACAAGAGAAGAAGCTTGGAGAGAGGAAGACTTGCCCTGGGTAGAGGAAGATTGGGTCAGAGAGCACCTAAGGAAACTCAATATCCACAAATCCATGGACCCTGATGTGATGCACCCCACAGTGCTGCGGGAGCTGGTGGATATCATAGCTAAGCTGCTTTCCATCATCTTTGAAAGATCCTGGAGAATGGGGGAGGTGCTGGAGGATTGGAAGAAAGCCAGTGTCACGCCAGTCTTCAAAAAAGGCAAGAAGGAGGAACCAGGCAACTACAGACCAGTGAGCCTCACCTCTGTCCCCAGAAAAGTGATGGAACGGCTCATACTGGCCGTTGTCTCCAGGCACATGGAGGACAAGAAGGTGCTCAAGAGTAGTCAGCATGGATTCACCAGGGGGAAGTCTTGCTTGACTAACCTGAGAGCCTTCTATGATGGAGTGACCAGCTGGATAGATGAGTGGAGAGCGGTGGATGTCATCTATCTTGACTTCACCAAGGCTTTTGATGCTGTCCCTCACAACATCCTCCTGGGCAAGCTCTGGAAGTGTGGGATAGATGAGTGCACAGTGAGGTGGATAGGAACTGGCTGGATGGCAGAGCTCAGAGGGTGGCGATCAGTGATGCAGAGTCTAGTGGAGGTCTGTGGTTAGTGATATCCCCCAGGGGTCAGTCCTCAGTCCAGTCCTGTTCAATTTATTCATCAATGACCTGGATGAAGGTCATTGAGTGCTGCCTCAGCAAGTTTGCTGATGATACCAAACTGGGAGCCAAGTAGCCGATAGCCCAGAGGGCTGCGCTGCCACCCAAAGGGACCTGGACAGACTGGATAACTGGGCAGTGAGAAATCTTATGAAATTCAACAAAGACAAGGGCAAGGTCCTGCACTTAGGGAGGAACAACCCCAGACACCAGTACAGGCTGGGGACTAACCTTCAGGAGAGCAGCTCTGCAGAGAGGGACCTGGGTGTCATGATAGATGACCATGAGGCAGCAGTGTGCCCTCGTGGCCAAGAAGGCCAATGGGATCCTGGGGTGCATTAAGAAGAGCGTCTCCAGCAGGTCGAGAGAAGTGATCTTGCCCCTCAACCCCGGTGAGGCCACATCTGGAGTATTGTGTCCAGTTCTGGCTCTCCAGTACAGGAGGGATGTGGAGCTGCTGGAGAGAGTCCAGCGCAGGGCTAGGAGGTTGATCATGGGCCTGAAAAATCTGTCCTATGAGGAGAGACTGAGAGAGCTGGGCCTGTTCAGCCTGGAGAAGAGAAGGCTGAGAGGAGACCCAATCAGTGTCTATAAGTACCTCAAGGAAGGCAATGAGGAGGATGGTGCTGGCCTCTTTTCACTGGTGGCCACTGATAGAACTAGGGGAAATGGCCACAAACTAAAGCATCAAAAGCTCCACAGGAACTTAAGGAAAAAATTCTTAACAGTGGGGGTGACAGAGCACTGGAACAGGCTGCCCAGAGAGGTTGTGGAGTCTCCTTCTCCAGAAATCTTCAACACGTGCTTGGACGCAGTCCTGTGCCACATGCTCTAGGTGACCCTGTTTGTGCAGGGGGGTTGGACTAGATGACCTCTAGAGGTTCCTTCCAACCTTAAGCATTCTATGATTCTAGGATGGACAGAAGACACCACGGCCAAACTCTGTTGCACTCGTGTGCTGGGCCGCTTGTCAGCTGCACAGTAGCTGTCCAATGGGAGATACATGAAAACGTCCCGTGCTGAGCCAGCAAAGGTGGCAAATCACTCCTTTAGGATGAACTTTGCTTGAACTTTGCTCATCAGTCTCTATAAGTACCTCAAGGGAGAGTGAGGAGGATGGTGCTGGCCTCTTTTCAGTGATGGCCGTCAACAGAACTAGGGGAAACGGCCACAAACTGAAGCATCAAAATCTCCACAGGAACTTAAGGAAAAAATTCTTAACAGTGAGGGTGACAGAGCACTGGAACAGGTTGCCCAGGGAGGTTGTGGAGTCTCCTTCTCTGGAGATCTTCAAAACCCGCTTGGATGCAGTCCTGTGCCACGTGCTCTAGGTGACCCTGTATGCAGGGGGGTTGGACTAGATGACCTCTAGAGGTCCCTTCCAACCTTAAGCATTCTATGATTCTATGATTCATTATAAGCTCATTATAATGTCAAAAATGTCTCCATCCCAAAAGTTACCTGTCTCCGAGGTACTATCACTCCTCACTGAGTATGCGCTCTAGATTTTTGATTGACTGTTCCTTTAAATGAAAGCAAGAAACTTTTTTACCAATGAATAACAATATTAGGTATGACTCTAGTCAACTCCACACAGTAGTAGAGAATTTCCTGTACTGACATCCAAAACCTGCTTTGTAAATTGTAGAATCATAGAATTATAGAATCGCTACGGCTGGAAAGGACCTCTAGAGGTCATCTAGTCCAACCCCCCCCACACACAGGGTCACCCAGAGCATGTGGCACAAGACTTGATTATCTATGTTTTATTAAAAGGAATTTCACAGACAATGTTGCATTTGAATAAATCATGCTGTTTGTGAACTCCACTACTTGTTTAGGGGTGGTGATCAGACCTATGGTGTAGAGGAATGGTTAGAGAGCCGCGGACATGGCTGCTCAGCAGGCCTGCTCAATTCCAGCCTTCAGGTTTCAGTGAAAGAACAAAGGGACTGCTAACTAGGAGATAAGGAAGTAGACCAAGGTCAGAGGGAATAAAAGAGCTGTTGAACTAAAAGGATGAGCTAAACAAGTAAGGGGGGCTGTAAGGGTCTTAGTTAGATCATTGTCTACCAATTACGATCCTGTGTAATTACATCACTAACTGCTAGAATCATATAAATGTACTGCATATAAGCTAATAAACGAAGTCAGTTCCAGCTTCTATGAAGTTGTTGTCTGGCATTCCTGACCCGCTCCAAGCTGCAACACTACGGTCCACGGAGTCTTCATGAATCCGATACTGCTGGCATTGAGCTTATAGTTGATCACACTATTTAAGAACTCGATTTGCTCCTAGGAGGGCGATCAGACCTATGGTCCACCGACTGTTTGTGAATCCGATACTGAGAGAGTTGAGATTATAGTTGATCACACTATTTGGGAAGTGGATTCGCTCCTAGGAAGGCAATTGGACCTATGGGCTGCAGGTGAATCCGATATTGATTTGATATCTTTTCCCCTCCCCTCCCCCCCTCCCCCACCCCCCCAGCTACGGTTTTTAAACTGCAACATTTTACACCTTTGACAGCTGCGGGGAGAACAACTGTATGAGATGTGAGCAGATGGAAGAGCTGCTCAGCATGGTAGTTGAGATAAAAGAGGAGGTTGAAAAGCTGAGGAGTATCTGGAAGTCAGGGAGAAACAGGAGCAGGTACAGGCAAGAACAACAACAAAAAAATACAGATTCCATCCTCCAGCTAATACAAAGGGGAAGGAACCAGGATGACAATGTATGCATAAAAGTCCAGGTTTGAGGTGGCAGGGGAAATCCTTCTTCCCCAATCTCACCCGACCAGGTACCCCTATCCAACAGGTACAAGGCCCTGGAGGATGCAGGGCAATTAATGGATAGCAAAGGCAAGAATCCCTCTCCTCCAAAAACATCAATACAGCCTGAAAAGCAAACCTCCTGTATTGCGACCACTGGCAGGAGGAAGCAAAGGCAAGTTGTAGTCGTGGGGGAGTCCTCCGTGCAAGGAACAGAGGGTCCAATATGGAGATGGATCCCTCCTCTAGGGGATGTCTGCTGCCTTCCTTGGGCTCAGGTTGAAGATGTCTCCAGGAAAAATCTCAGCCTTCTTCAAGCCACAGACTATTATCCTTGCTGGTTCTTCTACATGTGGGAGGAAAAGAAGTGGCAATGCGTAGCCTGAGGGTAATCAAAAGGGACTTTAGGGAACTGGGTTAGATGATCAAGAACTCAGGTGTACCAGTCATCTTTTCTTCCATTCCCCCTGGCAGCAAATATAGAAATAAACATGAGGGTACAATCCATCAACATGTGGCTCCCTGGCTGGTGTCATTTCCACAACTTTGGTTTTATTTTATTTTATTTTATTTTATTTTATTTTATTTTATTTTATTTTATTTTATTTTATTTTATTTTTCAGCAATAGGAAGTCTTACATGACACCAGGCATGCTGGCATCAAATGGGGTTCATCTTTTCCAAAGGATGCAAGAGGGTCCTGGTTCATGAGCTAGCAGGTCTCATCAAGAAGGCTTTAAACCAGATTTGAGGGAGGAGAGGTGTATCATCAGGGAAGCAGGTGATTGATAAGGTAGGCGATGGCCTGCTATGCCACTCAAACCAGCCTTACTCCAGATCCAGCAAAGGATACCTGAAGTCTGGAGAGGGAAAACAGCAAAATATGAGAACTACTGAAGGCTCATAGACATAGTCAAATTAGAGCTGCCTCAGCTAGAAAGCAATGCATATTGGATGCCCAACTCAGCATGGGAAGAAACAAGGGGAACTGGAGATGTGTGTGCGATTGCAGTGCCATGATCTCATTGCAGTTACTGAGACATGGTGGGATAGCTCTCATGACTGGAACGTGGCCATGGGTGGCTTTAGACTTTTTAGGAAGGACAGGCCAGGAAGGCAAGGTGGCAGAGTAGCTCCATGAGAGAAAGCAATCCAAATGTACAGAGTTCTGCATAGGGAACGAAGTGCAAGTTGAGAGCCTGTGGGTGAGGATTAAAAGGCATGCCAACATAGGGTAACACTGTTGTGGGAATTTACTACAGGCCTCCTGCCCAGGAGGAAAAAGTGGATGAGGCCTTCTACAGGCAGCTGTAAGAAGCCTCCTGCTCACAGGCCCTGGTCCTTATGTGGGACTTCAACCGCCTTGATGTGTGCTGGGATGACCACACAGCTAGGAACAAACACTCCAGGAGTTTCCTGCAGAACATTGCAAATAACTTCTTGATGGTGCAGATCAAATTCAGGTGGTAGGTGAGCCAACGAGACAGGGGTGCTGCTGACCCTGGTGTTAACAAAGAGAGATGGTCTAGCTGGAAATGTGAAGGATGGGGGCAGTCTTTGCTGTAGTAGCCTTGAGATGTTGGAATTCACGATCCTGCAAGGAGGAAACTGGACAAGAAGTAGGATTGTAATCCTGGACTTCAGAAGAGGTAAATTTGACCTCTGCGGGGACCTATGGGAGAATCCCCAGGGCCAGGGCCAGGAGAAAAGAGGGTCCAGGAGAGTTGGCTAATATTCAACCAGCACTTTCTCCAAGGATCAGTGAAGAAAGGATCAGCGAAGAAAGAAGTCGAGCAAGGTGGGCAGGAGACGTGTGAATGAGCAAGGAGCTGTTTGGAAAACTTGAAAAAGAGAACATCCACAGTGTGGAATGCTTCTGTCTTTACTGCTAAGGCTAGTCCCTATAAACTACAGAGCCCAAGAACACTTTCCGCTGGCTGAGGAGAGAGGAGATTATTTTGAGGAGGCTGAGAAGATTATTTTGTCACACTGGAAACTCAAAAATCTGTGGGCCTGGATGGGATGCACCCTACAGTGCTGAGGGAACTGATGGGGGTTATTGCTCAGCCGCTCTCCATCATCTTTGAGAGGTCATGGAGAGCAGGGAAGGTGCTGGAAGACCGGAAGGCTATTTGTTTAGAGACAAATAACAAGATGGCTGAAGGACTTATTCTTTTCAGATAAAGGGACTGCTGGTGACAGTGCTGGGAATGTTGCTGTCAAAATCAAAAGTAAAATAAATGATATCACAACTGCTGAGCCCCCCTTTATTATTATTATTTTTTATTATTAATTAACTAAGCATCTTGTTCTTAGTGTATTGCACCAAACAGCTTGGCAAATGGAAGAAATTATAGAAGGCTACAGCTTGTGAATTGAAGGAGTAATTTACGGACATAATTTTGGCAGCCTTCAGCAGATAAAAAGGTAAACAAGGGTTTGCTCTAGACGTTGTGAACAAAGTAGTAGAATAATACATCAAATTATGTCTCAGGACCAAAGAGGAGAAAAACCATAGCAATCTAGCTAACTTCTGGTTTCTAATTTGAAGTCTGATTTGTGAGCCCAAACCTCTGTATGAAATACACATTAAATCTCACAGATTATTTGTGACTGTCTTGTACTGCAAAACTGACTTGCATTTGTTTATGTCAAAGCAGAATTCTTTGAAAAATGTCTAATTTTTTCAAGGTAGTTTTAGCTTCATGTATTATTAGTACATTTTACTGTTTGAAAGCATTTTAAATAATATAACCAAGGTACCATAAAATAATTTATCTATGACAAGAAAAATTGGGTAAGTGGATTGAAATGAGCAGCATATTTATATCATGCTGCTCTTGTCCTACTTGCTATTAATTCAGCTACATGAAAATAAAGCATACACAGCATTGACAAATTTGACATATTTTCCGTATTGCTTTAATAAGTTAGTAGTTAAAATTATGTATTACCTGTGTGACATTTATATATTTTTGCAAATTACCTCTTGACAAGTTAAGCACCAGTTACATTACTCTGTGTGATGACTTAAAAGCTTTCAAGAGCTAAGGCATGATATAGCAGTTTTACATGTAGTTAAGTCTACCCTGGTCCCTTGGTCACAGGCATTCGGGCTTTTTTTTGGTTTTGTTTTGTTTTGTTTTGTTTGTTTGTTTGTTTTTTATCTTACCTTTTCACATGGAAGGAAATAAATAGTTCCAAGTTTCTTCTGAAGAAGAGTAAAATTTTCAATATTACCTACATTTCCTAAGAGCGACATCTTTTCATTCTGCCTATAAACTGCAAGATCCTAAATTCTAAGCAAGTACTATAAAGCAAGGCGGGAAACAGCAAAAAGCTGTGACTGACCTGCAAGAGCTATTTGTATTAAATATCACTGATTAGGTATTTATTTATTTATTTATTTATTTGGTACAATTGTTCCATACCT
The DNA here is from genome assembly GCF_059628265.1 of Tinamus guttatus. Classification (NCBI taxonomy): domain Eukaryota; kingdom Metazoa; phylum Chordata; class Aves; order Tinamiformes; family Tinamidae; genus Tinamus; species Tinamus guttatus. Next base: position 3,757,939 of record NW_028288668.1, read on the forward strand.
GTTTGAGTAGCGACACCTATGTTCAGTGTGTCATTGGAAGGAAGAATTGTGCCTTAAAGTAACACCCTCAAAAAAGAAGGAAGGATATGTCACTAGTGGGGTAGTAGTCCATACTACTCCTGTAAAAAAGAGCAGAGTAGAGAGTGGATATGGGGATAGCAGGAAAAAGCACATTGGAAAACTTATCTCTAGCAATTCTTTATTCAAAGGGTAGTCAAATACGGGGGCAGTGATGTAAAAACAGTTCTGATAATTATTGCAACCTAATGGAAAGACTTGTTTACTATTTTTTCATTATTTCATTTTAACTTCTTCATTTATGGAATATGTGGTTTAAAGTGGTAAGTAGTGAATTTGCTGCAAAATTCACTAAACCTATTGCATTACATAAAGACACCTATTGTCACTGGATGTATGTATTATATCTTTCATAAACAATTGTATGACTCTAGTTTTTAAGGATCTTGCCACCTGGATCCTGATTTTTTTTATTAATTCATTCATTTCAATTAATTAACATTTCAAGTAATAATTTGTACTTTGAATTTAGCTGAAAGCACTGTAGTAGTTACCTAGTACTACTGAGATTTAATGCGTAATATAGTTGCCTACATCAACAAATGAGTAGTCTTACACATTTCTAAATATATATAAATATATACATATGTCTTATATGTTTAATCTATAATCAAACCATCAAATCGGTGCCATCAAATCCATCAAGCTAATGGGAGTTAAAGACTCTTGTGAAGTGGCATACTGTAAAATGTAAGGAAATTATTTTATTGTTTTCATCATTTTTGGAAGACTAATAGCACTGAAATTATTTATTCTATATTACCACTGAAATCTCAGACAGTACAATGCATGCACTGAATTTCCATTAGAATAATAGAAGGATAAACTTGTTTGTGTGCCATAGCACTGAACCTTAGGAAGTCTTACCACCAATATTGTCATTGTCTTTATGTGGTATGTTATGCAGATCACTTCAGTACTTTCTCATTCTGCAGCACTTTCTTATCTAGTTATGTTTTGAATTCTTGGGTTGATACCACAGAAAAATAAAAACACAGATCCAGACACTACAAATTCTACTACCTGTACCTGCCTACTTTAAATGAAAAGCCCTCCTGTCCTGGCACAAAACTAAAGGCTTAAGGAACCAAATGATGAACAGACTCTTAAACTTGACATACATGTCTATTAAATGAAAGAGTTGTTGCAGACAGGATATGTTAATGGCATGGAGTGGGATGTATACAGTGGCACTTACACAGGCTTTCCGAATGGACAAGTATCTATTACAAATGACACCGAGAGTTCAGGGAAAGCTGAGTTGTTAGGAGAATGTGTTCACAGTCCTGTTTTGAGACTCCGGTTTCATGAGAAAGTCAATGAAGATCTAACCACAGGAAAGTTAATCATAGGAAAGATAATTATAGGAAAGCTAATGAAGAAGTCAATAAATTTTTCTGGGCCCCCTGTGAGCTTCTCCAGGAAGCCAGAAACCGTCAGAAGCATTCATAATTGATAGTCCAGTCAGAAGCTAAAACAAACTTGTAATGCAAATGCTTCATTGGAGGTTGTGATGATGCATAGCACATATGTACAACTTTCAGGTTAGTTCTTACATTACCTTATTTAAAGCTTGAATTTGTTGAGCTTCAGCTTCCTGCCAGTGAGTCTCATTTCATTTTCTCTGCCTGATTAAAGAATCCTTTGCTATTAACATTCTTTACGTGCTTGAAGACTGTGATCGAACCACCTGCAACCTTTTTTTTTTTTTTAAAGCCAAATAGATCAAAATCGCTGAGGTTTTAAATCTCTGGAAGATTTCTAGTCTCTTAAAAATTCTTATGACTGTTCTCTTGCCATCTTCATTTTTTCACATATTTCCAGAAGTACAGATGTCAGATCAAAACTAATATTTCCCTTCTGGTCAAATACATAAGTAACTAATGCATTTTTTTCCCCATTACTTAATATTCTCACTCATAATTTCAAGTATTACAGACCATATGTAATGATGTCACATTGGAATTTTGTGTTTGATGGATGTTCGTAATGACCACAGGTTCCCTACAAGTTGCTGCTTTCCGAGATAAGATTACTATGCACAAAGTATAGACTGTATGTGTTAATTTTATAGACAACCAAACTAGGACACACAATGTCCCCTCTCAACCAGCTTGATAAAAAATCAAAATCACTCTGTTCTTATTAATTCATCCCTATTATCCAACATATATGCAATCTTCAGAATTTAAAGTGTGTTTTTTGTGTCATTAATGAATGATGAATAAACCAATGTATATAATATTAATATATACAAAGTCACAAAGATTCATTAAAATTTTATGCTTTAAATTTTGGCCTACATGTACATTTACATTAAAACACAAGTAGCTTAGTCAGTTCTAATCTGTTCAGACAGTGTCATCTTGAATTATATTTTAAATTTTAATGGAATATGGTGATAGCAGATCAAATGTCTGATGATAATGAAAGTGAATTACATCAACCCTACTATCATCAAAAAAAGCAATTTTGTTAAAAGAAGATTTCAAAACAGTTTTAAATGACGCATTTTTCCTACACTGTGTTCACTGAAATCATTTTTATAGATGCCACAATTCTTTATTCACTGTTTCCTTTGCCAGGTGTCCCTTATTTTGTCCAAGATCAATGTTATTCTGGCAGACCAATAATTACCTAGGTTGTCTCTTGAAGCATTTTGGAATACTGCAACATTAGCTGTCTTCCAACCTACTAGAACTTTCCTACTGTCCTCTGATTTATTGAAAATCAATAGCAAGGATTCAACTGATTCTTCCAAAATGCTAAAATATGAATTACTGTTATTATAGTGAGACAGAATGTCAGCTGGGATTGTTGTAGATCATAAAGGGAGATTTTTCTTTTCTTTTCTTTTCTTTTCTTTTCTTTTCTTTTCTTTTCTTTTCTTTTCTTTTCTTTCTTTTCTTTTCTTTTCTTTTCTTTTCTTTTCTTTTCTTTTCTTTTCTTTTCTTTTCTTTTTAAGGGAAAATGAGAGAGTGCATTTCTTTCTGGAACTGAAGAGAATATAATGCATGAAAAAACACTGTGAATTCCTTGTCTCATTGAAATCAGTAGATGTTTTCTATTGACTTCCATCAAGGAAAGACTTCCACTCCTCACACGAGATTTTGATGTGCGTGACAGATAAACTTCTTTACTATAATATGTACTTTTTCACATTTGCATGTTTTACTTGTTCTCTGAGTTAGAAAACTGTTTATATTAGAAGATGCAGAATACCTTGAAAGAAGCTATCTATATTTCATGCTTGAATTGAGTCCTAATTATTGAAGGCAGATTTGGTTTGATTTGATTTCTTTTTGTTTGCTTGCTTTCAATAATATGCCTATGTGTAGGGTATCTGTGCTGCAGAGATGTTATTTCCCTCTGCTACATTTACTTTGCAAAATGATTATAATAATACAACCAGTTATACATTACTACAAATTCTTATCGTAAAGTTTGTAAAATTTTTGATGGACATATTCATACAGTATTGCGACCTATGGAAAGTTCATCTCTGGTATTTGATTTTACAGATTAGTTTCAAACTGTTGACTGATGAGAAGAAATAATAGAAGAATAGAAGAAAGTTAAAGTTAAAATAGTTAGTTCGGTGCATAAAATTTACTAAATGTTTTATAACATAGCAATTCCCTGTAACTGATACTCAGATTAGTTATTTCTTGCCTAAACTCGTGTTGTTGCTTTCATTAAGAGTCAGTAACTCTGACTGAGGGAGTTTCACTTAATAAGAAAAGATGTTCCAATAGTAAACTTCACACTGAAGAAAGTATTTTCTGAGGCTGTTATTAAATACACACACATAAAAACCTGACAACTTATCCTAAAATTAACAGCTACATAGTAGGCCACAGTAAAAAAATAAAAAATAAAAAAAATAAAAAAGTTATCTGTATTTTCTTTAAAATCAAAAGAATATGAATCTGCAGAAGAATAAGATTTTTTTTTTGTCAGATTGAAACAGCAATATAATCGAAAACAAAAACAATTATAACACACATGCTTTGAGATCATGTTCTTATGCTACAATTCAGTTAAGCCAGGACCTTGTGTAGTACAGGTCCCAAACTTAAACTCATTAAGGCTTAGACAAATAAATCAAATCATAAGTAAATAATGGCTTAAACAAAATTTTCAGAGTTGTAGAATAAGTGTATAATTGCATTATGTGAATTCAAAGCTACATTTAACCACACACACACACACAAAAGGCTTTGTAAATTCAGCTAAGCACTAATCTTGGTGAATTCAAGATAAAGATATTTATTTACTCTCTTACTTTGAAATAGCATCTTAGTTACAAAACCCAAGTACAAGCAATTTGGGAAGCTTTGCTTAAGGTAATGTTAATTTTTATTAGTTTATAAGCAATTTCCTTAAAATAGGCAACCAAAACTAACTTAGAACACCAAAAACTGAGCTTGGTCATCAAACAGACTTACAGGCAGCCCTGTTGGTAGGATTGGTAGGATGTTTGAAATCTGGACACAGACACCTTCCAAAATTTAACAAACACTTAAATGCATTTTCAGAGATAACATTAAGCTACAACTTAAGCTACAACTATAGAGTCACACCTAAATACCAATAAGGTAAGTGGAGTTAAACACACAATATCTATCCTTCATATAATTGACTTTAACATTAGTTATTACTAAAAAGAGTTTATGTGCTTAATTTCTTTCAAGTGAAATCTTAAGCTCTTAGTATGATTATACTCAGTGACCAAAACTATTTTGCTTCTCTTGAGTACCATTTCCTGATTATGTCTCATCTAGTTTAGGAGTTGTGATTCGTGATAATAATTTTGAAATTGTGCGACTCACTTTTTATGAAATGGAATTGGCTCAGAGCAATCCCAGTTGTTCATAGGGTATGAGCAGATTAAAATGAATGAACAGGAGCTTAGAGAGGAAAGAAAATGTTTGCAGAGAGCAAAAATAAAACCAGAAACATGAGTAGAACCATGAGTTCCAAGGCAGCTGTCTTGTGACAATGCCAGGCAGGGAACAGCCCAGGATTTTTCACCCAACAGCACAGCAAAGTTAAACATCTGCATTTTCCTGTTTTTCCCAGAGCTTTCTTTGGTAGCTGCAGCACAACTTATCATTGAACTGCCAGTTGTAGGACCTACTCAGAGCTCAAACTCTGATCGCAGGAAAAGGAGGCTGCAGAAGTGATGGGGCAGGCCAGGCACCAATTCCAGCTGTTGGTAGCACGCCTAATACCTGGGGAAGTGAGGAGAACTTCTATTAGAAGTTGTCCAGAGATCTAAATTTAGAAGCTTTGAATCTCGAAAAGCAAATGCAGAGATAATATGTTATTCCCCTTATATGTTATTCCCATTAATTTATTACCTTATTTCAGATTATTTGCTAAGGTTGGGGGAAGAGGGGATTGGGATATTATTCCCTCAAAAACATTGCCACAAAAAATTACAAAGAAGGCATTTGCACCCCTCATAGACCAAACTCAATTAGTTTATCACCATAGAAGATGGAAAAGATCCAAAAATCTCTGAGAACACAAAGGGGAAATGGTGTTGCTTTCAGGAGTCCTTAGAATGAAATTAGTGTCTTTGTAAGGAAATGACATTGGAAAATGGAAACAAAACTCAGGTGCTATTCCTTTCTTCCTAAAGTGGGTTTTTAAAATGGGTCTCTCCATGAAGATTCATATTTCTCTTTTTGATCAAAAAGCACTTCTAGAATGACTAATGCCAATGGAAATTTTTAAAACTAATTTTATTTTTTAAAAAAAATTTATACTTTTTTTTTTTCTTCTTCCTATTTATGTTACTTCTGGATTTTTTTTTATACTTTTGTATTCTATGCCATTTTCTTTGACACTTTATTTTCCTACTCTTTGTCTTCAGATCTTTTGGATAGTCATTCCTCTACAACTTTCTTCCTACATTTTTATAAAAGCTCAAGGGTAAATAGATCAGACTTTGATATATAGTATTTAGGTATGTAGCTAGGATGAGAAAAATATGAGGGAACATAAGCAAATTGGCTGTATAAACTGGAAATAATGGCAAGAAAAGAAAAAAGGAAAGGAAAGGAAGGGAAAGGAAAGGAAAGGAAAGGAAAGGAAAGGAAAGGAAAGGAAAGGAAAGGAAAGGAAAGGAAAGGAAAGGAAAGGGAAGGGAAGGGAAGGGAAGGGAAGGGAAGGGAAGGGAAGGGAAGGGAAGGGAAGGGAAGGGAAGGGAAGGGAAGGAAAGGAAAGGAAAGGAAAGGAAAGGAAAGGAAAGGAAAGGAAAGGAAAGGAAAGGAAAGGAAAGGAAAGGAAAGGAAAGGAAAGGAAAGGAAAGGAAAGGAAAGGAAAGGAAAGGAAAGGAAAGGAAAGGAAAGGAAAAAAGAGAAGAGAAGAGAAGAGAAGAGAAGAGAGAAGAGAAGAGAGAAGAGAAGAGAAGAGAAGAGAAGAGAGAAAAGAAAAGAAAAGAAAAGAAAAGAAAAGAAAAGAAAAGAAAAGAAAAGAAAAGAAAAGAAAAGAAAAGAAAAGAAAAAGAAAAGAAGACTTGTTAAAGAACAAACTCCAAGAGCAACTGGAAATATAGAAAAAATGAATGATTAGATGGGAAGAAGTTCTATGATATATTACAGAAATACTCTTCAAGAATGTCTTCAAAAGAACAAAGGCAAAAAGTCATTAAACCTCTGAAAACTTTTAAAAGCCTTTAAAAATGTAGGTGAAGAAATTCAGCTTAGGAGAAGAGAAATAAATTATCTTCAACTCTTCAGCATAATTCTGGAAGTAAAAGATATTACACATAAATCTGCAGCAAAGAAATAAAAACATATGCACCGTAAGTATTATGCCTGAGCTAAGTGGTTTGTGCCAAATGATTGTGCCACTTTTTATACATTAAATGTAGATCATAGTTAGTAAAATGAACAATATCATTGCTTTGTTCATTTCATCA